>NC_081769.1:2785109-3103109 GCF_963082965.1 Carassius carassius | reverse complement strand
ATGCAGTTCCCAGCTACATCACCTAGTTGTTTGTTCTTATTGACGTGTTTATCTGTCACTACTTTATTAGGATATTTGGATTGCCATTCGGATTACTATATTTAGATTCCTAGCTGTGTTTGGATGCTGGTGCAGGTTTCCTGACTAGCTTAACCAGCAAAGACTGGTAACTCCATTGCTACTGGCAGTTTGTCCTTGGGCCTTCTTTACGTCTCCTGCCTTGGTTTATTAATAGAAAAATAGTTCAGATGCTTTCTGAACTCTTCTGGCCTTCTGCAGTCATGGATGCCAAAGAACACCAAGTCCAACCTAAGATGTTCCAGCCATCTTGTTTAGCCTAGTTAGCTACTCCCAAGATTTTTACATCAATCTCAACATTTTTAAGCATTTATGAACTTCAAAGGCAAGCTTTTCTGTATGTGTATTTTTTTAAAAAGCTCTTCCAATGGTTTGGGTTTACAAAATGCCTTGTGAAACTCTCTGTAGGGATATTTTGGATGGATTCCAGGACAAGTGAGTCCAGTCATGAGATTGGATATGCTAAAAGTAGCATAGGCTGCCATGATGCCTTCAGATGTCATGAATGCTGGATCATATACAGGAATCTCCAAGAGTCACCAAGTAAAGAGGGTCAATGTCTGTTGTTATGCAGTCATATGATAAGCGTTTCCAAGCCCACCACACACTCCTAACATATTTGCAGCAGCCAGTAGACTGGCAGTAAGTAAACAAGACATGCAAATAAAAAGCAGCAAATCATCAACCCATTGTGGTGACATCAGGTAAAGCTGTATTTATATTTGGTGTTGGCACAATCACAAGATGATGGAAAATATTCTTTAACTTGTGACGTATTGGCACATCTAAACCCATTAAGGGAGAATGTCACGGTGGACTCCTGATATTTGACATTTGCTTCTGTAAATATTCAAAGTTGTGTGCTCTTTACAGATGGATAAAGCAGATCCTTGAGGGTTCAGGCAGCAGTAACTGGTGCCATGGTGGCAGTCCGGTTGGGAAATGTTCCTCAGTGTGGTCTGACTGCTGGCTGACCTCCAGGAGATGTTTATAGACAATGAGGACAAGGTCACCTTCTCAGAGCAAAGGAGAACTCACACGGTCCATGAAGTCAGCAGTCACTTGACCACAACGAGCATCTCTGACGTCTACAAATAAACAGACAGGAGCCACGTCGCATACTGGACAACAGAGGCATTCTCTGGTGCACAAACTCAGAGTTTCCTCAGGCATTTCAGATGGAGAATTAATATTTAACCACAGGAATCAAAAAGAAGGGCCTTATAATTAAGCATGAATTACTCTTCAACACTTTTCAGTAGAATCTGTTGCTAGTATCTCAGCCCAATGTGAGAAAAGGTCATGGGTTTGATTTTCATGAACAAATACAATTTATGCACTGAATGCAATGTAAGTAAGTTTGGATAAAAGAGTCTGCCAAATACACAAATAAAAAAAAAGCATTTATAGTTAACCAGTATGCAGTGCCTATTTTTTTGTAAAATAATTACCTGATGGATGAAATCTATGACATTTATTAGTCAACTAGTAAAATTAATTTAAATAGTCCTTTTTACAATACATTGTTTTAAAATATCTTTGCACAAAATTGTGATGTTAAATTTTTAAAATCTTTTTCTTAAATCACATTTAGCAGATTAGTTCTGGGCGATAATATAGTAGTTTACATTTTGCAACATTACAAGTCATCAAGTAGATGAGATTTGCTACAGTATATATTTTTTATGATGATATCTAAGTTCATATAAAACTAATGTAGCTATATTTTATAATGATACAAGAAAGCAAGAAATTATGCTTTATAGTATGCTGTTAAAACGATTCGCTGGAGCAAGGGAACGAGAAGACGAGGAGATTTCACAAAACGAGAAGACATGTCCTCGCGCCGTAGACAGAGACCAGGGAGGTGACGAAGGAGGGAGGAGCCAGGGAGGAGACAGGAGGGGCCTGGAGCAGAAGGAGCACAGAAGGACCCAGGCCACAGCCATAAGCCCAAGGTGGAGCCGACGTAGGGAGGAGACATGGAGGAGGAATGGCCAACGACTCCAGGTGTCGACCAATGGTGGTGGAGCGATGGTGCGGGAGCCCGAGGTGGAGACAATGAACTGATGAGCCAGAGCGATGGGGAAGATCAGGAGGTCCTAGGTGGAGCAGAAGGCGCCGGCAACCAACAGGAAGGCAGGGATCCGGGAGGCCAGAGTGGAGCCGGAGCAACAGAGGACAGAGCAGAAGCCGAGGGGATGAAGGAGCCTAATGTATCTGGAGGGATGAGGTGAAGCTGGAGGAGTGGAGTCCCGAGGTGCAGGATGATCAACGCCAGACCAAGCGAGGGAGCCCGGCGGACCTAACGGACTGCCGGGCCACAGTGGAGAGGAGGGAGCTAGGAGTCATGGTGGAGCTTACGAGTCAAGGGGCCAAGGTGGAGTCCGGAGTCCAGAGGCTGGAGGCTGTCCGGGAAGCTGGTTAGAGTAGCGAGGACCAGGAACAGTCTAGTATGGCCCTCGAGCGATCTCTCCCCCTGCTCCAGCAGAAGGAGGAGGTACTCTAGACAGGAGAGGGGATCCATGGAAAACACAACAGAAACAAAATACTGAGAGGAAATAAAACAGAAACAACAACAGAGGGTAGACACATAGAGGTAACTGTTTTGGTAGTACCTTTTGTCACGATTCACTGAATGAGGAGATTTCACAAAACGAGAGTCTTTAATAATCCAACAGGGAGACACAGAGTACGAGTAAGATGTTCAAGACCCGACAAGGAAACAAGAGGCAGACTACACATTTATACTAAACTTACAAGGGACAGACAGGAGCAGGGAAACATGACCAAATAAGGCAACACTGAAACAGAAACGGGGCAAAAAAAAGGTCCATAATCCTGAGAGCTGTATCAATACTCACCAGTGATGCGTGGGTCAATGTATAAACCTGCACCCGACCGATGTTTTCAACTAACCCGCCCGCAACTTGGACCGCAAAAAAAGAAAAAGAAAATATTGTACCCAACCCGCTTCCTGACCCGCATTTTTTAAAAGTAGTAAATGCTCATCGTAGTGTCATTGGGCCATAGACGTAGGAACCTCCCTGGCCTATAATATCCATTAATCCAGCCTGTGGAGCAGGCACAGCATCATGGCTTTTCAACAGCCCCACCCAAAAAAAAAAACTAAAAAAAAAAAAAAAGTAATATATTCTGATTTTGTCAAGAATGACAAAAAAAATCGTCAATAAGCTCATAATTTGTACTAAAAAAGTCTAGTCTGGCTATGTCTATTTTGATGTTTCTGCAAGTTCGGCAGACAGTGAGTTTCGGGTTTGTTCTGATCAGAGCTCGTGAGCGGAGAGCGCATTTCTGAATATCCCGCTCCACTCACTCATTCCGTGGGGTGCTCCCTCAACCCAGAATGGCCTGCTGGTTCAAAAATATGTGGAATAAGGGCAGCCTCCGACTACTTTTTATGTTTTGTTTTTCTAGTCGACTAGTAGTTGTTCATTTAAGCCATTCGTGGATAAATCGCCCATTTATATTAATTTAATTACTTAAATAATCTATAGCCTACAGTATAATAAGCGTTATGACCACAGGCATAAAGCTTGCCACAAAGAACCGGTTAAAGTAATGATTATGAATTTGTCTAAATTAGCAAGGAGACATTGAATTGTTTAGTGATAAACTGGTGTTTTCTGTGTCGCTGCAAAGATGAAGTTGACGATGCGGACTCGCCATGAACGCCAGAGAGAAATGCACATTTCATATGGATTACATAATCACAGAGTAGCCTATTTATTTTGGTTTGAATATTTTATTTTAAAATAGACATTTCAAGCTTTCTGTGATATATAGCCTATATTTTTCAAATCTGTGAGGCACAAACTGAGTTTCGGCGCTCTCCAGGTCACATGCAATGCAAGTGATCGTGCCGGCGCCTCATGACATTGTCTGCTTCTTATTTATTAAATACGGGCAATTGATTGATAAAACATTGATCAAAATTAAGATACAATTTATACAAAACAAAAATCTTTTAAAAAGAGTTTTCTATAAAACAACACTTAATGAAGTCATCAAAATCATGTTTTACCAAAAACTCTTGCCGCATCCATCTCTACCTGCAAACTGAGCTCGTTCGTCATCTTCGCACCAGTTCAGGCAATAAAGTCTAGGCCTATGTATTTCAAAATTGTGTCTAGTACTATATAAATTACAAAGGTTTAATTGTTATCTTTATTTCAAACGACGGACCGACTGCGACCCGAATATCATTAAAAATATTTTTGGATGACTCGTAACCGCAGGTAACCGCAGGTAACCACGGGTGACCGCAGGCACCCGCTCAATTTGGATCAACCCGCGCATCACTGATACTCACATATCCAACTTTATATAAAGAGCTGGGCATAAGAAAATAATAATAATAATAATAATAATCAATTTGACATCTATGATGGTGTGATAATAATGCTGTGCGATAATACAGTTTTAATTTTTGGAAGATGGATTTTGGAAGAGCTGGGTTCTAATATCATTTAAATTTTAAATCGGGTAGTTGGGATGTATATTTATTGTCACAAGTCGGTCAGGCTCACCACCTCACCTGAGTACTAATCAGCAGCACCTGATCCTGATTACCTCATCAGCTCACCACCACATATAAGTACACACCTCAGTAACTTCCATTGTCCGATCTCATAGCTACTATACGGAACCCTTCCAGTTTCCAGCTACTTGCATTGACTCTCAACTAACCTTGCTACTTACCTTGTCAGCCCAATTCTCCTAGACTCCAGTGTTCCTCCAGTGTTCCTCCAGTGTTCCTCCAGTGTGCCTCCAGTGTGCCTTCGGTGTTCCTCCAGTGTGCCTCCAGTGTGCCTCCAGTGTGCCTCCAGTGTGCCTCCAGTGATCCCTCTATCAAGATCTCCTCTCGAGTGTTACCCCCGAGGTGTGTGCAACGGATTCCTCCATTCTGGTCACCCCACTGGCCTTAAGGAGTAAGCCCATATCCAATCCAGTCATCCGAACCCTGGTCAATGGTTCCTCCATACTTTTTCATCTGCCTCTCACCACAGTTACATATATACATGCTTTTATAATAAACCTGTTGAAATATAACCTTCTGTCCCTGAGCCCGTGTGTTACAGAAGATTGGACCTAAACAGACGATGAGCAAACTGGACCCGTTCCAAGAGCCGGTGAATTCGCTACGGCGAGTGCTGCAACCTACCATCCCCCCGCTAGTCTCTCCGGCCCGGCCTCAACCATCACAACATTGCACTTCTGGTTCTCACCCTAGAATCGTGTATTCGAGCCCGGTCTTCAGACCAGTACCCTACACAGGCACCGCAGAAGAATGCAATGGGTTTCTTCTTCAGTACTCTCTCGCCATACACACCCAGCCTCAAATATATTCTTCAGAGCAATCTAAAATTACCTTTGTGATTTCCTCCCTCACAGGTCCCGCACTTCGGTGGGCTAACAATCTGGTCACAAGCTGGTCCCACAACACAGTCTTTTGAAAACTTCATTGCACGGGCAATTGGTACAACCAAGGGTGATTCATCAATTGGTGAGCAACTTTATAAACTCAAAAAAGGCAAAATGACTATGCGTGAGTATACCCTGCAGTTCAGAACTCTTGCGGCAGCCAGCGGATGGAAAGAGGCATTGTTGATCACCGCGTTCCGCCAAGGTCTAGAAATTTGAAAAAACTTTGAGGAGCCACCATTTTCTCCAAACAAGACTTATGCAGTGCATATAATCTCATCCGCATTCGCAAGGGAGATGAATGGAAGACGGCATTCGTGACCCCTACTGGCCACTATCAATAAACGGGTCATGCCGTATGGCCTTGTCAACGCCCCTTCCATCTTCCATGACTTCATGCATGCAGTGCTCCGGAAGTATCTCAACCGCTTTGTCATTGTGTATATTGACGACATCTTCATCTACTCCCGGAGCCTCGAAGAACATTGCGTGCATGTAAGGACCGTCCTATCCAAACTCAGGCAATTCCAACTCTTCCTAAATGCCGAAAAATGCACCTTTCACCAATCTTCAGTGCACTTCCTTATGTAATCAGTGAGACAGGAATCCACATGGACAAGGGGAAGATGGAAGCAATCACCTCCTGCCAACAACCATCCACAATCAAAGAACTACAATGCTTCCTAGGTTTTTTGCAAATTTCTACCGCCATTTCATAAAGAACTACAGTACCATCACTAGTCCCATCACCAACCTCCTACGTAATAAGCCCAAGTCTCTGTCCTGGACTCTGTACTGAAGCAAGCCTTCACAACTGTTCCCCTCCTAGTCCACCCAGACCCAGAACTCCCCTTCTTACTGGAAGTGGATTCCTCTACCACCGGAGTGGGAGCGGTTCTCTCCCAGTGGCAGGCCTCTCCTCCTTGACTCCATCCATGCGCCTTCTTCTCACGGAAGCTCAGCCCAGCTGAGAGTAACTACAACGTTGGGAACCGAGAACTACTGGCCATCAAATTAGCATTGGAAGACTGGCAACACTGGCTAGAGGGCACAGCTCATCCCGTTCACCGTACTTACAGATCATAAAAACCTACAATACCTTAGAGAAGAAAACCGCCTTAATTTCCCGCCAAGCTAGATGGGCACTCATCTTCACTAGGTTCAACTTCATGATCTCTTATAGACCCAGTCCTCGTAACATCAAGGCCGATGCCCTGTCCCAGCTCCATGCTTCTGAAGACGGTATGGATGAGCCTGAAAACATAATCCCGACTCAACTAATTTCTAGCCCTATTCAGTGTACCTGTCTGCTAATCGCTGCGGAACTACCTCCTGCTGCTCCGCCGGGCTGTCCCCCGGACATCAGTATGTCACATGGCCCAACACACTCCATTCATTCTGACCACTCATACCTCCTTAGGCACTGGCCACCCTGGGGCTGACGCAACTCTCTCACTGCTCAAAGACCGTGTTTTGCCAGTTTGGCCTCCCAGAGGACATGAGTGTCGGACCGTGGACCCCAATTCATTTTCAGGGTATGGAAGGCCTTTTTCTCCCTCCTAAGGCCGGTGACACATGCGTGGCACAAGCATCTCAGCTGCGTGGCGTGTCTGTTTTTAATTCGGGCTCTCATGTTAACAGGTTAGAGCTTGCAGACTGCCTGCGTGAGAAGCGCATCTCAGGCGCGGCTTGAGCCGCGCGGAAAACGCATGTATGCTAGAAATAGAACCGACGCCTATTTTTCCGCGACACGCCAGCGTGTTGGAAGTGTTTCCAGGCAAAATATAATAGAAAATGTTTATATGTCATTTTGTACACAAATACATATTAATTCATGACATTTTGATGTTTGAAAGTATATAGGTTGACATAAATTCAGATATAAATGTAATTTAAAAAATAAATGAATAATTATCGATTTTCAAATATTGTACCTGTCAAACATAGTCAATTTTGCCATCAATACTGTTGACGGTGTCCTTTATCAGTAGGTGTAGGTGTGTAAAAAAAAAAAGTTGATATTGTTGTCATGAAGACAAGAGCCTGGTCTGTTGGCGGCCTCCCTCTATGTCACCCACAGCAGCAGCAGCGCGCCAGCGCTGCGTCAGGCATGGTTCTGGAGTGTAAAGACACAGAAAACGTGAGGCAGCCGCCATGCTCCTGACACGCAGCAGAAACGCCACGCTCCCGCCACGCAGCCAGTGTGTCACCAGCCTAAGTGTGACTGTAAGCCTCTCTTCTGGGTACCACCCTCAATCCAATGGCCAAACGGAGCATAAGATACAAGAGGTAGAACGATTCCTCAGTACCTTCTGCCATGGCCACCAGAACTCCTGGAACCAGCTCCTGGGCTGGGCCGAATACGCCCAGTACTCACTTCATCAACCATCCACGGGTCTTACACCATTCCAATGCGTACTCCGGTAACAGCCCCCTCTATTCCCCTGGTCAGGAGACCCCTCCGATGTTCCTGCAGTGGATTACTGGTTCCGGGAGAGCGAGAGAGTCTGGAATGAGGCTCATCTCCAATGGGCAGTGCGCAGATAGAAGGTATGGCTGTCCATTCAGGACATCAGACTGCGCCTGCCCTGCCGGAAACTCAGTTCCAGATTCGTCGGCCCCTTCACCATTCTGCAACAGATCAATCCCGTCACTTACAAACTCCAACTTCCTCCACAATACAGAATTCATGCCATGTTCCATGTGTCACTGCTTAAACCTTTTCACCCTCCTGTCTCCACAGAGCCTGATCGGACAGAGGAACTCCCTCTCCCATTGCTTCTGGAGGAAGGATCCATCTACAAGGTCAAGGAGATTCTGGAATCCTGGTGGCGTGTTGGCAGACTGGAGTATCTATTTGACTGGGAAGGATATGGCCCAGAAGAGCACTCCTGGGTTCCTAGAGATGATATTCTTGATCCCACACTCCTAGAGGAATTCCACACAGCACATCTGAATTGTCCAGCTCCTCGGGGCAGAGGGAGACCACCACGTCATCAGGGTGTTTGGCCCTCAGGAACAGGCCCTGGTGGAGGGGGTACTGTCAGAAGTCGGTCAGGCTCACCACTCAGCCAATCACAATGCACCACCTCACCTGAGTACTAATCAGCAGCACCTGATCACGATTACCTCATCAGCTCACCACCACATACAACCCTAATTCCGGAAAAGTTGGGACGTTTTTTAAATTTTAATAAAATGAAAACTAAAGGAATTTCAAATCACATGAGCCAATATTTTATTCACAATAGAACATAGATAACGTAGCAAATGTATAAACTGAGAAATTTTACACTTTTATCCACTTAATTAGCTCATTTAAAATTTAATGCCTGCTACAGGTCTCAAAAAAGTTGGCACGGGGGCAACAAATGGCTAAAAAAGCAAGCAGTTTTGAAAAGATTCAGCTGGGAGAACATCTAGTAATTAATTAAGTTAATTGATATCAGGTCTGTAACATGATTAGCTATAAAAGCTTTGTCTTAGAGAAGCAGAGTCTCTCAGAAGTAAAGATGGGCAGAGGCTCTCCAATCTGTGAAAGACTGCGTAAAAAAATTGTGGAAAACTTTAAAAACAATGTTCCTCAACGTCAAATTGCAAAGGCTTTGCAAATCTCATCATCTACAGTGCATAACATCATCAAAAGATTCAGAGAAACTGGAGAAATCTCTGTGCGTAAGGGACAAGGCCGGAGACCTTTATTGGATGCCCGTGGTTTTCGGGCTCTCAGACGACACTGCATCACTCATCGGCATGATTGTGTCAATGACATTACTAAATGGGCCCAGGAATACTTTCAGAAACCACTGTCGGTAAACACAATCCGCCGTGCCATCAGCAGATGCCAACTAAAGCTCTATCATGCAAAAAGGAAGCCATATGTGAACATGGTCCAGAAGCGGCGTCGTGTCCTGTGGGCCGAGGCTCATTTAAAATGGACTATTTCAAAGTGGAATAGTGTTTTATGGTCAGACGAGTCCAAATTTGACATTCTTGTTGGAAATCACGGACGCCGTGTCCTCCGGGCTAAAGAGGAGGGAGACCTTCCAGCATGTTATCAGCGTTCAGTTCAAAAGCCAGCATCTCTAATGGTATGGGGGTGCATAAGTGCATACGGTATGGGCAGCTTGCATGTTTTGGAAGGCTCTGTGAATGCTGAAAGGTATATAAAGGTTTTAGAGCAACATATGCTTCCCTCCAAACAATGTCTATTTCAGGGAAGGCCTTGTTTATTTCAGCAGGACAATGCAAAACCACATACTGCAGCTATAACAACAGCATGGCTTCATCGTAGAAGAGTCCGGGTGCTAACCTGGCCTGCCTGCAGTCCAGATCTTTCACCTATAGAGAACATTTGGCGTATCATTAAACGAAAAATACGTCAAAGTTGACCACAAACTCTTCAGCAGCTGGAAATCTATATAAGGCAAGAATGGGACCAAATTCCAACAGCAAAACTCCAGCAACTCATAGCCTCAATACCCAGACGTCTTCAAACTGTTTTGAAAAGAAAAGGAGATGCTACACCATGGTAAACATGCCCCGTCCCAACTATTTTGAGACCTGTAGCAGAAATCAAAGTTGAAATGAGCTCATTTTGTGCATAAAATTGTAAACTTTCTCAGTTTAAACATTTGCTATGTTATCTATGTTCTATTGTGAATAAAATATTGGCTCATGTGATTTGAAAGTCTTTTAGTTTTCATTTTATTAAAATTTAAAAAACGTCCCAACTTTTCCGGGAATTCGGGTTGTAGAAGCACACACCTCAGTCACTTCCATTGTCCAAACTCGTAGTTACTATATGGAACTCTTCCAGTTTCCAACTACTTGAATTGACTCTCAACTAACCTTGCTACTTAGCTCTTTGTCAGCCCGATTCTCCTAGACTCCTGTGTTCCTCCAGTGTTCCTCCTGTGTGCCTCCAGCGATCCCTCTATCAAGATCTCCTCTCCAGTGTTACCCCCGAGGTGTGTGCAATGGATCCTCCATTCTGGTCACCCCAGTGGCCTTACAGAGTAAGCTCATATCCAATCCAGTCATCCGAACCCTCCTCAACAGTTCCTCCGGACTCTCTCACCTGCCTTTCACCAGTTACATATATACCTGCTTTTGTAATAAACCTGTTGAAATATAACCTTCTGTCCCTGAGTCTGTGTGTTACATTTAACATATTTTGAATTATAACAATCGAGCAGTTCATGTTGTTTTGTTTGCTAATATGTCAGATTACAGAAGTAAAATGGCAAACTAATGGACAAACAAACAAAATGTTCTTCACAAATTCTAATTTATCTTATAACCTTACAGACCGTGCCAAATTGCGTAGTAACAAGCAGGCTGCATCAATCAATACGAGCTGGAGTTGTGGGTGCTTCCATAAGGTTCATAGATGACACCGATTTACACCTGTGCCTTTGCCAGAGCATGCCTGTGTTCAGAGAGTTCAGCCAAAAGAAGATCTACCATTTACGGAGAGCAAGTAAATTGATAACAGAGAGAGATACATCATGAATCTATTATGGTGGGGATATTTTTCACTCGACAGAGGTGGAACAACATGGCACCGGGGAAAGACTGCAGAAGGAATGACCTCCTTTAAAGTAAAGGAAAAACAACACCACCTCCTACATGCATCATATTCCAATCAGTATGTAGTTCCAAACGCAGATTTGGGAGCAGTCTAATCATTCAGTCCTATACCAATCATCATTATGAGTGTATATAAGCAACAGTCCCAGCAATAAATCTTCCGGCATCCCTCCACCTCCCTATCTCCTCCACTATTTTTTCACTCCTTTGAGCTTTGTGTAAAAGATCATAAGATATATTTACAGTTTGGCAGGGACTGTTATACAAAATGAACACTGTAAAACTATATTCAAGCTATATATTTTTCTGGGAATTGAACCCATGATCCTGGCATTACATCAGCTACAAAAATGCTAAAATGTACAGCATAAATTTTATACTAGTTTATTCTGATAATAAATATTTTATAATCTATATATTTATATGTATATATATATATATATATATATATATATATATATATATATATATATATATATATATATATATATATATATATATATATGTGTGTGTGTGTGTGTGTGTGTGTGTGTGTGTGAATTTACTGATTTGCTTGGATTTGATCCCTTGACCCTGGCATTGCTTGAGCTACAGGAGGGCTAAAATGTTTAAAATAAATGAAAATTATTTTATATATTATGTTTAATTGATACAAAAGATAAATTATTAGAATTAATTATATGCAATTGTTTTTTCACTCTTTTATACTTTTAAAGATATATTTTATACTATAAAGCGATATTGTAAGCTAGTCTTTTACTGTTGTTTTTCATTTTCATTTTCCTATTGCAGCATTTTAATATTACTGCCTCCACAGGATGAGTCACTTTTGTTGCTTTATTCTACATTTAAAAAAAACACACAACAACAGCAAAAAAAATATTCTGCTAAATGATTTTTTCCCACGAGACCTAAACGTTTGCACAACATGCAAGGCCTTGAGTCAAGAGAGGTGATATGCCAGTACATCTGAAGCTTTGCTGACTCCAGGTGTTTCCACAGTTTGTAAGATTAGACAAGAAGCCATGTGACCGAGGGTTACCCTGATCGCCAGCTGTTTGCTTCAACATCGCATAATAGTTGTACTTCCTGTGGTCACAGACAGGTTATTGGGTCATGGTCATAGTTTAATAAATGAATCATAATGAATTTCAACACCTGTAAATGTCCAGAACTTGAACTGGAGCACCAGAATAAGGTGAAAGACATTTCTCCTTTACAAGAACTATATTTTACTAAAACACAACTAGGAAACATATTTCCTAGTGTGTGTCATGCTACTTGGGTCAATGTAAATATAATCATCTGTCACTGGCATACAACAAGAAGATTTGTCACCCTATAAGTTCTCTCTTGAGCTACGGCTCTCTTAATTCTATTAAGAGATGTTCACTCAATAAACAGCAGACTAACTCTTTTTCACTGTCTGTATGTCTAGACTTTATGAAGAGACATTATGAAGATTTGCTGTAGAAGAGCCAAACTTTAAGATCGGAGTCTAAAACATCTCACACATTTGTGCAGTTTGGTTTGTGCTGCTAGCGTAAGTATAGTTTTATTGACTTTGTGCTCTTGGATGAATGCTGCTGTAATCAATAAAATAAAAATGCTGTGACACCAAAGCTAAAAGTTACAGTGTGAATCATCAAACCTTACAGAAAAAAATAGCTACTGTCAGCCTAGAACAAAGCACATTTGACTGTAACTTATGTCACACTTTGTATTAGATGCACAATATCAAATCAGCTGGTACCTTAAAACAAATGCAGCAGAAGCTTTTATTTCAGTTTATGTTTTCTTCATCATTTTTGTTTCATTTTCATTGAATGTATCTAGATGTATTGTAATGGCCCTTATTTTTAAAAGAACAAGCTGATTTCATAGAAATCAGATTGTGAAACTGGGTCACTATTACACTTTTTGGAAAACTGACATGTCAAAGACATGCCAGGCAGATTTCAAGGAGAGAAAGCCAATGAAAACAAAATAAATCAACTCAGCCATACAACATAGAACAGTCACAACATAACCAAAACGTCTTTTACGATGTCATTTTATTATGCATGTTGAGGTGGAATATGGGTAAAATTATCTGGTGCAGAACTAATTTGATACTGCTAAATTGTTAAATTATTATTTTTTTTAATCAAATTGTATTAATCAAAATGTATTTTATGGTTGAAAACATTATTTCCCAAAACCAAAATCAAAGTAAAATATTATTTATTATAAAGATACATTTTCTTTGTAGACATATAAAGGATCTTTTTAGGAATTGTTAGTTGATATTTAATTCAGCTTACTTAAAGACAGCTTGATGGACCTTAATGTCTATTGTGATGTCTTTTTAAAATATGCATCATATTTTCCATTATGTACAAATTAAAACCAAAACTGCTGGTCAATCAACAAACAAACAAAATAAGGAGGTTTGTGACTTGCTTTTACACAACCTGAACAAAACAGGTTTAAATGGAAACCATGCTTTTGATCAGACCAATATAAAAATTCACTTTAAATAAAATACACTTTTTTCTTTTTTCAGTGTATGCTTGCTTTTTTCAACTCTCAGAAAACATGCTCCCTGCTTCATATCAAATCGCTCAGTTCTGGCCTGGAATCCAGTAAACACAGAGAAGTGAAGTGATACAAACGTCCCAGTCCTGTTAAATTAAATGACTATTGCTCATCCAATTAAATTAGATGACTGGAGCTAACTAGGACAGCATGATGATTCGAGTCTGTGTGTGGTGTTTGCATGTCTTCGTGCATGTTCTTCAGTTCACCTACAATTTGAAGAAATTTAAGACAGCATATCCCATCCACATCCAGTTTTACCCCAATACAAATACAAATAAAAATGATTTTGCTACTTAAACAGATTCAGATATTGGCTTCACTGCACACTCCTAGTTTTTGTGTACCAAATGCTACATTTTGTCATGAAATTCTGCTTTTCATATCATGTAATTCATTCAGTCCATGAAATTAGTCAGGTATAATATCAGATTATATGATACATAAAGGCATAACAGCCCTGAGAACCTCCTGACATGCCTAGTGTAACAGACACATGGTCTTATGACCAGTGCTCTTTAAATGTTGCCAGGTGAAGGCATACTATATTTATAATAAGACGTTTTTCCACTGTGCTAGTCTTAATTTAGATGAAATGGAGGAGAACAGTGATAGAGTGTCAATGAGTGCACAGTCCTCCTCCTGGATCCTCTCACATTTCATCCATGAGGCGAGTGAGATGTGCTGGTGGGGCGTTAGTGTGTGTGAGAGAGAAACAGTGTGTTCAGCGCTTCTTATGCAAAAGATTTGAAAAGATGTGTACATATTATGCCAGCTGTACTTAATCTGAAGTCAAAGGTCATTTTCAAAGATGTCACACAAAAATGTGAAGCGCAACAGTTTTATGTATTTATCTTTTGCTCTTCTTTAAGATTCAAACATTCATCCTCTAAACTTCTACTAGTCTAAATATTTAAGCTTTCTTTTTGAGATTTGAGAGGGTTTTGTCAAGTAAGCATGTCAGACAAGCATTAAAACTTGGAACGCTTTACAGCGGAGGAGCTATCTAACAGATGTCTTGACACGTCAATACCCATGAGAATCTTAAAGCAATATCATTATTTCATCCAGAGCTGTGATGTCCTCATGTTCCAATTTGGATTTTAACAAACAAATACTTTTGATTTAAGGATTGATTAATTATTGCATTGATTCATATGTTTCTGGCATTGTTTTAGGTTTGGCAAACAATTCTTTAACCCCTAACTGATGCAGTGTGTAGCTTTTTATTTCAGAAACAACAATGTTGAAAGATATACCCATGTCCATATTCCGGGAGCACAATGGCAAAAAATAATCAGGCTTAATTTGTGAAACAGTGGTTCAGTGAGCATGAGGAATCACTTTCACACATGAATTATCTACCACAGACTCCTGAAGTCAAGTCAACTCCAGCAGTTTCCAAACACTTTCAATGGGATTAAGGTCAGTATTATGTGATGGCCAATCTCAAGCAAAAGCAAATGGCGTCTGATGAATCCTGGGATTGTCATCCTGGAAGATATACTACATGGGTACGTCTTTCAAATAAAAAAGCTATGCATTGCATCAGTTGGAATTGAAGAATTGGTGCTTAACATAGAACATGCCAGAAACATATTAATCGCTGGAATACTGTTTCAGTCCTAAAATCGTAAGTATTTGCTCATTTAAATCTAGATGGTGACTTTTGTTGGCCAGGCAGATTGTTGTTCGTTGTTGTTCCTTGTCAGCAGAGATGAGAATTTTCCAATAGTGGTCTGAGGAGGGACAAACCAGGAGGTCTCCCATCCAGGTACAGACCCCTTAACCCTGCTTAGCTTCAGTGGGCAACCAGTCTTGGGGTGCAGGGTGATATGTGTGGCTTGGTGATAAGGGCATGCTCTCATTGGAGGCCATGCTCAGAAAAAATAATTCTGAAACTGATAGGAACCTGGAAGGAGTGTGTTTGACACAGAATTACTGGTCATACGTCCAAATCGTCTTATGAAATTTTGGCCATGTTTAGCATGAGAATCCAAATCTTTAACCCCCCCCCCCCCCCCCCCCCCCCCGCACCCTTTAATTAATCAGAAATGGAAGAAAATGGAAGCCAAAATGTGAAAGCGGGCATGATTGAGCTTTATCTTTTAAGTATTATAGTAAACACCAATGAGCCAAAACATTATGACCACCTGCCTGATATTGTGCTGGTCCACATGCCAGCTATAAAAGATCCTGCTCATGATTCGGAAACCGGAGGCGGTATGTGAAACTGAATCAAGTTTCTGTGTTTTGTTGGCAATCGGCACTCATGTGCTCGTAACTCTTTAGCTCCGCCTCCAGGAGCTCAGCTGTTTTCAGAAAGAATCATAAAGCTGTACCTTTCTTTTATAAATATGATAAAACTAAAGACTCTTTGGAGATATGAAGGATGCTATACTCCTCTATAGGTACTCAAGAATAACATGAGGTTGGGCAAAACTGTGAATATTATATCCCCTTTAAATCTTTAAATTTTGGGTGAATTAACCTTTCAATATGACTGTACATATTTTGTGTTGTCCAGACTTTATAATTCATAATATTCTGAGGTTTGCACAGTTTTTCCTGCTTGGATTTAAGCTGTCACAAATGTTCGGTTGGAATGAGCTTCTGTTCGGAGATTAGTTCTGTGGAATTTTTAAATGGGGAATTTCGTCAAGGAAATGTCTGCCAGTAGCTGCCTGTTTCCCTTAAAAAAAAAAAAAAAAAAAAAAAAAACTTCCTTCCTAGTTCTTAAGCTTTTTGATTATATATATATATATATATATATATATATATATATATATATATAATTTTTTTTTTTTTTTTGCCAATGATGTTCAATCTATATTGCTACACATTAATCTTCACAGAACTTTGGTTTACAGATGTTTCTTATTGTGTAGCAGTGCTCTGACCTTATTGAACAGTTACTTAGCATCCAGACAAGTCATTACTTTGTCAGACATTTTGGATTTTATCACCCTTTGTTTTTCAGTGATTAATTGTCTCATTAGTGAACCTATGTCTGTCAAGAATATCAATAAAACCCTTTGAAGAAAGGATGCAGGTCGTGCTGATCCTGACTAACCATTAACAAGGGCTCAGCACATACTGTTCTTGTCATTTTGTTCCAGCACTATGATAGCACTAATTATGCAGTTGACTTTAATACAGGCACTCTACTACCATAATAGAAAGAATTTATACTTTGAAAATATATTTTGAAATACAAGACAACACTTCCAATACCCTGAGACATTTTCCTGACATGTTACATTGTGGCCTGATTGATGAAACCTGAAACACTCCTTTGCCAGACCTGCTTGCACATGCATCCACACACACACACACACATACACACACACACACACACACACACACACACACACCCTTAATACAATTAAGTCTTTTGTAAACACAAGATTAACTCTCCTTTATGTTACACAGACCCAGAAGACAACATGATATTACTTCCAAAGAAAGAGATCTGTCTTACTCTGACAATCTGATTCATGGTCAGGTTTATCCATTTGTCTTACACATGTGCTTATTAAGGCTGAGTAAATGTCATCTGACTCATGTGAAGGTGCTTTGCTTTCTTTGATAACTAAGACCTGGTTTATGGATGGGTGGGGTTAACTGTACATTCGTGTCTTTGATGGACTACTGCAAAGCAAAAGTAATCTGTCATGTGAGTCATCTACCTGAAAATCCTGACCCCAGGATATTCTCATTTATCCAGCGGAAACCAGATTTTTCAGGAATTTTCATTCAGCCAGCAGAAGGCAGATTTTCTATGCTTCCATGTGACTTGTTGTAAACATTACTTGCAGGCCTGAATGCATGTTCATCAAATGATTGGGATGTTCTAATTTGGTTTCTGATGTATGCCATTTATGCATTGGTGAAGTTAAATGGATCATGACTATTTTGGCAGAAGAGTGAAGCAAAGACAAATTTCAGGTAAGTGAAATATTTAGTTTGGTCTTTAAACTCTAGATGGTGCAGACTGATAGCAGTCACATCAAGCGTACAGACCTATGCTAATTCTGCTTGCTTGCATGACATTTAAATAGCCTGGTTTGCTGTAAGCCTGCCCTGCAATTCCTATGAGACCCTCCACCTCCCCCAGCACCACTTGTTTAAATCTGCTATGGGATTTATGTTAGCAGCAATGTATCTTATGTGTTACTTGCACAGCAAAGTGTCTCCTTACCATCCCCATATCTGTTGTTTGGCTTCATCACTCTGTCTCCTCTCCAACAATAAGCTGGTGTGTGGTGGGCGTTCTGGCGCAATATGGCTGCCGTCGCATCATCCAGGTGCACACTGGTAGTGGTTGAGGAGATTCTACCTTTCTATGTAAAGCTCTTTGAGTGCCCAGAAGAGTGCTATATAAATGTAAGGAATTATTATTATTATTTATTTATCTGATCTCAGTGCAAGATGTTCTGTGACTGTCACTTGGTGCTGGAGAAGCTTGTCTAGTAACTCCTGATATATTTCAAATTTTATGATATAAAACATCACAGTTTTGATCTAGTTCAAAGGTTTATAATTGTGTAATTGCACCACGTCTACAGATGTTTCAATTTTACTTCACTTGTATGTTTACCAGCTACTTTTTTTTCTTTAGCAAAAGTGATAGTATCAACATACCAAAGTAAACTTGATTCTTGATTTCTGACTTAGTTTGCCTTTGATCTCTGTTCCAATGAATTATGCCAGTGGCTTCAAGAAAGAGTTTCCTGAGTGTCTTTACAACAGTTCTCTTGGGAAAATATCGACAGCAAGTCAAGAAGCAACATGTCAATGTTATCCTGATGTAACCCCTTGACAAACTATTTCATCATTTTTCATTGTGTGTGAATGATGCGGTTTGCTCCTGGTGAAGTGCCATTCCAGTCATCCGATGGTGGATTAAATTACATTGCAGGTTCACATAATATTAAGAGCTGGGAATACATGCAAACATACAACATTGATTACTGTGTGGGAATTTTTAAATGCTTTACAGGGCTAATCCTTTGATTAACTATTAAAACTTTAAAGAAATACTTTAAATGAATGCATTTTATATATATATATATATATATATATATATATATATATATATATATATATATGTATATATATATATATATATATATATATATTTATATATAAATGAACTTAGGACAAACATCCAAAGGTTTTCAAATGTACCCAATTTATGAAATATGGTATATTGGATGAGTCACTTTTCATTTGATTAAATAACAAAAATTATTCAGCATTTAAAACATATCTTTTAATCCCCAAAGTTGTTGCATAATAATATTAGAACAGTAATATTAGATGGAAATATTAGATCAATAATATTATATCAATTACACATTATAGTACATTTTCTATTCATGTACCTTAAAGCCCTGATAAGAAGCTTATTTTAATCAGTTTAATGTGTATATATATTAGTGGTGGGCATAGATTATTTTTTTTAATCTAGATTAATCTCACTGTGATCTTGAAATTAATCTAGATTAATCTAGATTAAAAAAAATTAATCTATGCCCACCACATACATATTCTGAATGCCTTCGGCAGAATTCGAATCAGCCATTTTAATCTAGAATAATCTCAATGTGATCTTGAAATTAATATAGATTAATCTAGATTAAAATGGCTGAATCGAATTCTGAATATGTATGCTACCCTAAATAAAAAATTGACAAACAGTAAGTCTTTGAGAAGGGGTTTATCAAGCTAGGTGGTGCATTAGAAAAGGGGCTCATCTCCTGTTTCCAAAATGCATCACAAAGTGCTTGAAAAAGCTGTAAACTAATTCCACATTGCACAAGGTGCAAACAACCTTACGCCTGTTTCACACATACTCTGTCTGCAGTGCGTATGCGTTGCATATTATTTACGCACCCATGTTAACAGATTCCAGTTGCGTTCCAGGAGCATTGCGTCTGCAGCAGTGCAGCGATCGTTTAAGTACCGAGTAGCGGACTGCAAACGCGTCCTGTGTGAAAGCACATCGAGTCCGTGCTGCACCGCATACGTAACTCACACAGACTGCATACGCACTGCAGACGGAGTATGTGTGAAACAGGCGTGAGCAGGGCCGTAGCTGGGGTCAGCGGGGACCCGGTGAAGGTTGTACCAGTGGGCCCTGTTTGAAATTGTTTAATTTGTATGTTCGTTTATTTTTATTTATTTGTGCTATTTACACAATGTTTAAGTTTTTTTCACGTTTGTTTGTATCAAGGTACGGAAACCAAATCATTAAATGTAAAATAGCACTGGATAGTCTTCAATGTAAAAATGAAATATATAATCAAACCTACATTTATTCAGACACCTTCAACATTTCTCACATTATTACACTTTTGCTATATATATCAAAAATGATATCTGGTGTCTGAATAATTATTGGTTTGACTGTTAAAACTACAAAGTAATTCAGTCAAGAGCAGTGAGTGATTTTTATTTTCATTTTCTTGGATTAACATTACAGCAGCCAGAAGCTAAATTAGGCGCAGTCACTTTAAGAGACGATGAACGCATCCAATGTAATACACATCCCATTTTTTTCCTCAACTGTTTACTTTCACTTAAGAAATAACTGACAGTTTTTTCAAGCATAATTTCCAAGGTGGATATTTTGACATATTTTGTATGTATTTGTCGGCACAAGAGCAAAAAGAAGCAAATTCGATGTTCAAGCGTTTTGAGACGCCTTTCTCTGCGTGAGCCCTGAACACCAGAACACCGCGAGTACTGAATTGGGCTCTTTCACATCTTTTTGTTTGTTCAAACTGCGATTTGTATTTGTTCGTTCAGGTGCAGGAGGGACTTCGAGGAGAACTTCGCTGAAGAGAGCTCGGTTCAGTGTTGCTGTCCGTGATATCTGTGTCTCTCTCTCTCGTGCGCACCGAACACAGCGCGCGCGTAACCTGTTAAGCTTTTCCGCGTCTTGTGTTTGGATGCTTTAATGTTTATTTATTAACATCTATTTAGGCTGACCTCAGCCAGTCGGTTATATAAAATATCAAGGTGAAAGTCATCATAGCTTGCTTAGTATAGACCCAGCTCCCAACCCAACTTTGAGAATAGATTAACGGCGATATTTTTTTTTTCGCCCGATAAGAGCCCGATAACGGCCCACCACTAATATATATATATATATATATATATATATATATATATATATAGTCTTTACTGTCACACAAATGCCACTCATAGCATTCCAACACAATCTCACTGCAGTTCAGTGGCTAATTGTCAGTTAGGGTTTTTTTTTTCTTTTACTGATACAAAATCATAACTGTGTAAAATAGTTACGTAGTTACATTCAGAAATTGTATCTTTAGCAAAGACTACAAAGACTCCTACTTCTATTCAACCATTAGACTCCAAAACTGGTTTAAGCATTCCAATATTCCAGGGTTTGTCATTTTTGGATGGAATTATGTATCACATCAGAATTTGTTTAGCCTATTCAAAGCTCTGGTCTGCTTTGTTTATGTCCTATTCTAAACAGCTGATGGAGATTTCTATTACAAAAAAGGCCCTTTAAATCAGGACAAAGAACAGGGGAAATCAAAAAATGTATACTGTTCCACTGCTGTGTCAACAGTGGCTTATCATGTCTGATAGCTGGGCAAAACAACAGACCCGCTGCAATTCCTGGTATGGAACAACATGTTACTCTCAAGTGTGGAGAGGAAAGTAACCTGAAAAACAGAGAGACTGGCTTCTGCTTGTATGTGTCAGAGTCTGTCTGCGTTTGCTGGTCATCATTGGCTGTGAGAGATTAGTGGGGTGTGCTGTGTGTGAATCAGGGAGATACTGTGACTAAATGTCTGCTTTTTGCTTATCAGCATGATGAATGGAATCCTCAGAGACACGGGGATAAGGTGAAGTGTGGGCACAAGAGTCAGTGAGGCTGCTATCTGATCTGACAGATGCTCCTATAGACGTGATTTTACTCTGATATTCTTGTCTGTGCAACTGAGTACAGAGGCACACAGATTCACAGATTATAATGTGGAGAAACAGTGCAACTGAAGAACTGATTCATGCAACAGATGTAACGAAAGAATACGACACATGAGATACATCATTGTCCCTGACTGACAAATGCACTACTGTGGTTGTATTCCTCTTTGACATTTTTTTTTATTATTATTAAAATTGCATTGTAAGCACTTATTCACACAAATTCCAGCATATTTATTTATTAATTTATTTCTGTGAAACTCAAATTAAAAACTTTGTCCCACTTTATGGAAAGTGTCTTAACTACTTAGGGGGAAAAAATGCATTAAGGGTAATGTACTTAATGTGTTCATGTTTACATTTTTCAATAGAAATATGATTTAAAACCATGTAGGATTGTGTACATTGTCCCTTGTCCCAGTTCCTGAATTTCAGACTTAAGCTATAAAAATCCACCTTAAAAGTTATATTATTATAGAAAATTGTACATTTTTAAACATATAATTGAAATATTTATTTTAATCAAATTTAAACAGTTGACAAAATCTGTGTTCATTTTATGCCAGATGCTATCATAAAATAAAATATACAAGTGTGTATTGGTACATTTTAGAACGTACTGTACTGTATACATATTTTGTATCATCCTGTTCTTATCTTTTTTTTTTTTTCTTTTTTTCAGTGTTTGAGCTCTCTCTCTCTCTACACCATGTATTTCAAGATACATTTTATGACAATCTTTCAATCTTTTAAAACATTCTGCCAAGTAACATCTACAACAAACGAAATGTTACGCCTCTATAGCAACGACCAGGTCCTCAGAGGCTTTGGAATTTAGAAAACACAGTGCTGACAATAAGTTACAGAGTAAAGATCATTATGACTGGGAGCTATTACAGCACAAGCTGTTCACTTGCAGGATGAAATCACATTAATGAGAACTAACTGTTGACATAACTGGTGTATTATTGATTTATTGTTCAAATATAAATGAATGAATGCACAAACAAATGTTCCCATACTTATAGTTTCTGCTTATTTGATTATTTGATTTGCAGGTGCTTACCTACTTTAAAACAAAAGGTTAAAGCCTCAAAATTATATGACAAAGTAGTTTTCATCAGTGAAAATACAAGTTTAAAGGAAGAGTTCACCAATAAAAATTACATTTGCTCAAATTATACCCAAACATTCTTCATTACAGTTGACTACCTGTAAAAAATAAATAAATAAATAAATAAAAATTAAAATTATTATTATTAAAATTAAAAACAAAAAATATTCAGACACTTTGACCCGACCACGTTTTGCTTAAGTATTTTTTTATTTTTTTAATTGCTAACAAAACCTTTTTACAACACAGACTGAACAAAATTAAGCATTGCTTGGTAATTGGTCAACAAATGATTAATAGTTGTGTAAATATTGTCGTACTAACAGTACATCAATCTTCAATTCACCATCAATTTTTGGTTGATTGTAATTAATTACATATCTTTCTATCAAAGTTATCTGACATTATCAAGATGAATTTGTTCTGACTGAGTTTAACTCTGAGTTCTTGTCATATTTTATTACCATTTTCTAAACTATAGAGACTAAACTGTGATAATGTCAGAAATGTTGAAGGTGTCTGAATAAATTTTGGTTTGATTGTATATTTAATTTTTACCATAAAGACTATGCAGTGCTATTTTACATTTGATTATTCGGGTTCTGTACCTGACACAAACTTGAAAAAACTTAAACATTGTGTAAACAGCACAAATAAATAAATACAGGGCCCACTGGTACCACCTGCTAACCCCAGCTACAGCCCTGGTGAGGATCATAATACTGATTAAAGACAAATGATGAGCAGTGATGCATTTTCATTCGAATTCGCTTGGACATCCTCTGAGCGTCTGGGACTTGGCTCACTTTCCACATTCAGGTTCACTCCTGGTGATGGAGCCAGATTAGTGTGTATATTTAGGCAGAAAGCAATCAGTTGTGAACAGTGTTGGGGAGTAACTAGTTACATGTAACGGCGTTACATAATTTAATTACAAAATTATTGTAACTGTAATTAGTTACAGTTACTACGAAAAAATGAGTAATTAAATTACAGTTAGGCCTACTTATGAAATTTTTAACGATTACAAAGGGGATTACATTTGAATATTTACACACATCCACATTCAGATTTAACTGATTTCTTTCCCAAATTGCACTGACTATTCTGAGACATACCGCCCTAATAATTTCCGGGATGCGGAAACACAGTCTGGTTCGTAGAATCCAGTCATAAAAACAAAATGCCTAACGCGGACGGAATATGCCACATTTTGGATGACTAAATCAAAAGAAGGTCAGTAGCTACACTTGAATCAAAACATGACATCGACTAGTGTCTGTAAATATAAAGCCCCAAAAATGCAATATATGACTTGCACATTCTGCGTGTCTGTGGAAATCAGGCGCGGACTGGACACCGGGAGAACCGGACAATTCCCGGTGGCCTGGCAGCCGATTTTGCCCCACTATTTAATATCATTATTGTATACTAAAGCGATCATTTGCGAATCCGCCATTTGATAATTAAATCTCTAAGTCATGAAGTGTTAGTCATGACTCGCGCGCTCTCCGCGCCTCCGCCAAACGGTTTGGATCAGACTCAGAGTAATCAATGTGAGAGAGAGAGAGAGAGAGAGAGAGAGAGAGAGAGAGAGAGAGAGAGAGAGAGAGAGAGAGAGAGAGAGAAAGAGTGGACTGTGGAAGCGCACAGCTGGAGCAGAGAAGCAGAACTACTGTTCAGGGTTTTAGGTCAGTTTCATCTGTAAAGATGCTTTTTTGTCTTTGTTTTTTTATTTAATTAATCAAGCAGCAGCATGTTGCTCATCAGTCATCACTCAAAATACTTTATAAAGGACATCATTATTATCTGTTGTAATGTTATAGTAGTAATTTAGCTGAAAATTAACATTTTAATATTTAACTATAAATCCAGAGAAAATGGTTACTATTGTTTAACTGTGGTAACCAAAAATGTAAAATTATTTTACAAATGTATTTATTTAAAAATAAATACAAATCCATTTGCAAAAAAACAAAAAAAAACAAGGTTATTTAACTTTTATATAGGCTAATAAAAGCATGGTAATTTTTTGTAAGGGAAAAACATGACTCGTGTACAGTATTAGGATTTTTCTATAAAGATATTGTAGTATTGTAGAGTATTGTATTGTAAAGTATAGTTTTGTTCAATCTTGAGTATTAAAGTCATGAGAGAGATGGATAACAGGGCAAAATAAAGAGACTGAAGAGAAAAATAGAAGTGAAGGTGCAGTTCAGGAGAGAACTTTAAATTATTTGGCATGTCCCCAAATTAAATATTTAAACCTTTTTTTATGTCAGGTCCATACAAAAAAATAGTTTTGTCCATGAATTTGTTTGTATGAGTTTGAATTTTCCAGTCTGAATTTTTTTCCCAGTCCACCCCTCCTGTAAATTAATGGCAAAGACATGGTTTCATTTACTACACATAGGCCTACTGAAGCTCGCAGTGTTTTCAACCTCTGCCATCTCAATATAGGAGTACACGAGCACATAAACATCATTTCTAGAACTGCTTTGTGTCACTTAATGTGCATTTTACTTATTTTGAGAAAACTATCATCATATACAGAGACAGCAGTTTCAAAAAAACACCAATGTTTCAGGAGTTTATTACACAGAATATGTCACATGCTTATTAGATAACTGTATTTAAGTTGATGTATATGCTTTCATTTATTATTCTTTAATTTTCAAAAATTTAGAAAAGTAATCAAAAAGTACTCAAAAGTAATTAGTTACATTACTTTAATAAAGTAATTGAAAAAGTTACACTACTATTACATTTTAAACAGGGTAACTTGTAATCTTGTAATCTGTAACCTATTACATTTCCAAAGTAACCTTCCCAACACTGGTTGTGAATGAAATGAACAGCGACAAATTGACATTTGAACTATGAACATTTTGAATGTTTTAATCGTATCTTAGAGCAGTCTTAGGTCTAATCGCCGTCATCCGGGTGGGGGTCTGTGAAGGGAGGTCACTATTACAGTTACTTTATGTTAGTAAATGCACAAACTGATATATTTCACAGTTGGAAAATCTTCAGTGAAGCAAGCAACCATAAAGACTAAAGTGAAACATGTAATATGAATGAGCCCAGACAGCTTTCCCAAAGGCTCAATTAGTGTATTCATGTGTGTCTATCTGTATCACTCTGACTTGCAACTTCTAGTCGCTATGTCATCAGCCAGGCTTGCTTACACAAAGACACTTCCTTTGCTTGTGACTTCCTTTGACAACTTTAACCTTGTTACTCAAAGTCTATTTTTAATTAAGCAGGTTTTGTTACTCACATGTTTACACATGTTGTACCAAACCTTAATTTTTTTTTCAGTGAACACAAATGGCGAATTGTTTTCATAACAAGCTCATGAAACAACTACAACTGTCAAGTTCCGAAAAGCACAAAAAAGCATCACAGTAGTAGTCTTATAATTCATGTGAGAAACAGTCCAAAATGTAAGTTGTTATTCACTGAAAATCAATATTAATAAAATCCATCTTTGGAAATAGATGTCATCATGTAGATTGTAGTATTTATAAAGATGTTTTAATGCAGCTCAAAGGTGGAATTAATGCATTTACAGTGCAATTACAATTAAATATGAGATACATTAAATGTTTTTAAATAAAGAAGTCTAAAATGCTGGAATGCTACTCATGAACTGGCAGTAGGTTGTGGCAAGTCTTAATTGGTGAGTCATAAAATCATTCATTTAGCTAAATCTTTCAAACCATCTGATTCATATAGAGAAGCAAGTGACCTCTTGAAAGAGTCAGTGAATCATTGACTCACCTGATTCATTCAGTTGATTTGTTCAAACCAAACTATTCATTCACGAAGAGAAGCAATTGAGTGCCTTTATAAACAGATCATTGAATCATTGACTCACCTGATTTGTTCAAAACTGAAAGGAGAAACAACTGCTTTGTTTGAAATGATGGACTGGCAGAAACATTAGCAAAAACTGGCAATATTGTGTCTAAAAAATGCATATTGCTGTGTTTATTGCATGTTCGTAGAAAGTCGTGGCCTAGCGGTCAGAGAGTTTGACTCTTCGAGTCTCGGGCTGGCAATACCATGACTGAGGTGCTCTTGTGCAAAGCATCGAACCCCCAACTGCTCCCTGTGTGCTGCTGCATAAATGGCTGCCCACTGCTCTGGGTGTGTGTTCATGGTGTGTGCACTTTGGATGGGTTAAATGCAGAGCATGAACTCTGAGTGTGGTTCATCATACTTGGCTGTATTTCACTTTTAAAAGCATATTGCTTATTAGACTGTTATACAAAATCAATTTCACATTTGCAATAATGCTTATATTAGGTATAGAAGTCATTTAGCCCTTGTGGTCTTGCAAAAAGGGCAAGTGCTGACCTTCCCAGAACTGACCCTTAACTTACCAGAAACATACAGCCATGCAGCATTTTTTTATTTATATTTCACACAAACATCCAATTGTTCATTTGGGCAGCTTTTGGATTTCTCCATGGCACATACAAAATTGTATGACATAGATGGCGCGGATGTGCTGATCCAGCAGAAATGGGGCATGGAGAGAAAATGAATAGCTCCGAAAAGACTGGCGCCGGAGTTGGACATAGCTGTCTGAAAATCTGAAATTACAAGTGCAGGCGGGTGGAGACAACACCCTCCTTTGGCCCGTGAGCCATCAGCTACACCCTAAAACATGCTGCTAGGAAGAGGAACATGGATGAGGAACACAAAAAGGATCATGCTTCCTTCATATGTGTCAGAATCATTTATATAGGTCATTCAGCAATACAGAATATATTAGTAAAAAGTCTCTTTTTAAGGTGCACTCAAATTTACTGTTGTTCAGTGTAATTTGGGGAATCAGGAATCCACACGATGAGGAATTTTGGGTCAAGGCGGAAGACTTCCCCATGCAATGGTTTGCATTGGTTGCAATGGATTATTGTAATGTTTTTATTTGCTGTTTGGACTCTCATTTTGATGGCACCCATTCGCTGCAAAGCATCCATTGGTGAGCAAGTAATGGAATGCTACATATCTCCAAATCTGATGAAGAAACAAACTCCTCTATATTTCAAATGGCTCAAGATATTTCACGGACAATTTCATTTTTGGGCGAACTATTACTTAAAAATTTATAGGAAGAATGGAAGCAATGGGCTCAGCACTAATATATTATTAATAATATATTCATGTTCAGGATAGACTGCTGTAAACTCCCAATGTTGATGTCATAACTATTCATCATAACTATTAGATCAGCATCTATTATTTGTCTCAAATGGCCATGTTGTAGAATCATTGAACGTCCTTATGACACAAAGCTTGAAGTGACAGTGGCACCAGGGTTTATGTAGTAACTTTCGGGTCATTGACTTCATTAGATGTTTGTAAAAGGTGTAATTTGATCTCAACCACATGGCTCACACCATTCTGTGCAACAGGAAATCAGGAATCACCTGAGCAGGTAGGGGCAGAGCTTTTCCAAAGGATGGCCAATAAAATCAGAGCTCCCGGTTTGTTTACATTCTATCAGCGTACGTGTAAGAGAGGTGTGTTCGGACAGGCCCACTGCCGGCCCCCAAGCATTGCTTACATAGTCCATTTGATCATCAGAGTGTTGGGAAAGTGTGTGGTCTGGTTTGTAGGTGTTATCGTTGGCGCTGCTTTACTGCATGAATGAGCTCTGGAATGTGTGTTCCAGTAGAGGTGGAGCAGTGGGTGTCATTTACGCCACCATTTCCTCCAGGTAGCCTTATTGGGGCTTTTCTTGTGATTGGCAATACAAGTAGACATTAATCTCTACATAATAAGAGAAGTCAGGTGAATGGTTTAATTGCTGTTATGTTCACTTGAGTTAATTTGTATTATTTGAATTGTTGCAGTAGAAATCCCCTTTGTTTCTTGATATGGTGTTTCCTGATGCTTTGCTCTGGAATGTATTCGGCAGGTCAAGACTTGCCCAACTGTCACCTTTTTTTTCAATATTTCCGGCATCAGGTCTGTCCACAGCAAATCACGCACAAGCACTCACTCATACAAAACTAACATTCTTTAAAACAATTATCATACCGAAACCAGTATAATATGCCTCAGTCATGCAATGACCAAATTCTTGGGATTCTATTGGTTATTTACTTTATTTTCCTAATACATTATTTATTTATTAGTTAATTTGTTTATCTATTTAATTACTAGTGTATGTATGCAAGGTAGACAAGCTTCTCAATATGGGTGATCTAAATGCAAGAGTGGGCAAAGATCACATTGCCTGGCCTGGAGTACTGGGTCACCACTAAGTTGGCAACAGTAATGACTGTGGACACATGCTGTTGGAGCTCTGATTGGAGCGTAGTCTATTAGTCTAACATAGATTATCACCAATATCCTATTTCAGAAGAAGGTCAGATTCAAGATTACTTAGCAACATCCACTCTCTTAACAATGGCACCTCCAGGACTACATCCTGGTACATCAAAAATATGTGCGTGATGTGCTCCACACCAGAGCGCTACAAGGGCAGACTAGCAGGGCCCAACGAAAGGCCGTCGGCTAATGCAGATTGATAGAGATGATGGGTCCCATTTGACCAGGACCAAAGAGAGCCTGTAGATGCAACGGTACCCAATAACCCATTCATGCATACAGAGCTACTGCTCCTCAGAGCCAAAGCACTCAGGAAGGGTTTCTGCGGAAAAACATCTTACTTGTACCTCAGGGAATACGCATGACTCAGGCTCACTAAATGGGAAGTTTAAAGATCGCTTGGGTCTGGACCATCAGTAGGTAGTTCTATGGGACATAGAAACTAACCAAAAACATCATAGGTCCAGCATGAGAGACTGTAATGTGAAGATAGGAGGCTCCTACTTTACCTCAGTCAGGTGGGTGGCTTTAGAGGAATTAAAGGGAAGAAGATGAGAGCAGATAGTATACTCTTGGAGGGAGGTGAGAAGATGGCTCAGGTTTTACTCTGGTTTGGATAAAAGCATTGAAAATGCCTCATTTGCATCACCTCCCTCAAATCTTGCCTGTTACCCTTTGACTCACGCCTCCTTTGAGTCTTCTGTACCTGCCTCCAGGACCCCTTTGTTGTTTGGCTCATACCTGCACCTTCGTTGAATGAAGGAATTAAAGGCAGCCAAGTGTGTCTTGGCCTCCTTAAACTTCTCGACCATCTTGACAGAAGTGCTGAAAAGCTCAGAAGGAGAAACAGGTGCATCAAGGAGAAAGCCCTTCTCTTTCGTCCCGATATTCACCGGGTTCACACACAGATGCCTCTCTACAACCACCATGGTTGCCATAGATCTGCCAGTGGCAGTGGCGTTCTGTTATTGGCATGGGAACATACCTTATGCCGGTTCACCAGCGCACCTGCTTAACGTGCTGAGGACCAGCAAACCAGCAACCAGTATAGCAAGCTGGTCTTGGCATGCAAAAAAAAAACCTTATGCTGGTGACCAGTAATGCTACAGCTCTCTGCCTGCGGCTTAATCACAGCCGTGCCAATATACAGCCATATCGCACTGCTACTCATGTAATATTGCTCATATATGTGTGTGTGTGTGTGTGTGTGTGTGAGAGTGTGTATCTGTCAGTACTGTATGCTTTTAAAAATATGTACAATTTTCATTTATATTTCACAAATTATAAAGAAGAAATGGCATGTAACACACTGACCTGAACGTGAAATTTTGAAGTAGTAAGACTAAAATAATATTTTCTTGTAAAACCTGCTCCTGTAATAAAAAAAATAGTCACTTTTATGATAAATATTGTTTTTGCAATTCTATATATTTTAAATTAATTTTCTTATTGCAGATACAACTGCTTTGTATAGATATTGTTTTTATAACGACAGGATCAGGTCATACTATAATGACACTATAACATGCAAAAATCAAAATTATCAGGAACATGCTTGCTTGCTGAAACAACTTACAGAATAGTTTTGTCTAATAACAGCTTGTTTCTGTCCCAACCACAGTCTCCACTCGTCACCACAACAGTAACCCTCAAAATAACTCCTTTCTAAATTTTAACAACAGTCATGTTCAACACTAACAGCAATAACTCTGTTTCTGTTTCCCAGAAAAACACTTACAGTATAGTTATAGTTTTTTTTTCTTTCTTCTCATCCAGTTTCATGCAAAGTGAGAGAGGAGCTGAAAATCCCCTGCTAAATTTCTAATTTATCTGTTTGTCTGTTAAGTGTTAGATTAACTTTATTGCATCACTTTTTGATCAGTTAGAGTAATTAAAACAATATGCTTATTTTGATGTAAAGACATTAGTTTTTATAAATTGTTTATAATTTTTTATTGGGTTACACGTTTAGTGTGTTAATCAGTATTATATTTGAACTTAATATATATATATATATATATATTTATACATTTTTGGGTGAACTAACCCTTTAAGTGGATCAAGAAAAAATTTTGTTTTAACGTATGCCTTAATATATTTGTGGGTAAACTCCCGATGAGCAAGCAAAGATGGATAACTCTCACCCTTGGCTTCTGGGCATGGGAATGTGTTCTTAATCTGTAGTAAGGGATCATGTTGAGAGCTTTCTGAATAAGTTTGGAGTTTTTGAAAAGAGCACTAAAACATACCTTCCTGTAGTAAAATCAGGATCCCAATGGATATTAGCAAATTTATGAAGCTAAACACTGTAGACGTTTACATAGAGATTCTGTAGAGAGTAACAGCTGTTCTCCACTGTTCTGTGTTAATTTACAAAGGGGCACATGGGGCAATAAGGTCCATGGTGCTCCAGCGCTCATGCTGCGATCCCCTTTTTGCCCTCTGTGTCATATATCACTCTTTACTGTGAGATGAAGTCACTTCATTGTGGCACAGCACTTTTATTGCTTGTGTTACTAGATATTTTTCTAAGAGTCTCAGGGGCGTGCTGGGTAAGAGATGAAGTAGCTGAGAAGTTCATAACTCTCAGGTCTCCAACTCAGCATGGAAACCCCTTTCAACTTAATAGAGTGAAAGACAGTGATGCAGTAGACATGATTCTGGGGAGAAACTTGTGAACAGTCTGTATTTTTTGATATTATGCTTTCTATGAACTTTCTCTCTATGTTATACTCAAGAAAATATATCGTAGTACATAGTAATACAGACAAGAACAGACAAAGAACATCTTAAAGTGAGAGCTATGGATACACTGTCTAAGTGAAAGGTCAAGGAAAATAACAAGGAACAAGTGGGGTTAATCAATTAACAAATGAGTAACTACAACAACATATGAACAGGGACACAGGAAACAGTAACCAACCCAGGCAAAGCAAGAAAGGTGTAGCCACAGCTTCGCCAAGACCAAGGATTAGCACACAGAGGAGCCAGTGGGAGCGAGGACAATAGTAGAGATGAAGGGAAGAAGGAACCTGGTAAAGCCAGAGGGTTAGAGGACTGAGGGAGACGACAGAACCTGAGGAATGAGGACCCATGGTGGAGCCCAGGGATCAAAAAGCCAAGGTCGAGCCGATGGGTTGATAGGCTAATGTGGAATCATGGGCTCGGAGGCTTGAAGTGGAGCCAGAGATTGGGACCATGAAGTTTAACCTGCTAACCCACACCTGGACGCCGGCGCATTGAACGCTCTTTGTTAGCACATGTCAATGTTTATGAATAGATTATATGAAAAGCGACATAATTAATCTAGAAAAACTATATATCATTCTAAAGGTCTAAGCCTCAAGCATTGACGATAGATTGCTGTTTTTGTTAAATTTGTGTAAGCTGTACACATAAAAACATGCATAATCAAAACGCACAACGTACCAGATTCATCGTGATAACGAGTCATAAATGCATCCACTGCTGTAAATCCTAGTTTAGTTAGAAAGGTAAGGGTCCACTAAACAATATATCATAGAGCACTTTTATTTCTTTCCAAACCCGTAAGGCCTTTGTTCATCTTCGGAACATGAATTAAGAAATTTTTGATGTAATCTGAGAGCTCTCAGATCCTGCATAAACAGCAAAGCAATGTTCCTAGGCCCAGAAATGTAGTAAGGACAACGGTAAAACAGTCCATGAGACATCAGTGGCTCAAATTTAGTTTTGCGAAGCAATGAGAATACTTTTTGAGTGCAATGAAAAGAAAATAACATAATTAATCTAAGCATTCTTCTCCCTCAAGTTATGTCTTATGCCTTTTTGGAGAGTACCCAAGAGAGTAATCTACGTAAGCAGCATTGTTAACGTTTGGGGGAGAAAGCACGTACATGAACATAAACTGCATAATTGGCATTGTTTATGTTTAGGGTAAAGTGTGCATATGCATTGTGATACTCTGTAAAATGGTGGAAGACATAACTCAGGGAATAAGAATTGTTGAATAAATTATGTTATTTTTATTGTCTTTGTGCACAAAAAGTATTCTTGTAGCTTCGCAAAAACTGAAGTTGAGCCACTGATGTCACATGGACTGTTTTACCGATGTCCTACATTTCTGGACCTGGGAACATTTCAGTTGCTTTTCTGTCTATGCAGAGTCTGAGAGCTCTCACATTTCATCAAAAATATCTTCATATGTGTTCAGAAGATGAACGAAGGTCTTACGGGTTTGGAATGACATGAGGGTAATTAGTAATTAGTAATCAGTGCTGTAGGTCCAAGGCTATTAGCCCGCCTGGCCTGTTGAAAGTGATGGCTTACATTGGTCCGACAGTGGTAAAGTGGCTATTGTTCTCCTGCTCAGCTGGCTCTCCCCAGTCCTCAGTCACCACTGGCACAATCACAGTCTCTGAACTAACCATATCAACTGTGGTTGAAGGAATCATCTTTTTGAGCTCAGGACTCCTTTCTCCACTGACCATGGTGGCCTTCTGCTCCCACCACCCCCTAAACCTGATCTTCTCCCTCTCAGGGGACCTAGACCTAGCCCTCTTTCCCACCCCCTGAGGTCCACCATTACCTCCTTTCACTTCTTGTTTCTGTTTTCAGAGCTGTTGCTATTGCCTTGGTTTTTAATTATTTCATATTAAGTTGTAATGGTCACAGATTATGTTCTTCACCTGTATATTGTTCTGATATGTTCAGGGTTTCCTCCATGTACATATTGTCTGTGTTTTTATCTTGAGTTGGTTGGTTATTGTCAGTTTATTTTATTTTTTAATTATTTAATTATTATTATTATTATTATTTTTTTTTGCATTCTCTGTATCCCATTCTCCAGATTTATTTATTGTTTGTTTGTTTGTTTGTTTTTGGAAATAAAACAGTACTGCTGAAAGTAAATTCAAGCTTCTACTCTCTTTTTGATTAAATAAATGCAGCCTTGGGGAGCATATGAGAGATGTCTTTCAAAAATATATTAAACAAACAAACAAAACAAAAAAATATAGACACCAAACTTTTGAATGGTGTTGCAAATATAGCCTATATGAATTAACGTATGAAATTATTAAATGGATTTTGGAATTTTCTGATTTTTATAAGTGGTCATTATATAATCAGTAGAGTGAAATTTAGTCTTTTTTTTTTTTTTTTTTTTTTTAAATATGCAATGTTTTGGACAAATGTTTTGCCCAATCCTGCACAGTGAGATTGACAGGTTGAAAAAGGGGTGATATGTTTTTAAAAGTGTTTCATACATGGGTCTTATCGGAGAGGAACAGGCAGGTTTACAAAAGAATCCTATTAAATGCACTGCTCAACCCCCACATCAGTTAATTCATGTTGATTCCCTTATCCACAAAACACACTGTCTGTCTGCCTGTGTGTGTGTGTGTGTGTGCCACCCAGAAGATCAATCGGTTTGATTCCTCTCACGTGCTACTTAACCAGTCTAAATAAAGAAAAGCATGTTTTGACAACATACATAGAAACCAGCCTTTTGTGTTCATGACATTGTTTTTTTAGTCACTGATTATAGCATAGTTTATACTCTGGAAGTTAAGTTTAGTGCTATATGAGGTGTTTAATACAACCATGCTGTCAATTTTTCTTAGTTGTGATTTAGAAAACTTTTTTAAAATGCCATGAATTCATTTATTTTAAAATAATAATAATAATAATAATAATAAAGCCAGTGGATATTAAATAAACTGTCTGCAAATATTTGTTGTCTTTAAAGGAGCATTGCGTAGGTTCTGAAATTTCTAACCGTTACTGACACTAGTGGCCGTTAGAGGAACTGCAGCCAGTCTCATGCTCGTTCTCAGTGCGCACGTTCTTTTTTTTTTTTTTTTACTTACGAGGAGTGTCCGTGGGTGTCTGAATTGTGCTGGAGGCTGGTCCCTTCTTTCCATCCGCAGAGTCCATTTGAAAACACTATTGCCGCTGCTTACTATAATGGCTGTCGTGCCGTACGGTTGTAAGCCCAAGTAGACGAGAACGCACATGACGTCACATTTTGTGAATTTTCGCGCCAATTCGGGCCCGACTCCTCCACACACAATTGAGCCTACAGGCTGATAGAGGCAACCGTGGTGGACAGTCGAGGTGTCATTCTTTTTTTACATCATGGTTGGCTCGTACATGTACAAATGAAAACTCTATCTTAAAGATTTTTTTTAAGTAAAAACCTCCACATATCTCCTTTAAATTCATAATTTGAACCAATTTCATTTAACAAAATGTATTCTATAAACGTATACAATATAACTTTCATTTCCATTTTTTCCCTACACAGAATTCATAAAGATCTAGAGATAATAGAATTTCATAAGATTTGTCAGACATGCATAAAGTCACTCTTAACCTTCAGTTTCTTTTGTCAGCTGATATATGATCTGGATCCAATCCATCAACTCCAGTCAGTACTGGTCTGAACTGCCCTCCAGACAGGAGAATGTGACACCAGCATTGTTTGCTTAAGCATTGACTTTACGCTCCAATAATTACTCAAGCATTTACAGTATCACAAGCTACAGTTACTCAATCCACTCCAAAGTCTGTTAAAAGGTAAAATGGAAAAAATTTACTGTATTATTATTGTACCACTCAGTGCTATCTCTTCATTCAGTGAGTCAGCCACTGACTCACATTTTACTATAACATTTTATTAAAAATAAATGTGTTTAGGAGTAAATAAATGTATCTGAATCAAAATAAAACAGATTCTACTAATACATTTTAATATCTCTTTCATAATTGTATCAGGGTTGACTTTTTCATGAAAAAAAATCTTTCTAAGAAGCAGCTTTACAGTAGTAGAATTACTGTACAAAAAAAGTATGGTGACAGAGTTGAATTAATTGAATTATAATTATCCCTATACTGAAAAACATAAAACATTAAATAAAATCTAATAACTTTTAGAGGTATAATGGAGAGGCCATTATGCATAATTCATGCAATTGTTCTTTTTACTATAAAAATAATATGGTTACAGAGTAAGAGTGACAGAAATGGCATGGATCTGGGTCTGATCCTGAAGTACATTACCTGTCTATGTTAGAAAACCAGTGTGAACAAGATTGATACAAAGGAAAAGATACATCTCTATCTTTGTCTGTGTTCTGCTTTAGATCAGATGACAGATGACTTGGTATATTTCCTAGGTAGCTAAATATAGGTCAGTCCTTTCTAGCAGCATGATAGAACAGTTTCACACACACACACACACACACACACAGTGAGCAACACTTGCAGAGCAGGTGACTGGATGACGTCCGCTGGATCCTTGTGAGGGCAGTTTCCACAGCAGACTACCTGATCGCAGGCACGTTGCTCTGGTGACAACATGTGAACCGGGAAATCTCAGATGGACTCCTAAAGAGACACTTTTTAATTCACTCAGTACACATTCAACATCTAGATGAAAAATATTCAGTTACAAGACTGAAGCCATTCCATTTTCAGGATTTAATATTGCTGGACTTCTTTGTAGACATTGCATGGGGTGTAAGGTTCATGGTTACCAAAGACAGGTTTACACAAGGGCCATCTAGGGAGCATTTAATCTCTCACCCGTCAGGCGCTCGCTGCCTCAAGAGACAAGACTGTTACAACTCAATGCTGCAACTATGCATTTCTTACTAAAGAGCAAACCTTTGTCTCTCTGTACAAAGTAGAGTGCAACTCCTCTGGGTTTAAGTGTGTTATTTGCTGAGTCAGTGGCCACATTCACTTCAGCGTTTAGTGTAACCTGGCCATACACCCTTAAACAAAGAAACAATAGCAGAGATGCCTCTGGATCTCAGGTTCGCTGGCAAAGAAAAGATTAATTCATTAAAAATGTAATCACTCAATAACCGCATAGTAACAGAATTTATTCTGGCTGTCTACTGAGGGTCAGAGAGCACTAAGATTTTATCAAAAATATCTCAATTTGTACACCGAAGATGAACGAAGGTCTTATGGGTTTGGAACGACATAAGAGTGAGTAATTTATGATAGAATTTTCATTTTGAAGTGAACTAACCCTTTAAACTGATATGTATGGAAGCTTGTTTCCTGGCACTTTCAAGGAAGGTCTGAAAATGAAAAAGATGAAAGACGATAAAAAATTAGAATAAAATAATTGCAGGTTGAAGGACTGAGCACAGCGGAAGCCTTGTAAGCCTGTGGCGTGAGTAGAGTTGTGACTGACCACTGAGTAGCCGGTGGGACGAGGGAACCCAGTGGAGCTGCAAGGCTGAGGGTCTCTAGTGGAACCAAGGGTGGGAGGAGCCAAGGTTGAGCGAAGAGAGCCTCTCCCTCAGGTGAGGCTGGTAATTGCACAAACTGAGGCTTTACATCGCTAAAAGGCATCACGGGGAAGATGAAGGACTGCAGGCATTCAGCTGAGGCAGGCCTGAAGGACTGGCTGAGCTCTGCGTTGAAGGGAAGCTTAAAGTGACCAATGATGATAATTCAACTCTCTTACAGGTCGATGTAGTCTCACCGTTGTCTTGATACTACGGTGATGATAGACAAGCAGATACAGATGTGACACAACAACGTAACGTGTGGGCAAGCTCTCACTGGAAGCGTGCTGCACTGGCAACAAAATAGATGTTTATTATCGAATTCATAAATATGAAACCTTTTTAACATTATTAAATGTACATACTGAGCGACAAATACCATCTTTGTCATAGAATACGTGTGTTGAATCACTTTGAGTTCACAGTTTTAATGTAAGTCTTTGCTTTTAAAGGCGTCACCGGATGAAAAATTCACTTTCACGTGTTGTTTGTTAGCAGTGAGTGTACAAATCAACCCTATAATGGTAAAAATTCCCCTAGGTTTTTTTTCAGATTCTTGGTTGTGTGATGCCACACAGACCCAGGCCCCTCCCACAATTATTGATTGACTCTGGGGTTTTATCTTAGACCCGTCCTGAGTGACTGTCATCAGTCCACCATTGTTTCACCTCCAGAGCAGATTTAGACAGGCATGGCTCCTAAGGGACTGATGTGTTCTGTTGTTGGATGTAATAGTGAACATAGCAGTCTTCATTTGCTCCTGACATCTGAGCCGCTGAAGACGCAGTTGATTACTTTTGTTTTTTAAGGGAATGCACTCCCGAGCTGCCTAAATGGGTCTACTGTATGTTCACACGAATCATTTGTGATTTACAGAAAAAGTGAGTGAGGTTATAAGGTTATTTTATGAATCATTGCAAATCACCTTTCCTAATAATGTGCTAGTTAGCAAGTTTCGCAGCTGGGGTGAGCAGAGCTCATTAGCATTTAAAGGGACATGCAACAAAACGGGTTGCTGTGAAAAGAGCTGTTTTTGACAGGGTAAAAAAGGTGTTTTTAACACTACCATTGAGACATTTTAAGTATGTTATAGACTTTTCATTAAGGCCCTAAAGAATCATATCAACTTGTGGAAAATGGGTATCTGATGACCTCTTTCATTTGTTTTAAAGATCTGAGGTAAACCATCTGTTGTTGCTTTCAATATGGCTTTAAATGCCTGGCCCAACTCTAGGCTTGTTGCAAAGGGGCTTTATTCAAAATATCATGTTATGGAGACGCGTGTAACCAAACTCAAATCAATCTCAATTAGTGATTAAACATCACTGACCAGATGTGCTTCTATAGCCAAGAAATTAGAGTACTGAGAAAGGGCATCTCTCATATTCTTTTTCTCTATTTAGTTTTTTACTGTACAACAGGATGCACGCCAGGACAGCCAGCAGACAAAGTCAACTGTCCTCCATGTGTTTTTCTTCTCTAGTGACATTTGATCTCACGATTCTCCATGACCTCTTGAATCACTGTGAAATAGTGTTTTATTTCACAGTTCAGACCTTTTTTCTCATAATTCTGAGTTTGTATCTAACAATTCAGACATTTTCAGTATTGTGAGATATAAACTAAAAAATGCAAGAGATAAACTCTGAATTGCTAGATGATAATTAGCAATTGAGTTTAAAAACATTATGAGAAGGTATATTTTTTAATCCTTTTGTTTCTTTGTTTGTTTGTTTGTTTTTTTACGAAATAAATAAATTGCCAAAAACAAAGGTTATTGTAATAAGTTTTTTGGACTACTTGTATTGTACATTAATGGTGTTTTGTTGTTCTTTTGGCACTATAAATCAATGTACACACTTTTCCTGTCTGGTGAAAAGAAGCTTTGACATTCTGGAAAACATTTTATTTCAAAGAAATAAAACATTGTATTCACAAAAGTGTTTACGTTTGAAAAAATGTATACAATAAATAAATACATTTTGATTTAAAAGGCAAATAACACAGCTTCTCAGAGCTTTCTGGTGGTGAATGTCGGTTTGAATCTCCTCACATTCATTAGACACAACCAAAGGTCAAGGAAATAAAGCAGTGCTTATAATCCTGATCAGGATTTTGTATCAGTCACATGGCGAGTGTAAAAGGTGCTGTAATCTATATCATTAACCTTCATAAGGATGTTTCATAAGTAAATTGTTCCTTAAAGTCGTATTATCTAACATGCATATGTAATTAACCTTTTGTTTCATTTCTGTGCTGTCTGGATCAGTAATTTGGGAACCAATGCAGAAAACGCAGACAAATCATGGTCCTGTTTCTATAAATTTCATTCTTCTTTTGTATATGTCTATATTGACTTATTGTATAATATATTTACCGGCCTGTTCAAGTCCGAGATGAGTATAAATAGGCACCATCATGAGACATAATGATATAAAGTTTTTTTTTTTTTTATTCTAAAACACATGCTACATCATTAATTTATTATTATTATTTTTTTAATATAAATTACATCCAAATTTTTTTCCCCCTCACACTAACGTATCAAATGGCTTCATAAGATCTAAAATACAGAGTATGAGTCCGTATGACTTTTTGGAGATTTTGGTCCTTTTTGGAGCTTGGAAGCATAAATAACCATCCACTATAGTTATATGAAAAAGTAAAGCAAGTTTTTAAAGAATAAAGAAAACAGTACACAGTCAGAATGTCATGAGGGTGTGTAAATGATGGTAGTTTTTCACAGATCATTGAGAAAAACAGTGATGATTTTTATGCAGTTTCCATGTATCTTTCAAAAAAGTCAAAGTGAAATTTTACCCTAGTGTTTTCATTAAATATTTGTATGGAATATGTGATATTAGGCATCGTTTTTATTGCTTTATAGCATCTTGACTTAAAGTGTAATTTGCAGTTGCTTTGCCCTACAGTGAGTGCACAAGTAAAATGTATTATTACTTTTATAAATGTACCAACATTTGACAAAAAACAGCACAGAAACAGAAATCCATTTTAGCTTTAATAAAAAACAATATCATTTGAAAATAAATATGTTTACTAGTTATACTAAAAACACAAAAGGATGTTAATATTTAACAGCACCAATAAATATATTACTGTGAAAATATACTGAAAATGTGGCTGTACATGGCAAACAAACAAACAAACAAAAACTAATTTCTGGCACTTTCATACAAAGAGAATGTTTGTTTTTCGATCATAAAACCTCGTCCGCAGGCCTCGTATCTCCGCCAAACTGATCGCTCAGACAGAAACGTGACAATAAAAAGGCGCTTCAGGAATGTTGAAGTGTTTGTTTATCTTTTGTCTTTCGCTCTTTAAAGCCGTCCACAGTTTTTCAAATTGGTGACAATGTCAATAGGAAACAAATCAAAACAATATCAACAATAACACTGAATATAAATAGATCAAATTAAATACACAGAATACTGAACATATTCTAACATTATAAATTAGATGTAGTGAACTACACAAAGGGATATTAGATATGAATACACAGATGTTGTGTGGTAATGAACAGTTCCTAAACTCCTGTGCAATATTCTCTTTGGAAAACGTTAAACTTAGATATTTGTGTTATCTTTTACTACTGCGGTGAATGGAACGAGTCTGTTCCTTAGCAAAAGTCAGAAACGATTTGAATTTTGTACCTTTTTTTTTATTTTATCTCCATATGTACATATATGTAATATCCCTTTAGTATTATCACACCAAGTCCTATTGGATGTTAGTCAGTACAGGGTGACTTCACCCTAGCGAGAGTGACATCACAGAAAGAGATAGTTCCGCATTCGTATCCCATGCCTGGACCCACTGTTCCGAACATTCCGGAAAGAATCGCTATCCTTTCCTTTGATTGACAGTCTGTAACTGTTCATGTAAAGGGTTGGAGGCTGTCGTTTGCACCTTTCACTGAAGTCTTGGACATTCGATCCGAGTCTTTAAATATGAATCCACAGCGTTACCTCACTGTGTTCTGTCCAATCACAGGCCCAGGTGCAGTGACACTGAAATATATCCCATTCACACGCCAAGCAGCGTCTTCGTTTACTTGTAGGTGATAGCAGCGACACACATTGTCATTGTCATTTCATATATATAATATATATTCTATATATTCATATATTACTATCTTAAAAATTTACATCGGGATGGTATCTCCTGCCCTCGTTTCATTCTGTCTTTTCGTTCAGGCTAGTTTTTGCAGTTCGTCCAGGGAATGCATCCTCAGGTTTAAAAAGTGCTGTGCCGTAAAAAAAAAAAAAAAATCCTTCATTCATTGTTCTGCCCAGCACGACACTCATCATCTTGGCTTTTCACATCTGAAAGAGAACAACGGACTGGTTAGAGATCTGCTTGACATTTGTGTAAAAATAGGTCCAGAAAAGCCTATGCACTTATTGATCTGTGGTTTTGCCACCCAACCAGAGTTAATCAGAGTCTTTTCCCATGCTACTATGTTTACAATAGAAAAGAAGTGCTCGCAACGAAACATACATATATTATATATATATTATATATATATATATAAAACATTTTTTTTCAAATAATATACTATAAGTGTGAAATGTAACTAAATGTGAGAAAACATTATATGTTAAGATTAAGTTTAAAAAGCAGGTAGTTGAACTCTAAAGGGATTTTTTTGATGCACTTACTGTACGCAGGACTTGTAGTCCAATAAATAAAGTACACTGCTTGTACTGGCAGTTATGTTGAATCTTGTATTTCAAGTACTTACATTTGTAACTACACATTTATGCATTTCAAATATATTAATTTCAAGTAAAAGCTAGAAAGTAGTTAAAATTATAATCAAGTAATTTACATGTGCAGTGTGTTAGTCAACACATAAAAACTATTTTACACATTAAAAAAGTAAAACATAATTATATTTAAAACTTAATTTTTTCATTACTTAAAAGTGTACTTAAGGATGTTATGAAGCAGTCGTGAAAGTCCCTCTCTTTAATTCACTTAAGCTGCCTTTTATTTCATTCATATTATATTATCAGCAAGTACAGAATTTGATATGCTTGTTGAAGTACACTACAAGTGAACATTCAGTACAATTAAGAGCACTTAATACTTAAGATCTCTTAATTCTTAATACTTAAGAACTAAATTCGGTAATTTCTGGCAGTCTAATCAAAAACATTTTATTTTATCTGTATAGTGGTTATGTAAAAATGTTCAGCTGTTGGATTTTTGGATGGGAAAAAAAATTGGTTTGGGTGGAACGAGCACAGGATCAAAGTATGCTGTGATCTCCACAAAACATAACAGTATCATTTGGACAACAAATACAGAATGCTAGCATATGGTCACACAGTTTAAATTAGTGGGACAGTTGATGAGAAGCAGACAGCATGGACACACTTATATATTCACATATTAGTTATCTGAAATATGAATAGATAATGGAAAGATTTTCAAAATCAATAATACCGAATTCAATTTTGACCTATTATGAACATAAAATGACAAGATAAAAAACAAAACCCAATGAATTACTGAGAGCAGGATGTGTGAGTTGCACTTCCCACACACACACACATATGCAGCATATACCTGCCTGTTTACACAAAAACAAAGTCATGTTGCTTGTTGACAGAATACAGGCAAATTCAGTTCATGTACACTGTTAATCATTTCTACGCTTAACACCAAAAACATGATGTCACTGTTAGTGCGCAGCAGTAATGCACCAGATTCAGCACATTAAATGTCTCTCACTGAAATACACCAAACACACACACACACCACGTCACCATGCAGATTCAGTATAGAAGGGAAAATGACTCGATAAGAAGATGCATGTTGCACGTGGTGACAGTTTATAAACAAACCTGCAAGTTCTTTCGTTTAACTCAAGTCGTCTGGACTTGCATTGCAATTGTGTGAATTTGCAGGAGCATTTACAGGTGAGGGGGTCCTGCACATACAAGCGCTTTCTTCTCTCTGAGCAAGGCTCACAGTGGCTGCAAGGGAAGCAGAAGGAAGAGACAGAGAGACATCTAAGCACTAGTGATTTGGGCAGAGAGCTGAAGACACACACACACACACACACACGCTCATGCACCTCACCATCACACACCACCTCCTTTCATTGCACAAATGTGGGTCCTTTTTTGCTTTGTGTTGAAGATGGGTAGCATTAGTGGCAGATTGTGTGTGATGATAGGAAATAATGACTTCATACATTCATCCATCAGTGAGCACACATGAGACACAGTGAAGAGCTGCAACACTGAAATCAGACGAGAACAGTTGTTGGACTGACAGACAAGTGCATTCACATACACACATTCACATATACACGAATGCGAATGAAAGCAGTATGACGCAAATGCAAAGTCTGTTAAAGTGGTTTGTTCAGCTACAGAAACTTGACACAGAAGCACAAATCTTTCACAGTTTTGAACTAAAACAGTTTCTTAGGCACGTTATCTGTTCTAAAATGTGACTTTCTCAATTGTGTAATTGCACCTACACTGAAAAAAACAACAACAACAAACGTAACCAGGCAAATGTATTTGTTTTTGGTTTGTTCAACCCTTACATTTTGGTTCAATAAGAATATTTTCCCAAAGACAAAAACCTTCACACAAAGTAAAAAGTTTATTTATCATGAAGACCAAACCATACCTAATCAATATATTTTCTTTAGAAATCAGCCAAAAGGTTATTTAATGTAGGTTAATCTAATAAAAAACATAATAAAGAAAATCAAAACCAACTGTAATATGAAAGTAAAATATTCACTTACAGTAAAAATAAAAAGATTTTATTAGTCAATGTTTCATTAAGTTGACTTAATTTAAAGGCGACTCTGAAATACCTTAATTTTTATAATGATGTTGTTTTAAAATATGCATCATATTTTTCTTTTATTCACATAAACATAATCAAATAAATGAAAAGGTAAAAATAGTATGTGTTCTGCACATCAACACACACAAAATACCATTTTTATTGTTTATTTAGTTTTTGTTTATTTTTGCCTTGAACGGAACAAAAGAGGTTTAAACCAAATTTTCAATTAGACCAATAATAAAAATGCATTTTAAATAAATGGCACAGTCATGTCACTGTTTTCAGTGCAGTAAAGACAAGCCCTTCTACAGAAGAGAGATTCAACTGCTGATCTCAGAAACATGAAGGGGCCCGAAATACAGGTGAGGGATCACACGAGCGTGGCGTCATCCCAGCTGTGGCAGGACATTAGTACGATAATGACAGAGACAGCCATGCAACCTCTGTTTATTTACCTTTGGTTGCTTTCCTCTTTGCGGGCCGTGTGAATTAGAGTGCAAGTAAATGCAGACTGGGGCTTTAAGCCGACAGGACAAGTGAGATTACAAAGAGCAAACAAGCCGCCCTGAAATAAAGCCAATGATTGAGAGCAAAATACTGCTTGAGCGCAGGTGAGCCGAGGCGCTGAGATCGCCCGAATCTCCCTCTCTCGCTCTCTTTCGGCTTTTAACCCTCCCCACTCTGGGTTTTCTGCAAAACAGGAAAATAACGCAAGAAATGGACATCTAAATGAAGCTGCTGAGAAAGATCAAACAGCACTAAGGATGTCAAAATCTGATACTTAAAAAAAACATACTTTTTAGTAAACACTACATTTTATATATATATATATATATATATATATATATATAAAATTAATGTAATTAATTTAATTAATAATTAATTTACATTTTGTTTAATAAAAATATTACTTTGATATTAACTAACACTACAAATAATTTTTTTAAAGACATTTAATGTTCATTTATAATTTCTATCCCGGTTTCCACAGAAATATGAAGCAGCACAACTGCTTTCAGCATTAATAATAATGAATGTTTCTTGAGCAGCATTTCTAAAGGATCATGTGACACTGAAGACTACAGTAATGATGCTCAAAATACAGCTTTGCTCACAGAAAAAAAATTACATGTTAAAATATATAGAAATCAGAAATAGAAATCAGTTATTTTAAATTGTAATAAAATATCACACTATTAATGTATTTTTGATCAAATAAACTCAGCCTTATTGAGCATAAACATTAAAAATAATTTATAAACCTTAACATTTAGAAAACATTAAGAAATCTTAATGTGTGTAGTGCAAAGGCAGTTTTGAACCTTTTTTTTTAGTAGTTTAAATAAGTAAAACTCATATTCATTATAAATTTTTGCTGTTATATTTAAATTTGTTCTGAGAATTGTGAAATTCCTCTGGTATTAGTACAGACCACTAAAATTATCCTACTGACACAACCCAACTCGCCATCAATTAAAGCGAGGAGCAGCGCGTCATGGACAGTCCTCAGCAGGAATCAACGGCAGACACTAGAGTCCAAATAAGCAGCTGAAGGAACGGAGCCATAGCGTGTGTGTGTGTGTGTGTGTGTGTGTGTGTGTGTGTGTGTGTGTGTGTGTGTGTGTGTGTGTTTGAGGAGCCTAGAGGTAAGTATCGAAGTACAAGGAGCTGAACTTGAGCTTGTGAATCAGAAGCGAGAGTCGCTGGGCTCCCCGCCCCCAGTGTGAACGCTTGCCTACGTGCTGAGAGAGATGACACGCAGAGAGCCGGCGCTTAGCCCCATGACCAAAGGATTTCATTTAGCCCTCTCAGCTAACCACATCCATCTCTGTACGCTCGCATTAACCTATAGGTGCAGCCACGCACACGGCCGCCGCTCATCCAATTAAACTGGCAACATTCCTTGACCTGAACCTACCCTCCTCCCATTACATAAAATATCAGAGCAAAAAGATGCTGCAAGAGCTTTTTTTTTCAGCACTAACTTCAATTTTCAGAGCCATTTTTGAAATGACCAACTGGTGTCAAGGCGGTTTTTAGTTGAAGGAACAAAACGTGTAGTTAAAAAAAAAAAAAGCCTTTTTGTGAAAAAAAAAGTTTTTTTATTGTATTTATTTATCTATTTTTCTGAATATTTGATTTGATATTTCTGTTACCTGTTACCTTCAAGAGGTATTTACTCATAAAATGAGGATTTATTGGTATAAATTAATCTATTTGGGTTGATTCATCAATATTAAATCATATTTTGGACTTGAATGAAACCAAACCAGTAACCAAACAGCTGCTGTCTCCCTTTGACTTTGACTATGGAAGTGTGACAATGTCGACCAGAAACTATCTAGATATTTTCTATCTATCTATCTATCTATCTATCTATCTATCTATCTATCTATCTATCTATCTATCTATCTATCTATCTATCTATCTATCTATCTATCTATCTATTTTAATCAAAAGAAAGATTCATACAGGTTGAGGGTGAGCCTTTTTTTTAGGTGAACTATCCCATTAAAAGTTTACTCTACCCCAAAATGAAAATGTTACCCCCATGTTGTTCCAAACCCGTAAAAGCTTTGTTCATCTTAGGAACACAATTTAAGTTAGGAGGCTTGTGACTGTCCCATAGACTGCCAAGTAAATTACTCTGTCAAGGTCCAGAAAAGTATGAAAGACATCGTCAGAATAGTCCATCCTCCATCAGTGGTTCAATCGTAACGTTATAAGGTGACGAGAATACTGTTTGTACACGAATAAAACAAAGATAATGACTTTATCCAACAATTCGTCTCCTCAGTGTCTCTCCGCATCACCATAGCACCATTGTGGAGAATATGAACTGTACGCAGGCAGTGAACGCTCTTCTGTGTCAGCCGCTCCACAAGGATACGCTGTTTTCTTTCAAATCAAACCATAAATACATGTCGAAATCTTATCCTTGTGTCACTGATGACACAGAAGAGCGTTCAGCTCATATTCTCCAAAATGGCACGATGTTGATGTGGAGAGACACAGATGAGATGAATTGTAAAATAAAGTTAATAAAATAAAGTTAAATAAAAACTTTTCTCATGGCTTCATAGCGTTATGTTTGAACCACTGATGGCAGATGGACTATTCTGACAATGTCTTTCATACTTTCCTGGACCTTGACAGGGTAATTTTCTTGGTAATCTATGGGACAGACACGAGCCTCCTGGTTTTCATCCAAAATATTACGGGTTCGGAACGACAAAGGGTAAAGTGATTAATTACAAAATTTTCATTTTGGAGTGGAGTATCGCTTTAAGAAACAATAGCATTAAATGAGGTTTGTGAAAGAGCTCAAGGTAACCAACAATGACCTCCATCTCAGGATCACCTACTATTTAAAAAGGTAAAAATAAAAGTGGGTTAACGACAGACACTTGTTACTATGATTAGTGTGGGGAAGCAGTTAAGGGTCAGACTTGAGCAACTGCGGTATGAGGAGAGCGGCGGGTGGTCTTCACAGACTGTCATAAAGTGCAGGAGCCTCGCCTCAAAAGAAAAACGGAAACAATCCTATAAAAGACTCTGTTATCAGCAGGTCAGCACTCTTAAGAGAGCAATCCAGGCTTTAACACAAGCACCATGGGCTGTAAAACCTCAGGGAGGCCTGGTGGACACCTGACCAGCTCAACACTCCACTTTTGAGATTTACCACATTTGAAGGCATATTATTTGAACATTTAAAATATATATATATCAAATTGCTGTTGCAAACCTTTTTTAAAAATATTTAAATATGGTAAGATGTGCTAAAATATGGTAAAATATGTTTGTTTCAGAACAAACAAGCAAGCGTCATGATTTTTTATTAATTTATTTATTTATTGTGACTGGAAATTTATCAGAGAGCGCATACTTAGAATATAGCTCATTCTCTTATCCAAAATGACTTGCATAATTACTATTTCTTTATGATAGTGCCATGTTCAGCAGATGGAAAGCATTCAATTATGAATGGTTACCTGGCAGAAATGGAGATGCAGTAGCTATAAAGAGACAAATAAAAGAAAAAGCAGGTTTGTTTTGGGTGTTGCGTCATGATTAAGTGCCATTGAAAGCAGTGAGTCTTGAGTTTGCGCCTGAGGATTAGGAGGGATTCGGCTGTTGTATCATTTAGTGGAAGCTGATTTGACTATGTGGGTGTGAGAACAGTCGAGTGTTTCACTTTATTAGCTTTGTTGTGGGAAACAGGGTTGAGGGTGTGTCGAGGCGGTTGCAGTAGTAACCGGGCGATTTAAGGAATTCTCACAATATATTTGCGACAAAATTACCAAACAATTGAGCATCATAATGACTAATACCATGGTTTTGTTATATTTAATATGCACTCATTTATTTCTTTATAATGCTAGGACAATGCTTGTGAATTTTTAGTACTCAGTGGCCGTACTGATCCAGTAGAGGGAGCGCTGAAGACAGGGTTTTATCATTTTTGATGACTTTGAGACGCTGTGAGCTGGATAACTTTATGTTTGGAATTACATGTAAGTGAACATAGTAAACTCACAGTGCTGTGTGTTTACAAAGTGAACCGTGCTAGCACTGTGGACATTCGAGTTCATTTAGAGTGCTCTCACTCAAGGCAAAATTCTTGTTCATCACCTTAACACTAGTGTTCAACAATAAGCAAATGGGATGCACCAGTTATGACAAAGCAAGCATTACTCTGGCAATGATGAAGATATGCATACTTTCATTTCTCACACACATTCGCTCCACTCACATACAGACAGTAAAGACTCATAAAGAGTCATGTAATGTACATAATTTAAACCCTGACCCACTGACAAATCAAGTCTGAATGACTAGCTCCTACTGAAAACACATGTGCATTATGCTCTCAAATTGATTGGTCAGTCCAGGCGTGCAGCTAGAGATATACTGCGTCACTTGAGCTTTACTGCTAATAGACTGACTGATAAGTGCTAATTGTGCTAACTGCTAACATAGTGTCCAGCTGGCTGCTTCTCATCGCCGCTCAATCAACCCAGTCATTGCAATTTTTAGCCATGTACCATCTAGAACCATCCACGCTGTCAACAAATGAATCTTAACCAAATCCCACAATGTCCAAGTTGAAAAGTGGAAGAATTGACCATTTCAGAAAGATCTGTTATCTTTAAATCACCCAAAAGCTTGACATAGGAAATAATAATAATAATACAAAAATAAAACTCAACTTACTTTTCTTTCTTTGATTTGACTTCTACCTTTGGCCTGAAAAAGACAGATGCAACAGAGGTTTAAATCACGTTTCATTATTTAAGGGGAACAGTTCACTCAAAATAAACATTGTCACTATTTACACACTACATTATAACAGTTCCAAAAGGACATTTTCACAGTGATGTCATAGAAAAAGCTTTTTTTTTTGTCCCTTCAGAGAACCTTTCGGTGAACAGTTCTTAAAAGAACCATTTTTTCTTCTTCTAAATCTAAAGAACAATTTAATTATCCAAAGAAACTTTTTCCACTATAAAAAGCTTTTGTCCAATAAAAAAAGTGTTCATGGATGTTAAATGCTCTTCTTGGAACCATAGATGCCAATAAATATCTTTATGTGTATTGAATTATTGAAGATTATGTGCTCTAGTAGAACAAAAAACAGCATAGCGAACAACAAGTGGGTAAACTTTAAGAATAATGGACAGTTTACATCTTGGAATTAACCATTTCTTAAAGATGGATTTAATCTCAGATTCAGAGACGTACCTGCATTCACACTTGGTGTGTTCTGTGAAACTCAGTTGAAAATTATGCTGCGAAACACGTTGTTTGACTCGCAGTACCTACAGGAAAACACAAAAAAAAATCCCATTTAGTATGTAAGCATGCAACCATGAGTGTACTTTGTCATTTTTATTTTATTTTACAGACTTAAATGAATGACAAGACCAGGCCTTAACTGTGGCCAAGAGCAACTTCAGCCACATAAACGGGGTGTCAACACAGTGTGCAGCGGTAAACAACATAGCTGGCATGCCAGTTAACACCACCTCGCTGTCCCAGTGTTGGGCAAGCATGAAGTCATAGGAAGCACGCGCTGGATTGAACCAGTCTCACCTCCATGGTGACGTTGCGGGTCTCTGTAGGGACACACTCGAGTGCTTCGTCGTTGCAGCAGCCTGCACAGCGCATGAGAACCACACAGGACGGGATGTAGGTGTGCTCGATCTCGTCAGGATACTCCTGAATGATGTCTACCAGCAACTCTCGCGTCTTACATGCACTCTTTTTGTACACATCCATGAAGGGAATCACTAAAGAGGAAGCAAAGTGAGAGTTCAGTCAGTGTCATACTACTGATGCCTTCTTTTCTTTTTCTTTCTTTCTTTCTTTCTTTTTTTTGTCAAATTAAAGGCACAGTTTACATGAAGTTCTCTCTGTATTTACTTACCATCATGCGTTTCCAAACCTGTATGCTGTTATTTTTTTTTTCTGTGAAACACAAAAAGAGAATTTTTGAAGTATCTTCATGCAGCTCTTTTCCATGTAATGACAGTTCATAAAGACCATGACTGAGTCTGTCTCTCAGAAGTCTTGACCCTTGTGAAAAAGAAGTGCATTTAATTGTATTGAATGTGCACTTGTAGTGTACAGATCTTAAAAGTATTATTATTATTTTTTTTTTTTGTACATTTAGACATGATATAATGTTCATGTAACTAAAGGTGAATTTCATGACTGTTTCTTAACATTCTTAAGTACACTTTTAAAAAGTGCACATTAAAAGTTTAACTTTGAAGCATATTTTAAATCATTGTTTAATTAATCTTTTTTCGTGCTTTAAAGAAGACACTTATTTCGATGTGAACTAAAATACTAAGCCACATGTAAAGTATGTGATTATGCTTTTTAACCTTAATATGTTACTAAGGATTACATTTAAAGTTGCTATATTTTTATTTTACTAAATTGCACATTTTTAGCCAGCAGTCATGGTAACTGTGAAAAGAGCGGCGTGAAGATTCTTCTCCTTTTGCGTTACATGGTCAAAATAACAGCATGCATGTTTGGAATCAAATTAGATTGAGTAAATCATTTCCATTCTTTACACAAACAAATATTTCCTGAGCAAGGCACCATTAATGTCAGATCCATGGCGTAACACCTCACACAGGCCTGTTCTGCTCACTAGGGACTTCACTTGACTTTCCCAAGTGGGCAAAAAAAAGGCAGCACATGCGCCCCACTTGCACATCCACCCTAGTCTGTACTGACTTCCCATCATTCATTCTGACCCCAGTGCCTCATGACCCGCAGACTGCCAGGGAAAAGCGTGACCTCAGGCAGTGTGGCGCCAGGCTTCACTGCAGACACCTGACCTCCAGGAGAAGCCCACCCTGCCAGACACTCCCTGCCACCCATGAATCTGTCAGTGCCCCAGAGCCATGCAAGAAAACCAAACACAACTGCATTCATGATGCTGATCATGATAAAGTCAGAAACTGCTAGTAATCAGTTGGTGGTACCAGCCACATTTCACCCAGTGCTCTATCATGCCACTTCTTCATTTACGGCCATGATGTTTGTATCACTTAGCAAAGTGCAAAGTCAAATAAAAACGGACTGAATACTACTAACCAAGATTCAGTATGTTCATTTAATACAAATCAAAACTGTTTAGCATAAGAGAGCTCTACATTGTGGGAAAGTGCTTATGAATGGAAGCAGATTGGGAATGACGTAAAAATAACAACACACGTTCCCCCAGAAACGTAACAGGGACTCTATACAAACAACCAGATCTACTGCTAACAAATAATTGTGACCTTGAGGGCAAATCAGGAATAAATCACGCAATCTTTGTTAATAAACAAACACAGCCATGGTCAATGACGCCACACAAGGTTGCTTGCGGGTAGAATAAATTATTCACTTTGACGATCCTAATGAGGGTGGGAAATATACCCTGACTCCTAATCTCGAGGGTCCAAGCAAATATTTATGTAAGTGACATTAAACTGATTGAGGAGAGAGAGTGTTGCGTAACAAAAGAGAACAGCAAACATACAGTATTGGATGGGCTATGTACTGTATTACCTGCCTCACAACTGGGATAAAACCATTGGCAGTTTAATCTTTGCCTTGAGAATGTCATTACATATACATCCTCCAGGTGGTGCTGGACTCTTTTTTCATATCATACACACTTCAACATTTACGAACACTGTACATATAAAGAGACTTACCCTCATTTTTGCCCTTCATCCCTTCTTTAGGTATGTGGGCAGCCTGTCAGGACAGAAAAGTGACAATTGTAAGTCACAGAACACCTAAAACAGGTTAAATCTTACGTTATACATCACTGAAAGAAACCAATAGTAATGCTCGGGAAACTCTCGAAAATGGAACATTTCGTTACGTTTTACACAACCAAATGCACTTTTATTAACTCAATACATAGCCAGAATCTAGAATTACTGTAGATGCTTGGTATATACGTAAGGATTTTTGACTCTTATAGGAGTTTAAAGTAATTGTTCTCAACCTTTTTGACTCCCATTGGCCAAGAAAATATTTTTAGTGCCGCCAATAGGCTATTTAGGCTAAAATATTTCCTCTGGTACTGCTGTAATGATTAAAAAGTTGCTTGTTTTCTAATCTTCTGATTAACATAAACTTGCAGTCTCAATAGACAATAAGCATCAGTTGATTTCATGATTCCATTAGTTTCGAGAACCATATGTAAAATCCACCTCTGTTGATGGTGCGAATAAAAAAGCAAGAAATATGATATCAATTTATTGGCATTTGTACCTTATTATTACAAATTAGTGCCTTAACTATGATCCGTGTGAGTACAACTAAAGAAGCCCTGTAATCGCAAATAAACCCAAACTGCAACCTTTTTGGATGTTAACTTAACTAAATTAGATTAAGTTAGATTTATCTTAATAATTGTAAGTCATCCAATGGTCCCCTTGGAAGTTTGCTAAGGCCCTCTAGTGGGCCCCGGACCCATAAAAACTAGAGAGGCTTTCAAAATCTAATAGCCTATGGGAGTTTGAATGCTTTCAGAAAGAAGTCTTAGATTCTTTTCAGGGTATATAATCTCTTATAATCCTTTTTTTAATGGAATTTCATCTTCTAAATTCTTAGTAAGGGAGTTCATTTGTCATTCAAAGCGGCTGCGGAGAGCAAATGATTTTGCTGCTACAACTCAAGACTATTCTTTTTTCCCGCCTACAGATTAGTCTCGCTGGCGTGAGCGCGTGATCGGTCGCTGGTTGGGCGCGTTACTGCAGGTGGCGTGGCGTGGCGTGTGGACTGGCGCAACAGCTCTCAGTGTTGCGTGAGAATTTCGCCGGTTTGCCTCACAGACCATCTCCTTTATATCTTACCAGAGATATATATATATATATATATATATATATATATATATATATATATATATATATATATATTATATATATATTCTGCGCACAACATTGAGACAATGACGACGAAACAACCAACCAAACGACGGTAGTTCACCTCATACAAATATGTTTCACGACATCAAACATAGGCTACGTGCGTTGCCATGTCACGATTCAAGTAAATGAATTAATTAGGCGGGAGACAAAGAAATGAAAGCGTTCAGGTAATATCTTGTCATTATTCTCGTCAAGAGAGCAGCTGGTTGCAGTATTTAAAGTATCAATGCATTGCGAGCACTAATAAAAATCAGAAAGTGAATGTTGTGTCTGTATTCGTCGCATTTAGCCTCCCGTAGCTTGTATACTCCCGTTACAGCACGTAGTCTGTTTTATTACGTAGTATTTTTAATTAACAAAACCCTTTGTGTAATTTATGTTAAATCCCTGTACGTTACTTCTCAGAAAAGGAACAGGTCGGGCTGCACAATATTGATAGATAAATATTTCTAATATAACAGTAGCTATTATTTTAAGCAGGAAATCCCACGTGAAACTTCAGGTAACCTAGTGTTTAAATGGTGTAATGGCACTGGACAAGTGCATTATATCCTGAGCTCGGTTTACACATTAATAAAAAATGAATTGCTCTATCCTTCCATCATTTGAAAACCACTAAATTGCACATCCTTACCTTAACAGCAGACAGATGAAGGAGAGCCACAAAGAATAATTGTATCGAATAAACGACAACGTTCATGGTTGTAATTCCAGTGGTGTGTTCACTGAACAGTCTTTGGCTCTCAAAACAGTCAAAAGCGAAGCTGCTGAATATGAATGAACCGTGATATCGTGGGTCAAAGTAATAATTCCATTCTGCGCTTCAGGACCGAAGCACCTGCGTCGAATCCACGAAAACGGGCGTCTTGAGCGGTAGCGCTCCTCCAGAAAATATAAGAGGCTACTATATAAATAATAGCGATAAGAGTAAAATAAAAGAATAGTACTAAAGAAAAGAAAGCGGAGAAAATCCACACTATATATAAGCCTTCTTTTTCTCCTTTAAAATCCACAGTATAACGGAAAGTCGACGTTTAATAAATCTAATTCCAAAACGTCACAGGCAAAACAAAATATCAAAAAGTTTCGTACACTTCCAAGCGCAACCTCTCTATAGCGGCCAGAGAACGACTTCTGCGCAGATGCTTATCATCAAGAGCAAGACGCTACATGTGCCGGTATAAAGTGATCCAGTGGCGGTCCCTGGTTCAACAGCAGCAGACGTTTCCTTCTTTTCTCGTCTTACTTCCGCTGTTGCTTTGGTTTCTGTATTCTCATAACGTTGTGGATGTTATCTGGCGGAGTGAAGAGGTCTTGTCACTTTGCGCTCGCTCTTGTCTTTCAGCGCTTCTAATGCTCAACGCTGCAGATCTTGGAAAATCGGCACACAGGCGCTGATTGGTCAAGAGTCTTACGTAGAGTCACACGTATGTGTGATGCTCCAATGCGAATGGCTCGACTCACTTCAGCAGGACTCCAGAAGGTGGGAAATTATGCATAATACCCATTGCGTATGGGTTATTCAGCTTCATAGACAGTACAAAAATAGGTATAGGTTTTCGAAAGCATTTTAACTGTATTAAATCAGTAGGTCCATTATTCTTTTTTCCTCATACCCCTTTCTATTCGTTTTGTACAGGTTTGACCAGTTTCTGCTAAAAGGAAATATGTGACTCTTAATGATTGCTGATTTATGCTAACTAACCATTAGTCGTTCTTTCTGTAGCAACTTCATATGGAAATTCATTAGTAATTACTTTACAATAAGGTTTCTTTAGTTAACATTAAATGTACAATACATTTGGGCTATTACAGTATTTAATCATCTGTGGTAATGTTAGTTAATTGATAGTTCATGTTAGCTCAGGTCCATTAAATAAGATCAACAGACACGGCATTTGATTGCAGTAATATATTAATAAAGCTTGAAATGAACAATAACCAAGATTGATACATGTTTTAGAAATATGTTAACAGCTCATGTTTATTCATGTTAACCAATTAAATCTTACTGTAAAGTGTTTTTTAAGTATTTTATGTGGGCAATTATAACTCTTACAGTGAGATCAGGTTTTCATCCAGGCATTCATGAAAGTGCTGCAAGGTTTGAACAAAACATAAAAAAAAACATAAATATTCCTTACGTTTCTACTATTGAGAAAATCTAGCATTTTACAGTATATTTAGGGTCCCTATCGGGTGAGAGAGTACTGTAAGGGTTAATTGTGTTGAATTATGCTAAAACAAAGTTCTTTGTGCTTTTCAGGTGTTCATATAAGATGACAACATGTGTGTCTATCGAAAAAGAAGCGTGCTGGGAAGAGAACAAAGCAAAGCAAGGTTTATATTTGTTACACAAAAGAAAAAACTATTCTGCAACTTATTGATATAACAGAATAAGTATAAGATAGGAGTATATGTCAAAATATAAAATTCTCAAAATTCTCAAATAGTGACAGTATAACTTCATATAAGGTTAAAGTATGTAATACAAATCATTTTACACTGTGATAAACATTTAGGCTACTGTAAACTACCACAATAATATTTACAGACTTCTAATATTACAGGTTCACAAGCATTATGAATCATGCCTAATGTATATTTGATCTTATAAATACAGCCGTTGTGTAAACGTGAAAATGTTTTTCATTTTCACAAATGTGCCTGTCACTCATGTGCTCTCTGGTCACAGATGCCTGTGCTTGGCAGTCCTCTCATATTTTGAAACCTGCAGTAAGAAGAAAAAAAAAAACCCTATGTGGATGAATGAAAACATGAGCTGATGTTTACTCCCCTGCGGGCTGAAGGAAGTGGCAGGGGTAATACTGGGGCTTTCAAGTTCCCATGAGTACAACTGCTGAGAAAATCGAATTCAGTCGGCTGGTACGTGAAGACTCAAGGATGGCGCCCCAGTAGAAAGATGGGAGATTTAGACGAAGCTTCATTTCCCCTTTGAAACCATCATGACCTCTTTCTCTCTCTCTCTCACACACACACACACACACACAAAATACTCAGTCCCCATGTTCCCTGACACAGATGGGTCACGGCCTTCTCTCCCACGGCGCTCAGAGTCAGACACTTTACTCTGTTACTATGGTTGCCAGCCACTTAAAGTCTCCTCGTCTTTATATGCTCTGTCCTGATCCTCGCTAGCTGTTTCTCACTGTGGAACTTTTTGGCCTGTTAAACTAGTAAACCATGTACTCATCCTTTGGCACAATAACAGTACTAGGTATTCATTGATTGAAAGACAGATTTCATATAACGAATTAGCTCGTAGTAAAACTTTAATATGCTTGTTTGGGAGCATCGACTGAAAGCTGAAGAGTGACCCAACAGACAATAGCAGCCACTGCATTTAAAGAAGAAGGCAAATGGTCTCAATAGCTTTCTGAAGTTAAGAGAGAACTAATTATCTTATGCTAGTAGAGAGGAGAAAGAGCTTGTGTTCATATAAAAGCATTCATGAATTCATTTGAGCAGTAGAAGTTCTGGTTCTCCTCGCAGGCCATTTGATCAGTTTGACCCACAGAGGGCACTGTGTAGACACTGCCTAGCCTGCTGCTGACGATCTAAAGAAATAAACTTTGCAAGTGTTAGCACATTAAGAGCAGCTACAACTTTTCAAACTATAGATTTTGTGTTTAGTAGCTATATGTAAAGCCCTCACAGTCACATCAGTAGAATCCAATACCATACAATTCAGCAAACCACACTGAAAATAAAGGTTGCATAAAATAGTAACATGTAAATAATTGTTCTGAAGTCTGGTTTTGGTTTTGAATAAACCAAAATACTATTTTTATAGGTTAAATCTGGTTTTTAACTTTTAAAGCTAACAGTTGTAGTAGGTTACCAGTTTTTACCGAGCACATAACCCAGTCTAATCTTTACACAAATACTAATGTACAAGATTCGACAGCACATCAGTGTGTATTCAGCTCAATGTTCTAGAAACCTCTACATGAAAAGTAACCCAAAATATGCATTGAGTAATACAGCTGGATTGGAGCTAATGTAAATGGTAGCATCTTTGCTTGAATTAAAGTCATGTGGTTGCATCTTTACCAACTTTGCACCATCTTTACCAACTTTGGAAATTTTTTCGCAATTATTTGAACTTAATCAAAGTGTGCAGAATCCTTTTAAAGTCACTCCAAATAGGTTTGGATTAAGGTTGCGTCTTTAACAGGGTTATTCAAGGACGTTAATCTTCCTGTGCTTAAACCTCAGCTTACTTTGGTGGTGTGATTTAGAACCTTGTCATCTTGAATACAAAACTGTGAAATTTGTACTTTTTTTCTGTACCATCTTTGAGTTGTTTTATGTGTTCTTTATTTACTTATGTAATACAGTCTGGATCTTTGGAACACTTTTGATATTGAGGTCACACACACACACACACACACACACATACACACAATGATCAGTCTTTGCTCTAAAGGTCCTGTGGCTTACTGAAAGTTTCTAGGAGTGTCTTTTTTAGAGAAAGATGAATCCATGCACTCTTTAAACTTGACTGTATTCCATCTCATATTATGCTATTGGGACGTTTTATACCCATATTCCTGATTTGTGCCTTTCCACAAGCTGGAAAAAGTGTGGATTATTGTATTTCTACTGCCAAATAAAGGGATACTCAGATATTCTGAGTAATTTAGAACATTTCTTGTTCTAATAATTACAGCTGGTCTCATATATTCACAGTTAACCGTGAATAACAGAAAACTGAACTGTCCTTCTCGTATGGGACTATCTTTTTTTAATGTCTGAATCTGATTTTAATAGTTTCATATACGGATGCAAACTCTGATTAGATTTAATTCCTACACTACAAAAAAAATAAATAAATAAAATCCTATAATTTGTAAAGTTGCTAGGAACACTGAAATAAACTACATTGTAGTAAAAAGGTTGAAACTGTATTTTCTTGTAAAACATACTCCAGTAACCTTTGATTTTAACTTTCAAATCAATTTTACAATGTATATTTAGATTTAAATTAAATCTTTTTCTTAGACTCTTTGAAACTATCAGTGTCATGGACACAAAGTCCATAAGCTCACATTTCAGTTTCCTGCTCTGTTTTTTTAATAAGTGATTTTTGCATCGAAAACCTCACTCCAGCCAAGGTCTGTCCCCCAGGTTTATCTGTCACCTTGTCCAACAGTCTGAGTCTGAGTGTATTATGTCTCTGTATTTGGCCTGATAGTTTCTGACACAGAGAGGAGCACACACTCAGATAATTCACATCACGTGTCTCTGCAAGCATACAGCTCACTGCTGCACTCCAAATAAAATGTGAAGCCGCAAAAGATTGACATGTGAAATTAAGTCAGATATCCGAACCCGTTCTCTCGGGACTGGACGCACCTACTCTGCTGGACTGACCCTACCCACAGCATTAACTACCCACAAACGACGCTCCTTAATCCTAAAGGCCAGTTGGACTTCTTTAAGACGTCTCACATGCTTTCTGTGAAAATATTTAGTCTGGGCCTCATGTCCAGGGGAGTCACAATGATAACATGAGCTGCTGCAGATCAAGACAGAGCTTGCAAACGCATTGCATAATAATTAAGAGAGAGTTACAGCGAGGAAGACAGGGTCAGTGAGGAACTAAAGAGTGTGAAAGAAAGAAAGAGACGCTGGATTGGGGAAGTTCCTTCAGCGGTGAAATGACGTGAGCAGGGAGACGTGGTGAACTCCTGCTAGGCATTCCTTACCAGGATTTAATTGAAGAAAAACATGCAGGTTCATCTGCAGCTTAAAAGCCTCCTTAGCTTTTGCTGATGTCAGGAGCATGTTACCGTATGGACAGAGAAACTTAATGAGCCCTGTCAGCATCAACACCCACACTAAACACACACAGGCTTACTGGAGCATACTGTTTAAACGCAGCTGCTGCATTAATACAAACCAATGGTCAGCGTGTCCCACAGAGTCTTGAGCTCTGTCTCTGTTCTGTAACTGACTTAGGGCTGATCACGGTTCAAATTATTCCAAAAAAACTGATTAGTCCAATCCCATGTCTGTAATAGTCTTGTCTAATCAGCTGTATAAGAGTGGTCAGCTGGCTTGCTTGGAGGTCTTCAGAAAGATACTCGATTCAAGCAGAGAACACAGTATTCTGTATAGAGATAATAGCTATGCTATAGGAGCAACTATCTAAAAGTAGTGACGCTGCTAACTCATTTAAAGAGACGGTTCACCAAAAAATTTTAATTGACATAATAAGACCTGTGCATCTTTCTGTCTTCTGTGAAACACAAAAGAAGATATTTTTAAAAATCCAAGATTTTTTGACCACACAATGAAAGATAATAACAGTCCATGATAAGTAAAATGTAAAAATAAATATAAATCTTACATTAGGCAATCTATTAGTTTATTGAGACCCTTTTAAATTTGTAAATTTCTTTTGAATCAGTTATTTTAAGTTATTTAAAACAAACTAAAAACACATGTGTTTATTTAAAGGGGTCATATGATGTTGCTTAAAAGAACATTATTTTGTGTATTTGATGTAATGTATTTATGCAGTTTAAAATAAAAATATTTTCCACATACTGTACATTATTGTTTCTCCTCTATGCCCCGCCTTCTGAAACGCGTCGTTTTTTACAAAGCTCATCGGTCTGAAAAGCGAGGTGTGCTCTGATTGGCCAGCTATCCAGTGCTTTGTGATTGGCCAAATGCCTCAAGCGTGGGATGTAAATGTTACGCCCCTCACCGTACTGTGATATGTGTCCCGGTCAGAACACCGGTGCGACAAAATAAAACAATAAAACCCATTACAAACAAGCCATTTGCTGCATCCAGTGGGGACATAATTACTGATTATAATGAGTTATACTGTGTTTTTACGTGTTGTGTTGTATCGCATAAAACCATGCATTTGTGATCTGAGAAACAACAAACAATAAGCGCTATTCTACACTGCTCAAAACTCATGTTTGAATCATCAGTGGCAAATCTTTTACATATGAAAACCGACTTACAGTACTTACAGAGTCCTCCATAAAATGCGCTGCACACACTGTAATATTTGGGTTGAACTGTTCTGGAACAGTGTTGTAAATACAACTTAACCACTGATTTCTAGTTGTGTCCTCTTTTGGAAGCCCAAACAAAGTAGCTTCGCTTTCAAAATGAAACAGTGTCTCCACGACATGACGGCAGCAACAATACTACAGCGAGAATCAAAGGTTATGCCTTCTTTCTGATTCCTTTAAAAAAAATCATTTCAAAATAATCTTTTATTTTATTAAGTGCTATTCAATAAAGTACTTCGAGTTTATATTTCTTTATACTGTTTTATGAGTTTATACTATTTTTCAGTTTGACAAGCTACAGTTTTGAAGTTTCATAACACTGAAGAGCATGTGTTTTATGTTGATCAGCTCTTCGTATTTCTTTAACTTATTTGGCACAACCTAGTAAAAAAGTTATATATTTAAAATGCATTTATTTCTTGCTAAGTGTAGTTCTTACTGACATATCGCTCGAGGCTTGGGCTAGATAATGTGTACCTTTCAATAGTTCCACTTCAGCATTATCAGATATACTTCGTTATTTAGTTGGACTTCAGCACTTCTTCTGCACAATTAAAGTGTATTAAGTACAAAATTAGTTGTTCCAATTTAGCAGACTTTAGGTGTGTGTCTGTGTGTGTGTGTTAACTGAAGTTACCTTGAGTAGGTATTCAACTTGTGCAAATTTAGTGTTGTGAATTGTTTATGTGTAGGATTTGGAAAAACTGCTTAGAAATGCTTCAAAACAAATATTTGATTCTTGAATGCTGCTGAGAGATTTATAGAGAGGTAAGGATCTGACAAAAGCTTGTGCAGTAGAGAACTCTTCATAGCTCAAGTTGAGTAGCTTTGGAATATTGCCTAGTTATGAAGCGAGTAATAAAACGAGGTCTGGATTGGCGAATTAATGGATTTTTACCATTTCAGGGGTCAAACTTTATTTCAAGGTCCAATTCTTGCTTTTAACGAACCATTAACTAGGAATTTTGCATCAGTAAACTCCTAATTAGCTGCTTATAAATAGTTAGTAAGGTAGTTGTAAAGTTTAGGTATTGAGTAAGATAAGAGATTTAGAATATGTTCATACAGAACAGGTGCTTAATAAGTACTAATAAACAGCCAACACGTTATTAATAAGCATGCTAATAAGCAACTAGTTAATAGTTAGAATTGGTCCCTTTAATAAAGTGTTACCTTTTCAGGTTCTGTTGATAGTAAAAATGGTAACATCTAAATTAACAGATTTTATTCAAGTCAATATATATATATATATATATATATATATATATATATATATATATATATATATATATATAGTATATATTGAAGTAGCAAAACCTTTTGGTTGTTTCTGAGGAGACACACTGAAAAGAAAAGACTGATTTAGGAAGACAAATGGAGAGGTTGGAATTACTGTTTGAAAAAGAAATGGCAAATTGTTGGTGAAAGAGTCCAAGCCTTGCCATGTGTTACCCCCAAGTAAGAGTTTGGTAAATTGGTGCATAAAAAACGTTTTTCAGACCATCAGCAGGGCCAGTGTTTTTTTTTTTTTTTTTAGGAGTGAGGTAATATATCTTTCCATTGTAATTTGGGGAATTATAATCATGCACCTCCCAAACTGTAGTTTTGGACTGCATTTAAAATGTTAAATTTAACATCACTGAGTTCACCACGTGCCCTCTAAGATTTTAAACTAACACCAAGTTATATGTATATAAACACAGCGTCTGTATACACCATAAAGAGGAGATCTAAACACTCCAAATGTAATGAAGACACGTAACAGCTGCACCATTACTTGTGTGTGTTACTTATTAGTGTCACATTCTCATCAGACATGTTCCCTGGTGTACAATTCTGCAATATGTTTTCTTAATGGCCGCATAAAACAGAAAAGAATAATTGAGAGCAAATCCTCACTCTTCTTTTGGCCAGAGATGTTTAACAGTGACTGCGGCTTTAAGAGAATTATGAAAATAAAAGATGGGATATATGATGTAGATACTGAATAAATGCCAATTTGATTAAGCTAGGAAAGAGGTTACATGCTGGTGGAGTGACTTACTATAGGTTTATCTTAAACATATGGCATGGAATCCACAGGAATTTGTTTCATAAAAAAAAAAGTCCTGTTGACCCCCCTGTATAAATAGCCATCATAAATGTAATATTGTAAGCCAGTTCCCAGCACTCTGTGCCAAGACCACAGATGGTGTCACAGTGTACCAAGTGCATAACGGCACACAGAAATGCAAAAAAAAGAAAAAAAAGAAAACCTGTCTAGAAGTCAGTGGATTCTTGTGAATGAAGGAAATCTCATCCTGCAGCTTCATATCAATGAAAATCTTTCATTTTACAGTTTTTTAGGTTCAACCTTAATTCTCTATTTGTTTAGATAATGTCTTATAGATTGAGATCAAAACTGACTTGTACCGTCACAGAACTACCTGATAAGAATAGACCACAGCTGAGGAACACATAGCACATACTGTAACAATCACAATTCACCAGTCAATTCGGACTATGGATACTATCGCAGAGACTAAACATCAGCACATCCGATAGAGCAGCGCAGACACAACTGGATAACAAATTCAGAATGCATTTCCCTGCTACAGTAGAGCCTGTGATTTTATTGAAGTGGTTAAAATTACACTAACTAATATAAATAAATAATACAAAAAGTCCCTAAAATTCTGTTCATAATCATTTATTTAATATATTCTGGGTTGCATATTCTTACTTCATACAACCTGTCCATCTGTCTCAATTGGGTAGCTTCTATAAATCCCCCAAAATGCAATCATGGAAAATGTAAAGACTGAAAGCACAGGATTTGATGTCAACAACAAATATGTGAAGCGTTTCCCTCTCCTTTTTTAAACATTTATATGCCTTATTTATTTTCTTATCATAAGCATGAATCATGATTATGTTTAGTTTTGTTTTATTATTTGCATGTACCATTAAATCATTTTTGCTGTTGTCAGAACAGACCGGCAATCCAATTTTGGGTTGCAACTTACCAGTGAGAACCACTACTGTAAATAAATGGTACAGAAATACAATCAGTAATTTACTGTCTCTAGTGCTATATAAATTATAGCTTGGCAGATCCCAGGATGCCAGTCTCAGGAGCTTTAAAGGGATAGCTCACCAAAACTGATTTTTTTTCTCATCCTTGTGTTTGAACCACAAATAACAATTACTTTCGCATCATTTACATCCTTCCATTGAAAGTCAATGCAACCAAAGTTTCACTTATCAAAAAATACAAAAAAAACCCATAAAAGTAACCTATATAAATCATTCCAAGTCTTTTGAAGAGACTCTTTATATGATGAACAAAGATTTAGTTTAGGCTTTTATTTATACATATACATTGATTGACACACATACATAGAGCTCTTCAAATCTGGAAAACTGCAGCTCTTTTGTGAGGTTTGCTTACGTGCGTCACACAAGTACGGTTGAACTTCTGTTTACCACATTTGATGGCATAGTATTTTGACAACGTCTATAAACTTTAGAGCATTATATTTTAGTTGGATGGATTATAAATGGAGTGACAGAAATCTCTTGGGTTTCATTCGAAATATCTTAATTTTGTGTTTCAAAGATGAATAAAAATCTTACAGATTTGGAATGACAGGATGAGTAAATAATTACAGATTTTAAATTTTTTGGGTTAACTATCCCTTTAAAGACTTGTGCACTTTACAAACCTGAAAACTGAAGAAAGAGGACAAACACACTCCGATCTCTCCTGAGTCAAACTCCTAGCCTTTCCCTGCATAATTTCATGTTACGCAATAGTATCAAACTGTTCAAAAGTTCTTGTTTACATCTGATGAACAGCTCCATGAAAGCAATTCAGCTGACTCCAACAGATCATTACACAATGAGCTGTAACCACCATCGACAGTGAGGGGGGCAATAATAAGATATGGCCAAAACGTACATTTTTAGAGTTTACAGAATCTGCACTTAAAAAAATGGATCACACTTTAGTTTGGGGACCAATTCTCACTATTTACTGTGTTGCTACTAACTGCAGACTGCACAAACGTTAATGCCGTTTACGTTCGGGTTCGAAATTAAATGCTGTTGGACTCGGCTCTAATTTCATCGCTCTGTCTCAGGTTGGGTTTTTCTTTAAAAGAAAATGTATTTAAGCACGTTGGGTTCGGGTAAGAAGTGATTCAGGTCGATTCGGGTTGGGTACAGATTCTAGAGCCTGAGAAGACCTCTAGTTCTTCACTATATATATATATATATATATATATATATATACCACATGGTTCTTCTACAAGTTGGACATGGTTGGATTCAGCGCAACATCCTCAACCCCAGTGAGAAATGGCTTTATCTCAGTTACACTGTGTCTCTATTCACTAGCCATGAGTATAGCACACTCGTTATATCTTTCAGCCCGAGATCTCATTTTCTCAGCTTTTCCTTCACCCTTGATCCTGATGAACCTGGTCTGCTGATGACAATCCCATCCACTTATCCCACAGAATCGGTAGAGCAGGTCACGCAATCGAAGACTGCAGAAAATCATAATGCTGCAAATGACAAAACCTGCTGACAGACTCAAAACATTCCTTCCTCCCTGACCCAGAAGAGCATTGACTTGAAAGGAAGGTTAATGTTTGCACGCCACACTTAGCATGATGACTTTAGCTTAGCACGTGACATCCTTTAGGAAAACACAGGTGGGAACACAAAGCCACGAAATGTAGCATTGTCCCATCCGTTTAAAGCTATTATGCCAACAAGAATGCTAGTCACTTGTCACCTGGATTTTCTGTGTTCTTTGAGGAAGATAAGCTGAGATTTTCTTGAATAAATAAGTGTCTTTGCAGTTTTTGAGGGATGTTAGCAGATCACTTGTCAGTTTGCATTTAAGTGAACAGCAGGAAGGGGAATGTTAGGACGGGATTTAGGGAATTTGTGAAAATAAAGAGAGGTAAGAAAGTGCTTTCCTACAAACTCCACCTGACTGTTCACTTGTCCACCGATTATTCTTTCTACACAGCGGATCTTCAATCTCTTAAACTAGCAGGGAACACAATCAGAGATTGATGAGCAGAGGCTGCTAATGAAGTCAGCATTTATGAGTCTGAGTCTGATGCATAAAGTTTGCATACTTTTTATTTGCTTATAATGCAAACATTATACTGCATGAATGATATATAAATCATTTATTGTTGCATGCTATTTCACATGATCTTTACACAAATAGCAAGTAGTAAACAGTTTATACCACTGCATGTATTATGCTGCAAGGAGCATGCTAGTTCTCCATCGTCAACATAGTCTTTGTGCAAGCTACACAATGCTTTTCAAGGACTCTCCTCAAAATAATGAATGCATGTATGATAGAAATTCCAGCCATACCATCCTGCAGACTTACACATATTAATCTTCTCCACAGACAAGCCATGATAGCATCAACAAACAAACAGCGAGAGAAAGAGCAGGCTCCCGATTGTTTAACACACGGTGACATGGTTCATTATTCCACCCCTGACCTCTCATTCCATTTCTCCTCTGTCTGTCACCACCGTCCTGCCGCTCTCATCCTTTCAAAGGGACTCTAGGTAAAAGAAGAGGACATTCCAGTCACTCAGTCAAGCTCATTACAAAGCATCCGATGTTAGATTCTGCATTAGATAGTCAAGCATACAGCATTGTTTCTTCCTGTTTGTTGACATGATATAACACTACTGTAATCAGACAATTATTTCTATAGATACAATGCAAAAAGTTTTTTTTTATTTTTTATTTATTTCAGCATAAACAAAAGGATATTTAATTAAATTAGTTATAATATGAAAGTAGAATTTTCATTTAAGATAAAACAAAAAAAAACATTTTGTTAGTTTAATTTAGTTTACTTTCTATTAAAAAAAACTTCAAAACTTTTTAAAATATGCATCATATTGTGTAGCAAAAAAAAGTAGCCAGCATGTGTTCTGTTTGAAAGCCTGTTCTGCCGCTGAATAAAAAAAAAATGTCTTTAATTAAATTACATAGTTATTTCACATTTTTTTAGCGTAGAGGAATACTGAAATAAAATAAAACTAAAATACTACCCGACTCTACCCCATTGCTTTTAAAGGAGCCCTCTGTGTCTTTTTGCATATAACGTAGTCTACAGCTGTAGAGAGAGCCAGACTGAATAAATCAATTTCTGTAAAGTCAGTTCATTGTCCTTCTGACCTCCAGCCTGTTAAGAATGTGCCACACTTTAAGTGAATATACTGTAGTGTGAGGAAAATAATATTATATACTGTATAATCTTATGTATAATAATTGAATGAACTAGTTCACTAGTTTAGGACTGTTCAATAACTCCAGATCTTTGTTGCCTGTACTAAATGCCAGACTATATGTAAAGTCAGTACATTTAGGCCTTCAGTGTGTGTGTGCATGTTCATACATGTGTGCGTGCGTGCGTGTCTTAACTCTTGATGGTAAAATCCTCAGTTACATTGCACTCACAATATTGTGTCCAGAACCAGTTTGCTTCTGATTTAAGTGAGAAATAAAAATAGAAAGGGAACTGAAAACATGTGGGTATTTGTTCATAAGAGCTCAATTCTTTATGAAGCAATTATTCCTTTAGCCAGTTCCAGTTTAAATCAACATTTGTCTCAACATCTATAAAAAAAATATCCTTGATATCCAATATTCTACAGAAATGTATTAATTCTGGTTCATACTGGTCACTTATTCTCCAGAAACTCCAAAGTTCCCTATAACTTTTTCAACAAACAGGTTTCATTCTCCTAAATTTCTATGGTAAACATATTCCTTCTTCCTTCACCGTAAGCATGATACGTCATGTTTTAAAAAGTAATCACAGTCATACATGACCACTTCTGCATCTCCATTTCCTCGTTTAGGGTTTTCCCATAATATCTTAGATTATAAACCTGACGTATTAGTTTGATGTGTACGTGTGTGTGCTTGAATCATTTTCTTGCCTGTAAAGGCAATGCAACACTGTAATTTCCAGAAACATCATCAGGCTGTGTTTGATGTAAGACCTACCACAGAGACGAATCGCTCATAGACAACTGAATGATCACAATGCTCAATATGGTAGCTATAGCCACATTTTCAGTAAACAAATTTTGAAAGATTGCTGTATTTTTATTTGCAGGGTATTTGCATTTCCAGGCTAAAAAAAAAATCCAGTTTGTTTGTTCATTTCTGAGTTTAACTACAGAAAGACCAATTGACATACGGTATTCAAATTGTTAAAATTTGAAAGTAGCTTGTAGACCTATTGCCTACATAGAAAATAGCTGAACGGGTGTGTGACTTGCCTTAAAAGGATTTTTTGCTGCCTTTAAGGCTTTCTGGGAAGCTCGTAATGGAAAGCTGAGAATTATTGGGACATGACAGGCGCTAAAGTGATTTTGGTAGGAATACAGTGATGTGCTCAACGGGCGTGTTTTATTCTGTCTTTTTCACTTAGATCCAAACAGTGTGAGCTTTTAAACCAAGTGCAACAAAAAGAGGAGCAAAGAATGCACATTTGGTGTGTAATCAATGTTTTATTTATGATTATGTGCAGGGCTTGACATTAACACCCTCAAACTGTGGGTGGATTTTGCTCTTGCCGGGTAACAGAGTGACTCCAACTAGCCACTTTGGTGGGTTGAATAATTTTAGTGTTTTTAAAAGGCATCTGAAATAAGCCATATTGCAGTGTGACACTACAACTCCCATGAGTATTACATGCACACTAGTGCTGTGCATGCAACATCACCCCCGCAAATAAAGTTAAATTTCCTTACCCGCCCCAACCCGACCCGCAGGTTATGAGGTGGTCTATTATAACTCGGCTATCAAACTGCCCAGCTATTTTACTTCAGCACCGCATTTCATACACATGTTCGTGCAAATGAGGATTAGCGCATGTAGCCGGTGAAGTCTCTATCCACAAACAGTACATTGTCTGCAGATATAAGGCATTTCATTGCACTTTAACAAGTAATCTGAACGGCCTATATATGTGCAATATTTTAAACGAGCCCTCACTAAATGAGTTTAATGCCACAGTTATGTTAGAATGCATCTCATTCTTGTTTCTGTTGCGGTGCATCAGTCTCGTCGAGCGCTGTGTGACTGATGCTGTGTGACTTTATATTTAATGTGTTTGTTTATGTCCAATATTAGTGTTAAACTGTTGGACTTCGAAAGAAATATAGGCTACTATTGATTTTCACCGTTGACTGATTTTGCAGAACATTTACACTGATAACTTCTGTGCGCAGATGCAGCAAATTTGCAAATTTATTGGTGATTCCATAGGCTCTCTCTCATGCACCTGCGCGGTTTAAAACACCAAATAGTTATGCTATGACAAGAACAAAGAATCTCTCTCTTGCTCCACCCATGCACGATAATATCGTGTATCGTCGATCTGATCTGATTTGAAAAATGACCATATCGCCCACCACTGCAACATATATGGATTTTTTGTTTTGTTTTTAATGACCAGCCCAAACCGAGGGGCAGGGTTTCATACATTATTGAAGCTTCCCCGGGTGCTGCCATTGATTAGCGGACCCCCACCTGCTGTTAGCATTCCATTGACTCCCATTCATTTTGGCGTCACTTTGACAGCGTATAACTCTGAGGCGTTTAAAGACTCCATTTGTCCATTAATTATTTCTAAAGAAACACGTAATTGTATAAAAGGCTCCATTACCCTGTATCTTACGTTATGGTCCCGTAGAAGCAGTTTTTGTAAAAATAGGCTAATGATTGCGTCATAACCTGCGACTCTCTATGATCGCACAGTAGAGAAATTACCGTATGGACAGGATGAGAAGCTCACAGGCAATCTTTTACTGTCTATGAGGCAATTGGGGGGACGTGGAGGATGCAAAATGATAAAATAATTAATCAGAATATTTACCAAAATTTGCTCCTGTTCACACTTGCCATTTCTGCAAGATTCGCTGGGTGATTCAGATTTCTCTTGGAACAGCTATTAGAAGACTTACAATTGTCAGACAGGTTGCTCACGTGACATTTACGTCATCAAGCTCAGTTTGAGTCTGCGCAGTACGCTCGACCCCAAGGAAGTGCATGCTTCTAATCGACTTCACTTGTCTTCATTGAATCCAATGGCGTCGCTGTGTCAATTTATTTTACTGTCTACTGCCCCAACCCACCCCGCAAATAAAGTGACAATTTCTTTACCTGCCCCAACCCGACCCGCTGGTAACTCGCGGGGTCTGCGGGTTATGACACGACCTGCACATCACTAATGCACACAGTGTTGCCTTGCACTTGCACGCTAATGACAGAAACGAAGAGACAGCTAGCTGCCCTACTAGAGTTACGTCGTTGGACACCGGTGGAGCTATGTGGCGACATAATAACAAAACCCAGTGAGCAGACAACACACACGAGAAAACCTGACGATTAAACCAAAAAGGAAGAAAAGACAAAGTTTCGTTTTCAACGAAAAGTGGAAGTCAGGTCGAGAATGGCTGGTATATGATATGAGAGCATATTCACAACAACAAAAATGTGGCTAGTAAAAATACTGTGTGGCTAGTAACTTTGAAAAACCACTAGCCACATTAGCTAGTGAGCAGAAAAGTTAATGTCAAGCCCTGATTATGTGCATTGCTGTGCTCATGCTTCCACAGAGACTTTTGCTTTCACAAAAAGCTGTATTTCTTTTCTCACAGCACACAATACATTTACAATATGTTTACTGTAATGAAAAATTTGTTCATGTTTTTTATGTGAATTGTGAAATTTGTGAATAAAACAAAGATTAGTGGCATATGTCTTACAAGAAAATACTCTTTCAGTCTTTTCATCTTCAAAATTTCACAATTAATTCAATGTGTTACTTGCTATTTCTTTGTGATTAAGTAAGAAAATGAATTGTGAAATTTACTAGCAATTTTCTAAATGAAGTTCCTACACCATTTTCCCCCCAGTGTAAATTATACAGTGAGAATACACAGTGAAACCTCAATTTAATTATTAATTCAGTGTTTCCTGTAACATGCAGGAAGCATGAGTAAGCTGGTTGAAGCATAGATCTATATGCAGGGTTTTTAATAGGAAGACTAGAGAAACAAACAATGAAAAACATGGGGAACAAGGAACAAAAATGAGCATAAATAGTCAATATTTCTCTCATTTCCAGAGAGCTTGTCTTTTACACAAAGGATACCTGCGATGCTGCTTTAGAATCTGGCCAAAATGAGGTATCGTAAAAGTCACCATAACTATGCCGTCTATGTTTTGGAACAGCCCATGATGCCTTTACACTAGTATATGGTCTCTGCTGTTCATTAAAAAAAACATAATGCTCTGGGATTGAGATCATTCTTTGCTATTTTCACACAACAGTCAACAGAAGACAAATAAATGGGTCATAAGACACTGAAACATACCCAGCATGCTCTTAAGTAAACTTCCCTGAAGTAGCTGCCTTTAGTTTGTTTTTTACTTACTTCCCCAGGAGTGTTTGTCTAATAAACAGTCTTGTGCAATTACGTTGTACATAAATAATAACAAAAAAATATAATATTATTAATAAATGAGTATGGTTATTCACACACATGATATACTGCATATATGAAGATGAAGGACATGCAATTTCAGATGTATTATGTAACTATTCATCATCTTTCCTTTTAAGGGAATACTTCATCCAAATAATTAATGTGAAAGAATAAATAAATAAATTACTCATGTTCAAACCCATATGATGTTATTTCCTTCTCTACAACATAAAAGGCTGCTTTATTTCAATCTGTCTGTAGAGATTTGTTGGTTGAGTGAATGTTAAAGATGGAGAGATCTTGAAGACACAGTAGAGCTCCTCTTGGGATTCACTGTAGGATTTGATTCTAATGCACTCGATGTGGCTTTTAAAGGACCACAATTACAGCTCCAAAACTGCAACCGCTTCTCTTTTAAATTCAATTCAATATAGTTTGTGCTCTGGAAACACAAATAGCATGCCTCTGACGTGAGGAATTGTCTGTAAATGGTGGTTTGGTGAACAATGCTGCTGACACAGCTTCACTCAGGCACATAGAAGCAAATCCTAGATAATCTGGGACCTCCATCAATCATGTTACTGTGGCAGAGACTAATTCTTAAAATTACACTATGTTATATAAAAAATTCAACTTCAAAAACAACTTTTCTGGCTGTATTTTAGGCCATCTGCTAAAAATTCTTAACTGCTTTAAAAAGAATCTTGTAGAATTGAACAACATTAAAACCCCCTACTCCTACCATGTAAATACAAGCAAAGAGTGTGTGTCGTGGTGCTGTTCTCAGTGTGCTTTGTCCAGAGTTATTGATCAGTTCTTACCTTGCTTTCACCAGTAATTGGGTTTCTAGCAGGCTTAGTTGGCAAACACACAACCACTTGTGTTTGTGTGTCAGTGTGTGGTCAAGATTCCAAAGGTCAGCGTATCCTTTGCTCATTAACGGTGTTAACTAAGGCAAGCAACACCATTACCTTTGTCCATACTTAGGGTTAAAGATTTGAACAAAACCCTAACCATAAGTACTGAACTTAGGCACTAACTAATCCCACATTGTTTGTGAATCAGACATGGGGTTTGTTGAGAGGAGTATGTTAGTACTTTCCCAAGTTATCAGACTTGAGATTTGTGTGTGTTGAGACCAAGAACATCCTACAGTAGCAGCTGCATAACAAAGTGCTGAAAAACACCCTGGCAACATCTTAGAACCCCCTAGCAACTGTGCAATAGCAATGTAATAAAAAGCAAATAGAATTACCTAAAAACTGTATAAAATGTAGCACAGGCAAACAGCGTGCACCTTTCTTCCAAAAATGTGAAAATATCCTTCCAGTCTCATGGAATTAATTGGGCTTATGGGAACATTTTTGCAAAATGCTATTATATTGCGTCTTGCATGTTTCATGGCACTCTTAAAGCTAAATGTCCAGTGAGTAACCTGTTAACTTTAATTTTACATTAAATTTTAGTTCATTCTTTTCTACAGATGAGTCTGGCTAACGCATTCTCATCCCAAGGTGTCATATACTGACCCTCTTGACATTTCGTCAACATCCTACGCATATGGCACCCTCTAGCGTCAATATGAGACACAGATTATGGGTTAAGGTTAGGGTTAGGGTGAGGGTTAGGGTTAGACCGCTAGGAGGCGCCTTCTGGCCCATTTTTATCTGCTTCTAATATTGACGCTAGAGGGTGCCATGTGCGTAGGATGTTGACGAAATGTCAAAAGGGTCAGTACATGACGCCTTGGGATGAGAACGGTCTGGTCTGGCACAATGTTGGTTCTTGCATGAATTGTGAAATTTTGGAACTGAAATCTTACCAAACCTAAGTATAACCAATAGTATTAATGACAGAACATGTAAGATATAATGCACTTGCTGAACCAACAAAGGCATTTTATTTTTCTTATACAGTATGAGCAGTTCTGTGGAGTGCTCTCTCTGAAATGCAAGTTCAGTGCTGTACCGGGTAAGCTAACGAGCAAGTTTACTGCATCAGAAAAGCCACAAATATAGAGCTGGTTATGCAATGGTTATGCAATGCAAACGTAAAATGTATTCATGTACAAATCATGCACTAATGTGAAAATAAGTCTTTATTAGCTCAGTAACTGCCATTGTTTATAAAAAAAAAAGTTGCCAGCCACCACTAGCTAAAATTGTCATGACCCTCAAAACATTTTGTTCTATGAATATCTGAACATGCAATATTTTTAAAATCAAGAACAAAGCATCTGCTTTTTAAATAAATAAATAAATATATTATTATTATTATTATTATTATTATTATTATTATTATTATTATTATTAATATTATTATTACTCAAGGCAGATCTGGTGACATTATCACGGTGGCTTTCTCTGGTTTTCTGAATGCAATGATTAGGCACTGTGCATTTGCTGTTTATACATGTATAAAATGTGTGTTTATTTGAATCTGACTGTAAAGTTTAGGGTTCATATATACAGAACTTTCAGAATCTGAAATCAGATTGGATGTCTGATGAAAATTAATTCATGTAAACATACCTAGTTTTTTTTTTTTTTTTTTACTGTTACTGTTGTTGATTTAAACTGAAATCTGCACTAAATTGGTTGTGTAGGTATGTTTTTAAAGTTTTGAGCCTGGATTGGAAAATGTTACTGGATACACACAACCACTTCCCTGATTTGTCTAAACCGATCCATCAGAGCTTTGAATGTTTCATATAAACCTGCAGCCCGTTGTCAGACAGCAAGTGAAAAGTGTACCGTCATGGTACTCAGTGGCAATAAAACTTCTCCCCATAGTTGCTCTCAGCATGTCAGAGCAGTTTTTTGTGGTGCAAAAAAGCAAATCTGCTGATAAAAGTCAGATAAAAGTCACAAGTGTCAAAATGTCAGCACAGAAAAACATGTTTACTTTGGAAAGACGTCTCTTGCATAAGAGCTGCTCTGTGTCGTACTCTCCCTTCTGTTGTGTAAGCAGTCCCCGCAGAATAGTGCTTTTCTTGAAGTAATTAGGAGGTTCACATTATCTGGGCCCACCCTGAGCCCCTCTGGATGACCAGCAGCTCCCCTCCCCCGTCCGGCTGACCTCCGCTGGGTCTGAATCCTCCCAGGCCACCACGGGGGCCCCAAGTGATGTTTAAGGGTCTGGTGAAGCAACTCAGCGGCTCCGATTGATTGTGGATTTATGGAGATGTAGCCAACACATAAACACCATTCATCACAGCCAGCATCTGCTACAGCAACACACATATTCTGTGATACATAGACAGACTCGCATACTAAACAGGTGTATAAATACACAAAAATGATCAGGATTACTGCAGAAACATAGATCTTCATAGTTGAAGCCAAGGTCTGAAGGTTTGACTACTTTGCATAATGCTGTAGCTTAACAATTGTGCAGCCAGATGCATCGTTTTCCATCGACAGCCAACTCAAAGTATCAAAGGATTGCTCTTATATATACTGGGATATAATAACAAATGACTGAATATGTGATTTGAATAAATAAATATGCCAATATGAATTTACTTTCCTCTTAAATACAGTAGTGTACCTAACTATAATTTTCTGACAGGTCGCTGGATTGTAGATTTACTCTTGAAAAAGAACTTCACTTAATCGTATATGATGTGAATTGGTAGTATACTTCAAATCTTAATAATATAAATAAATAAAACAAATCTGCACTCACTTTCATGACTCAATTTTAATGACATGCTTACTGTAAGTACATAGCAATCGTTTAAATACATAGCATACACGATTGTGTGTGATGTGTGTGTGTGTGTGTGTGTGTGTGTGTGTGTGCGCGAATGTGCGTGCGTGTATGTGCATGCGTGTGTGCGTGCGTGCGTGCGTGTGTGTGCGTGCGTGCGTGTGTGTGTGTGTGGCAGGATGTACAGGGCTGTGAATTATGTGTTTCTGACAATTCATTTCAACACTCCTGCACACATTCACTCACTTCTGTCAGACTTATTTTTAGTCCAATACATGTAAGCACACACTAAAAATAGGCCACAATGTACTGCGAGTGAGTGATATAAAGGAATTTTTCCGAATTGATTTTCACAGGTTTTTCCCTGTGTTACGCATTGCATTGTGTTTTAAGGTTTAAGGAAAATGTTGGTATAACACATGATGTCCCGGCAGGAAATTATCAGTACTATTTCCATTTCTTTATCTTATCTAATCATTTGATTAGATATTGATTAGACATCAAGCAGTGACTCAACATAATAACATAATTATGTATTAAGTAATCAAAAATGGCAGAAATACTATTACCATGAACTGCATATGAAATAAATACTAACATTAATGACAGCTTGAGTGTTTGCTTAAGAATGTCTAAACATCTCCCTTATGAAACAAAAATATATTGCAGTATATTGGAAAATATCATGTAATATATTAGGCATATATTCTTATATATATTTATATTTTCTAATATATTGCAATATATTGAAAGCGGCAATCATTTGTATATTTTGCAATATATTATGTAATATATGTATCATCAATATATTATTAAATGTATTCAAATATATAATATATTAGAAAATAAAAAGGGAAAATAATATATTACAATGTATCACAATATATTTTAAGAAATATATTGGTAAATATATTTTCCTTTCGTGAGGGCTGAGTTTTGATTGTTATTCACTGGTCAGTGCAAACAATGTTTATTCTCATTGCAGTATAATATATATAATGTAGTTTGGGTTAAAGTTAAATTTTCTTTCTTTCTCTGTACTGTATACAGTATTACTCTGAGAAAAAGAGGCCAACTATAACAAATCAGAAAGATTCTCGTTGCCCTCCAAAAGCAATACTTTCCAGTACTTTATAGCTCATTTAAGTCAATCGGTCATCCTGCTGTTTTACCGTAAGACCGTTCACCTAAGGACCGGCTTATTCCACATCGGAGATGAAGACCCAATCAAGAGAATCACACTGTATATGCGTCATGGTCCACGGCCCACACATTCACTACTATTTCAAAACATCGAAATCTGCTGAGAATAGGTGTTACTTATTATTGTAAGACATTTTAATTGATTTTTTATTAAGAGAGACACTTGAGACGCATCTTAGGGATGATTAATGGGATGGATGTTCTGTGGTGCGTAATGGGCATCAGTTTTCCAAGCATGTGCTTATTTGATCTGACACTAGGAAGAAGTCGTGTATGCCAAGAGACAATATGTGAATTACACTCATTTGTCTTGAATTGGAAAACACTCCAGTTTTAATGGCGCCTCATGGCTTTGTTGGTGGCCTGCGCTCAGGACCATAAATAAATAAATAAAAATAAGCAGAGAAGAGAGCCTTATTTGCTGTTTGACCACAAATCTTGTCCAACAGGCATGAAGCATCTGTTCTCATAATTAAAGTGAATTAAGACAGAGAAAGTACTGATGCTTCATAGGGGAAAGCATGACTTTGCATTTGTCAGCAGTCTGGGTAGTTTCTGAGATTTTGCAACTGGTCAGTCAGTAAACGTGAATAAATATGACTTAAGCAATTAATCTAAAAAGGCTCTGTCAAAACGCTTAAGATGTGTCAGTGGGTAAACAGTGTCACTTAAAAAAAACACATTTAAAGGAAAAATCTGTCATTATTTAGTCAGCACATGCTTTTCCAAACCTGTATGACTTCTCTGGAAAACTTATGGAAAAGATGGCATAGCTTAGTCAGCGTGGTGGAGTGTGGTTTAAGAGTAACGTGTGAGGATGTCATCTGAGCCGTGCTGCATGAATCTCTCAAGCCCTGTAAAGATACAGACACAGGAGACTGGAGCCGCTCTTGGGAGCTGCTGTCCTATAAACCTCCTTTTCCCCGCAAATCAGTGTTTTACTACAGGCTTATTTTACAGCTCGCAGTGTTTTCATGACAGATTTGTCCCTTTAAACATAGAGACACAATATTTTACAGAAAACTGGGGCTAGTAGTCACATGGTGAAGTGTGAGAGTTTGGTTTCAAAATTCGGTATTACTTTAGTATAGGGACCAATTCTAGCTTTTAACTAGTTGGTTATGAGTGAAGTGAGTATAACTTAAGAAGTACAGTACCTTACTAACTATTAATAAGCAGCAAATTAGGAGTTTAATGAAGCAAAAGTCATAGTTAATGGTTTGTTAATATAGAGAATTAATATAGAGAAAGTGTGACCCAAAATTCTGGTTAAAACTGGTTTAAATAACTTTAAAAAGACATTATGTTGTAATTTTATAAAATATGTGATTATTTTTTTAACCAAGACAATGGTTTGATATTTGTCCATGCTATCTTTGTATATTACTGTTTTGTGGCAACAGGTCTTGTTAAAGCTGTTAAGTTTGTAGTTCTAAAAGCCAGAAGAGAAGAAGCACTTTCACTAGGTTTCCTCTGAAATTAAACATGGGTTTGTAGAATATCAGTGTATAATTTATGAGTAAAACAGAGACTGTGGTTTGTGATACTTGCAGAGTTATTCAAGTATTGTTCAGTGACATTAATTACACAGTCAGACCTCAAACATGAAGCCAATTCAAGTGACTCAGAATCCCTTTCTAAATGTTTAATATGTTGATAATCCTTGAAGAAAAAAAAAAAAAAAAAAAAAAAAAAAAAAAAATATATATATATATATATATATATATATATATATATATATATATATATATATATATATATATATATATATATATATATATATCTTGAAAAGGATGTAGAGACATTTTCAAGTTTTTAAATTTAGATAGTTTTGACTCCTACCAAAAATGTAACATTAATAAACATTTCATGATCAATAAATATTGAAGAGAAGAAAGTGAATGCTTTTTAGAAATCCATCTAAAATTACTTTAAACTGCATTATTCTAATTGTTTTAACATGCAGTTCATGGCCTCATATTAACTGAGAGAACACAATGGTGTTTAATCAAAACTGATTAAAAATATAAAAACGACTAGTTACAGTATCTTGAGCACATAATATATGTGCTTACATATAAGCAGGGTAGAGATGGGACTTTGTAACATTGTTCAACATGTTGTGCTGGTTGATTCAAATTCTGAATACAATATTCTCAAATTCAAATAGTTTTAAAAACTGAAGTAATGTCACTGCTGGTGACAGCCATTAAAAAAAGTCATTAAGTGACATTTTCTGTCTTTATATTGTTCAATTTTGCAGAAGTGAATTCAGTTTTGATTAAATGTTGTTTAGACATGCTGATGTTGCCAGACTGAGTTTTGAGAAGCTGTCAGTGCTCATCCCAGTGCTTATTAAGAGAAGTGGGAGTCTGTGTTTAGAGTCATGTCAGTGAAGTTCACCCTGAAGCCTCTGGAAAGTCATTAACTAACAATGAGTGATTATAATTGAGTATACAAGTACTTCGTCTTCTGAATCCCTTGACTGCATCTCTTTTTGGACAAGTTTTGCAGATGTAGGCTATTATAGTTCATGAAGTTTTGTAGATGTTTTTACTCAAAAGTTTGTTGAATCTTCTTTGAATGACATCACCAAAATAACAGTAAAGATGTATTTGAGAAACATGCCTCATAGAACAATTTAAGCTAAGATATATTAAAGGAAAAGTTCACCCAAATGGAAAATCTGCAAAATGATGAGTTTGTTTCTTTATAGGAACAGATTTATTGGAGAAATGTAGCATTAAATGACTTGTTCACCAGTGGTTGCTCTGCAGTGAATGGGTGCCATCAGAATGAGTCCAAACAGCTGATAAAAACATCATATTAATCCACACCACTCCAGTCCATCAGTTAGCATCTGGAGAAGCAACAAAAAGCTTAATGCTTGTAAGAAACAAATTCATTAAGTCATTTTTAACTTCAAACTTCCTAAAACATATTTGTTTAGAACTGTTTTGGCTTGTAAACAGTACTCGATCTACGCAGATTGTCTCCTGATTCAGGCCAGCCAAAATTTTCAATGGTGGAAGCTTTAATATGGATTATGGACTATATATACACATATTTTATATATTCAAAAAATAATAATAGATATAAATTAGGAACCTTGAAAATAGCCAGTATTGATCACTGGCTGTTAGTTCAGCTTTATGCCAGTTTTCCGCTTCTGACGTGATGCCAGCAGGGAGTTTATGATGCAGTATTTTGTCAGTTGTAAGAAATGGACCGTGAGGCTGAATTTATGCTGACTAATGAGGTACACCAATTTAATGTGGGCCTTTGTGCTTCTGTGAATGCATGAAGACAAAGAGATGGGCACATGAAGACTTAAGACGTCTATGAGGTGTGAAAGAAAGCAAACAGAGAATGTAAGGCTTTGTAAAGATGAGGGGGTGCTCTTGAGGTTGTGATTTGCAGCTCGGTGGGTTTTCAGGGCAGTCACAGAACCAGACGTGCGTGTGTGTGTGTGTGTGTGTTTTGAACAGACCACAGCGGGCCACCCGCCACTGACAGGGTCAACAGGGCAGGGGTCAGGAGAGGTCATGCCTGCTACAGCTAATTATACAACAGCCTATATCCTCCCCTCTGACCACAGACAGGGGTAAGGGGATTATGGAAAATATGTTGGGAAGTTATGAGAACGCCCTATAGAGGTATACACCATGTCGGAAATGAAGAAGGAAAAAAAGAGTTAGTTTGTTATTGGAGTCCATGCTGAGGAAAAAAAAAAAAAACATTAAAGACTCTCAGAGTTCAACATATCTTTTGAAACATAAGCAGTAAAGGTTTTTACACAGCAATTATTATTATTATTTTTTTGATTGAGCTAAAAAAAGAAAAGAAAAACATACTTAAAACAAGTTTTATTTACCCCAAAAGCAAAATTGCACAAGATATGCTTGTTTTCAAAGAATATATCTTGAACTGTTTATTTTTCTTTAGCCATTGGCCAACTGTTTCCTTGTTGTAGAGATAAAACTGTTATCTTAAGCAATTCTGATTTTTTTGTACTCAACATGAACGGCCATAGTAGTAGTATGAACTTCTGTTTATAAGTTTAGCGTCTTGTTCTGAGAAAAAAAAAAAAGTATTTTCTGTTCACAATGGCTGCACTTATTTGATCCAAAAATAAAAGAATAAAAAATAATTAAAAAACTATTTTCCATGTGAATATACAGTATTGAAGAATTTAGTTTATTTCTGTGATCAAAGCTGTATTTTCAGCATCATTACTCCAGTCTTCAGTGTCAAATCATTCTAATATGCTGATTTGCTGCTCAATATAAATTTTTTATTAATTTTTCAGAATTCTTTGATCATGTACAGTTGAGCTCAAAGGTTTAAATTCCCCTTTCAGAATCTGCAAAATATTAAATATTTTACCAAAATAAAATAAAACTCCTGGCTTAATGCATGGGTTTTCCTTCTGGAGCATCAGTGAGCGTTTGAACCTTCTGTGATAGTTACATATGAGTCCCTCAGTTGTCCTCGGTGTGAAAAGATCGACCTCAAAATCATACAGTCATTGTTAGAAAGGGTTCAAATACACAAAAATGCTGGAAAATCAAAGAATTTGTGGATTCTGAAGGATTTTTCTGAATAACAGCGGACATTTTAACTGTTCAGGACAAAAATTTTAATAAAAATCAGCTGTGGATCATTCAGTAAACAACACAGTGTTAAGACTCATGGGGGTGTAAACTTTTGATCGGGGTCATTTTTATAAATTCAGCTATTATTTTCTCTTGTGGACTATATGTAAACATCTTTTATTTAAAATATCGGTAGCACTTTATTTTACAGTCCTGTTCCTCATGTACATACTATGTACTTATTATAGTAATTACAATAACTATGTAATAACTAGGTACTAACCCTGAACCTACCCCTAAACCTAACTCTACCCCATGTAGTTACCTTGTGTTACCAGAACTTTCTTAGATAAATACACTGTAAGTACACTATAAGTACATGTTAGTACACGTACTGTTAGATAAAGTGCAACCAAAATATCTTATTCAGGTCAGCTGTTGAGACAAACGACTAAACTTATCTCTACATCCCATAGCATCTTCCTCATGCTGGCTTATTTGGGACACGTCCTACTCTATATTTTCAGCTTACTGCAAATTTCTTTGTCACTGTCACATGTAAACCATGCAGCAAAATCTTAAGCGAGCACACATTTCAACCGTCATACCGGCCAGGCCTTTATCAGGACTTGCTCCTGCCGCTTTGAGTGCATGTATTTGGTGTGAGGAGGATGTGGTTAATGTCAGAGAAAACCGTCTGCTGCCCTCTGCCATATCTGAACTTGTGTTTGTGACAATATCACGGTTCTGTGTGTCTTGGCTTGTTTCTGAGGCTAATCCCAGCGATGTTTGGGGTGGGCCATCCCGGCCGTATCAATCACCCTCAGACAAACTAACAGTCTGAATCGTAACATGTGTTCAGTGTTTGAGCTCAGCTGAGCTAACAGGACCAGAACATACTGTGTGTGTAGACAAGGCCTGGTCTAACTCAAAACCAGCACAACTGTCCATTCATGAACAATGAGGGCAGCCGCACTGGCATTTCCCTGCAAAGAAGATAGCTGTGCTAAAGAATGCATGTTTAACAAATAATGAAGTCAGGATTGACTGGATTTATAAAGTTTACATTAACAGCTGTCTGCTTGAGCTCTGGCTTGTGTATATTTTGTTCCTGAGGATAAAAATGTAAAGAAATCCCTTTTATTTTTTCTCAATAATTTCTGAGTTTGTCTCAACTTTTTAAGACACATTTAATGACAAAATTCACCATATTTTTTAAAACAGTTCTGCTGTCCAGAACACACCATTGAGAGCAATTCAAAATACTCTGGTCTCTGTCAACTTTTATTTGTATGGAAAAGAAAGCAAATCATTCTTCAGTCCCTGTTGTTGTGTTCCACTGAAGAAAGAAACCATATTAGAATAAATCTTTTAAAACTTTTATGCAGAGCATTCACTGCTCACATGGCTACTGGTGATGGTTTTTAAGCAAGGATAATGTAACTTTACTAGCATATACTAGAATATTAAAATAAAGACATTTAGTTTAAATAGTTCAATTAGTTTTTTTTTCTTTTACTTTTTACTCATCAAAATATCTTGAAAAATAAAATGTTTCACAAATTCCACAAAAAAAAAAAAAAGCAGAATATCTCAACACTGAAAACAATCAGACATGTTTCTTGAACAGCAAATAAGTATATTAGAATGATTTCTGAAGGAGTAATGATGCTGAAAATTGGTTAAGTGAGTCAAGCTACTTTAAACACAAGTTCAGATTGCTAAACCAAACATAGCTGATTTAAGTGACTGTGTGATTCACTGAAATCCAGTGACAGCATGTACTAATATTCACTGACTGAGTTAAGTTGGCCGTGAGGATCTGGGTGGGTCTGGATGTGGAGCTTGTCGTCTTTACACACAGCTGATGCTCAAAACAGTGTCATGTTTTACAGCAGTCCGGTTTCAGGAGTAAAATCCCATTTATTTTCTCCATGGAGGAACTGATTTTGAATTATAACATATAAACATTTGCAGGCACGTCTATTGTTGAGCAACGTTAAGTACAGAGGCTGGCATTTTGTCTTTTTAATTTTCAAACGCATTTTTGCTTCTAATCAGACATTTGTAATGATGTCATTACCATTACTACTTTGTAGCAGGTTGGTTTGGTTCATGGCTTATAACGTTTTAACAATTTGTTTTTAATCTCTATTATTCAATTTTCACTGAACAAGTTTGTTGCATACTGTTCCACTCTGCTTAAATATTTTTCCATTTCACACTTAAAAATATTATCAACTAAAAATTCAAGTCAATGAAAAAGTTTATATTTCACACTGTACAAGAGCTCAGCTTCTCAACTTTGTTTACTTGCATAGTTTTTCCCAGACAAGAACATTATTATTATTAAGAGTATCAACATAATTAGGATTATTTTTGTAATGATGATGGTGATTACTATTTAAATTAAATAATATTTAATTTAATATAACATAAGTAATTATTACATAATTTGTATTCATTTACTATTGTTAATAATACTAATAATTGTATTAATCATTGTTATTATTATGATTATTAAAAATTCTCAACCACTGAATTGCTTCTTCATTTGTTTGTTTATTGTTTTGTTGTTGTTTTCCAAACCATTTTGTAGTGAAAAAGAGAACCTGACTTTCACCATTTAAAATGCACATTATGCAGTTCAGATTTTAAGTGAGACAAGCCACTTCCTGGTTTGAGGTTTGCACTGTATGCAAAGTTTATTTCCTTAAATCGTAGTCTTTTGTGGTTTAGGTGTTGACGATTATATTCAAGTGAACTCTGCAACCCATCTACATTATAGAACCACTATAGCTTTTGCTTACTTCTCGAAACTGAGCAAATAGCATCGTCAGTGCAGAGATGTGTGCTGGTATTATATAGTGAAAAACTTACTTCACACTTATTAGGTCATCTGGATCTGATAAAACTTACTGCATCTGCACTGCATCCACCCTGAGCGATAATGGTACCTAAACACACCCCTCCCCATATGTGCTGCCTTACACACACGTTTTTTACATATTGCATAATTGCACAGCAGTTCCTGATTAGCGTGTGTGACGTAAGAGCTGCGTCTGAGATATGGTGAGTCAGGACTGAAGGGATACACACTTTCCCTGCTGTCCGCCTGCCAAGCCGGTTCCCCCCCTACAGTGGGCCTTCAGCCAGCAATGGAAACACTACAGCAGCATCTGGGTTTAGAGCGGCGCCCTGGCAGCAGAGTGATCCTGCAACGACAGGGGAATGATTCAAATCCCAAAGCTCTTTTCTCACTTCCTGTCCACAAGGTTGCGGTGGGAAATCGAGGCTGAAGCCCATCCTTTTCTTTTTTGGACGGCTTTCTTTTATTCTTTTTCATACACATTAATAAAATGAATGCTACCCTTGTGAAAATAAAGTATACTTCTACATACTTTTAAAAAGAGTACCTTTTACAGAAATAATGTAGTTATATTCTTAAGTGAAAACTTAATCTGTTTGGTAACACTTATTTGTTGTTAAAAAAAAAATGTGACATTAGTTTATATTTATAATAACTGCAGGAGTAAATTTTGACCCACTTAAGTAGGATTTAAGTTATCTTTATATATCAATCCATAGGTAGATCTTAGAAATATTCGTAAAGTTACTGCTGAATGTACTGGCAAGCATTTATGCTAAACGAATATATACTTTAAAGTCGTTACTGTTGAAATGTGTAAGTAATATAATTAAATATGTTTGTAACATGCTTATTGCTTATTACACATGCTTATTACACATTTGTAATAAGGTTGCAATTTGGTATATTTTAAGTAGAAAAATATACTTATTAACACTACAGTTAATTATAATCAAGTACTTCAATCAATACTATACTATATATACTACAATACTAAAGTACTATAATCAAGTGTGCTTTAGCATGTTAGTTAACAGATCAAAATAAGTTTATATATATATATATATATATATATATATATATATATATATATATATATATATATATATATATATATATACACTGAAGATTTGATGTATACTACAAGAACACACTCTTTTTCACAAGAGTAACCTTTGGGGCCGTTTACACCTGGCCACTTCATGTGTTTTCTCAGATCGGATAGCTATCCGATCGTGAAAAGACCAGGTGTAAATGCCCTCCGAAACGCATTTGAGACGGATTTGAATCCGATCGCTCAAACCACTTCAGGAGGTGGTCTGGGCCGCATTCCAGACAAAACTAGACAAGTGTAAATGCATCTGGTTGTTAAAACCACATATGTAAATTGTACTCCTCCCCAAAATGCTAAAAAAATAAACGTGTGAGGGCGTGTTATAGGCTATATGTAATGTTATAGCCAGATATGACGACGCTACTGGAACACGCACCACCAGATGAGAAGCTGAGCATATATTCATTAAACCAACGTGCAAACTATCGCAAATCAAAGTGAAAGTAAGTCGCGAACGCTTAACACACAATCATCATCATTAATAGTAGAGAAACGAAATGATCTTACCAGTGCTGTTGCCGCTCTCTCTTATTGCGGTCTTTGATTTTGAAATTTTAGCTGATGATCAATAAAATGCAGCTCATATCTGTTGCTTTCGGTGACGTGCACTCCATTAAATCTGCATATAGCGCGGGAATTGAAGATCGGATTTAAATCCGTTTTGCAAAAACACATTCATGTGACCAGGTGTAAATGGAACCGTTTTGATAAATCAGATAGCTATCCGATCTGAGAAAACGCATGAAGTGGCCAGGTGTAAACAGCCCCTTTTACAACCCCAAATCAGAAAAAGTTGGGACAGTATGGAAAACGCAAATATAAAAAAAAAGAAGTGATCTCTAAATTTACTTTGACTTGTATTTCATTGCAGACAATATGAATGCAAAATATTTCATGTTTTGTCTGGTCAACTTCATGTCATTTGTAAATATGCATCCTTTCCTGTCATTCAGACCTGCAACACATTTCAAAAAAAGTTGGGACAGTAAAGCATTTACCACTTTGTAATGTTGCCATTCCTTTTCACAACACTTAAAAGACATTTAGGGACTGAAGACACCAAGTGATGAAGTGTTTCAGGTGTAATATTGTAATTTAAGGTGGGCAACAGTACGGGGTCTTCGTTGTCGCATTTTGCGCTTCAAAATGCGCCACACATTCTCTATTGGAGACAGGTCGGGACTGCAGGCAGGCCAGTCAAGTACCCGTACCCTCTTCCTCTGCAGCCAGGACTTTGTAATGTGTGCAGAATGTGGTTTTGCATTGTCTTGTTGAAATATGCATGGACGTCCCTGGAAAAGATGTCTTCTTGAAGGCAGCATATTATGCTCCAAAATCTCTATGTACTTTTCAGCATTAATGGTGCCTTCACAGAAGTGCAAGTTACCTTTGCCAAGGGCACTGACACAACCCCATACCATGACAGACCCTGGCTTTTGGACTTGTTGCTGGTAACAGTCTGGATGATCCTTTTCTTCTTTGGTCCGGAGCACACAGCGTCCATTCCTCCCAAAAAATACCTGAAATACTGATTCATCTGACCACAGTACACGTTTCCACTGTGTGATGGTCCATCCCAGATGCCTCCGAGCCCAGAGAAGTCGACGGCGCTTCTGGACACTGTTAACATAGGGCTTCCTTTTGGCACAGTACAGTTTTAACTGGCATTTGTGGATGTAACTACGTATTGTGGTACTTGACAAAGGTTTGCCAAAGTAGTCCTGAGCCCATGTGGTGATATCGCTTATAGATGAATGACGATTCTTGATGCAGTGCCGCCTGAGGGATCGGAGATCAAGGATGTTCAGCTTAGGCTTGCGCCCTTGTCCTTTACTCACTGAAATTCCTCCAGATTCCTTGAATCTTTTAATTATGTTATGCACTGTTGAATGTGAAATATCCAAATCTCTTCCTATCTTTCTTTGAGGAACATTGTTTTTTAACATTTCAATAATTTTATCACGTATTTGTTGGAAAACTGGCGATCCTTGGCCCATCTTTGCTCCTAAAGGATTAGACCTTTCTTGGATGCTCCTTTTGTACCAAATCATAATTAAAATCACCTGTTGACATCACCTGTTTCAAATCACATCATTATTTAACCATTTTACCTCATTACTAGCCCTAAATTGCTCCTGTCCCAACTTTTTTTGAAATGTGTTGCAGGTCTGAATGACAGGAAAGGATGCATATTTATAAATGACATGAAGTTGACCAGACAAAAAAAAAATGAAAAAAATGAAATATTTTGTGTTCATATTGTCTGCAATGAAATACAAGTCAAAGTAAATTTAGAAATCACTACTTTCTTTTTTTATTTGCATTTTCCATACTGTCCCAACTTTTTCTGATTTAGGGTTGTATATCTTTGGTTGGAAGAGAAACCTTGCAGCGATTATTTTATATACGGTATGTCCATGGCGAAAAATATGACACCAAACAGAGTACGAAGCTGTATTCTGTAAACCGTGATGTACTGTAGAAGGCTTCCAAGCTTTAAAGAGAGAGTGAGAGAGAGAGAGAGAATATGTGTGCATTTGTCAAACAGATGAAAGCAACAGACTAATCTCTGGCTACTAGCCAAGATGATCTGCTAGTTCTCCCACATCATATCAAGCTTACTAGTTTATCTGACTAGTTTTACCCTCAATATTTGTAGTAGCTGTGCTAGAGCTGTAATCGGGCCTTAAAAGTTAGGCCCGACAGGACCCGAGCCCGACAGATTTTGGCCCGAGCCCGACAAGTACATTTTGATTGACAGCTTTTTAAAAGCCGAACCCGTTTACAGCCCGACATTATTCAAATGTGCGCACGCACACAGCTCTTTTGCCTTTTTGTCAAGAATGAGTCATTTATACATGTTTAAACATAATTTACTTATAACTAACGTAGACTAGACCACTTGGAAGTTGGAACAAAGAAATAAAATAAGTCCTCTGTAACATCTTAACATCACAGCACTCTAAATAGACATAGGCACATTTAGCCTATAAATAAACCAATGCACCAATAAAATCAAGTCTTTTTTAACAAATGAAACTAAGATAAATTTTTAATTAAGATGGGTATTTGGCAATAACGAAATTAAGATTTGCCGCAAATTAAGATTCCGCCATATTTGCTTCACCACTAGCAGCTGACATTTAATAAAAGAATAATGCCAACATTATCGTCTTCATTATGCATTTAAGACTCAATGAATATTTAGTTATCATTTAAAAAACCTTTACTCACAGAGATTAGGCTAAGCCTACATGTTTTTGTGGAGGAAAATGATTGAATCCACTGTAGATGGCTTCAGCGCGTTCCTGCGTTCACTGATGGTGCGTCATTATTCACTCATTATTCTCATTATAAACATGGTCAAAACTTTTCCACACCTCAGACTTTGCTTTAGCTGCTGGAGCAACCATACATTTGGCAAGCCTCCATTTCACCTACTCAGCATACTTTTTCGCATCTTTCTCGCGCTTATCAAAACACATCACATGACCGCTCGTTTACCTCGCAAACCGGACCGCGAGGCCGAGCCCGGCCAAGGCCCGCATAAGATGATATAAATTAAGCCCAAACCGTCGGGTCCCATCGGGTCCTGTCGGGTTCGGGCAAAGATCTTCAGCTCTAAGCTGTGCTTTAAACTTTTCTAACATCTCTGTGAGGATTTTAACATGGTATCAGTGTGCGATTTATTGTAATGTTTTCATAACAAATTCACCAAAATGACTGTCAGTATTTTCTGTCATTATCATAATTCATAAATCTCCATTTTTGAGTGGACTGAGATTATATTACGCAAAAGAAGATTATAAATATTTGGTCTAAGTTGTCAGCAACCTTGGCCGAGTGTTCTTGGATTCAGGCCCTGCTGTTAAAAGCTGGTCCCTGTATGCAGATGCAGATGGACGCCTTTGTGCGAAGTGTTAAGTCTCATGCTGTTTTCCTTAGTTTTATATATGAGCGTTGCATTTTGAAGATGTTCTTCAGTTCAAAATTAAATTAAAGTTTAGAAATTGCATTCTGTTGTGATCTGCATTACACATCCTCTGAAAAACACATTTGATCTGAATTTCATGAACATGACCTCCAATCAGATTAATTATACAGGGCTATGGTCAACAAATCATTCAAACAACCTGAACTTATGAGAATGTGCAGTCCTACATTTCCCCTCGTGGCAGTGGGGAACATGCACACCCTCTCTTCCAGTTGCCTCTGACCTAGTGCTTTGTGTTGTTATAGAGTTGTGTTGTCAGCACAGATATCATAAACATCCCATGGGTGAATTCAAGGCTACAAGATCAGAGTTCACCAAACCAGATTAATCAACAAACCATCATGATAGTAGGGGGTATGATGTATGATTCATATTCCCGTGCTGTTTCTACATTCATTAATCAGCTTGGACAGATTCTGGCCTGGTCATGTACTCGCGCTACACAGATATCAAGCCAACTCTATACAGACAGAAAGACAGTTTAAGAATTAGCTCCTTTTCATTTTGAATTGGAATTAAAGTCAGTGGATTTAAATAAAGTGGAAGTGAAAGAATTCAACAAGCAATGGCATTCTGGGAAATGTTTTTTTTTGCAAACTTAGTGGGGTTACACACATTCCTTTGAATTTAAATTCAGTTACTTCATCATATTTCAATTCTTGTTCCTGTTTGCTACATCAATAAAAATACCAAAACTGAACTGGAATTTAAAGCTTGTCGAGCATTTAACAACCAAACATGCATTGTCAATTAGACATGTTCCGGTGTTCGGTAATGCGGTATATCACGATAATGAATATGTACGATATTGTTATTGTGGGCACTGCCAAATACAGAGAATAATTATTTATTACAAATTATTCTGAAAATGCCTTTGCACTCTGATGTAAACAAGCACAGGTGAGGAGTGCATGGTGGAACGCGTTAGAGACACACTGAATGAAAGCGCATTCACTCTTCAACAGCATGTGGCGCTGGACAGCGTAAATGATGCCATTACCCTGGAAACAAGCAGCTGCCCTACTTTCTGTTTCTGAAACTTATTTAAATTATTAAAATATCCATTCAGATTTTTGTATTCACTATAGTGTTAATTACATTGCCATATACTTAAATATTTAGACTTAATAAGCTATTTATTTTCAAACTTTTTAACATTTTAATTTGGACTATAACATGACGCAGCCATATCACCCTGCAGCCCAAGACCGAAGCTAAGCAGGGTTGAGCTGGTCAGTACCTGGATGGGAGACCTCCTGGGAAAACTAGATTGCTGCTGGAAGAGGTGTTAGTGAGGCCAGAAGGGGGTGCTCACCCTGTGATCTGTGTGGTTCCTAACGCCCCAGTGTAGTGACGGGGACACTATAATGTAAAAAGTACTTAGGATGAGACGTTAAACCGAGGTCCTGACTCTCTGTGGTCATTAAAAATCCCTTAATTAAATGTTGTTCGAAAAGAGTAGTGTGACCTCGGCATCCTGGCCAAATTTCTGCATTGGCCTCTGACCATAATTGCCTCCTAATCATCCCCATAAACTGATTGGCTTCATCATTCTGTCTCCTCTCCACCAATAAGCTGTTGTGTGGTGGTGTTCTGGCGCAATATGGCTGCTGTCACATCATCCAGGTGGATACTTGTAACGACTGGGAGGAGGGGAGGATGCAAGTGCGAGTTAAAGATGATATTTAATAAACAGTCATACAAACAAATAACTGTCACGTGTGGTGATACAAGAAACACGGAGAGATCCAAGTGCGGGTATGATATTTATTAAAGGGTAATCCGAAGGGGTAAACAGTCCAGGCAGGGTCAAAACCAGAATATCCAAATCCAAAACATAAACAAAACATGAACACAAGGCAAGGGCACGACTAGATGACGGACATGAATTAACATCACATTAAACAAGGACTCCGTAACACAGACTCAGACAGACCGGGTATAAATACACAAAAGGATAATGGGGAAACAGGAGACAGGTGGGGAACAATCAATTAACTAAACAAGGAGGAAGGTGACCAAATAAGGAGACAGGAAGTGATAATATGATAAACACCGTGTGAACTGAGGACACCTAGTGGAAACCAAGGGAACACAACCCAGACACTGTGACAATAACAAGGAGACAGGAGGCTGGGTAAGTGCTGTAGGTCTGGTAGCGATCCGGGGAGTGACAATGTTCAACGGTGATCCAGGGCAGGAGAGCGTGACACAGGAACTGCGATGAGTGAACCATGAAGGTCAAGCGTTAAGTCCGTGGAAGGTAAGGAGTGGATGGGGTTCCGAGGACAAAGACAATCCAGCGACGAGAAGAAACATGAAATGGGAACAAATGATCAGGATATAACACTGAGACTTGCATTCAACACTCTGACAAAACACAAGACGAAAGATAGGGCATGAGTAGCAGCTGGTGATGAACAATTAACGGAGAGACCCACATGAAACAATCAGTGCTGACACACTCACACTCCACCACATAGTGCAAAACCAGAGGCCACAGTTTACCAACCGTGACAGTACCCTCCCCTCTAGGAATGCCTCCTGGAGTTCCCAGACGACCCTACCTGTTGATTGTAATCATCAGTCAGGGAGTGATCCAGTATTTGCCTAGCAGGTACCCAACTCCTCTCCTCCAGACCGTAACCTTTCCAGTCCACCAAGTACTGGAATCCTCGTCCCCTCCGCCTCGAGTCCAGAATACGATTAACCGAATAGGTGAGTTACCCATCTACGAGTCACGGTGGTGGGGGAACCAGGGTGGGCGGGTTAATTCGTGAATAAAACAGTGGCTTAATCTTGGATACATGGAAGGCGGGATGAATCCTGGACTAATGATCTTGGTGACAGAGAATGAGCCAATAAATTTGGGAGCTAACTTATTTGAAATGGGACAGAGCGGAATGTCCCACGGAATGACCTACGACGTATACGGGAGGCTTAAACCGGTGGTGATCGGACTTGGCCTTGGTGCGCGCCCTCACCTGGAGCAGAGTCTCACAGGCTCTGGTCCAGGTGCAGTGGCACATCTGGACAAAAGCGTGAGCGGAGGGGACCGCGACTTTCAAACTAGGAAGAACAGGAGGCTGGTAACCTATGCTACACTCAAACGGGGAGAGGTCCGTGGCTGACACCGGTAACGAGTTATGAGCGTACTCAACCATAGGGAGTTGTTGGCTCCAGGACGAAGGATTCTTGGAGACTAAACATCGCAACATTCTCTCTAAATCTTGGTTGGCCCGCTCAGACTGGCCATTGCTCTGTGGGTGATAACCCGAAGACACACTAACCATCGCTCCTAATAATTTACAAAACTCTCTCCAAAATTTGGACACAAATTGGGATCCCTTGTCAGAAACCACGTCTACCGGGAGGCCATGTAACCGAAAGACGTGATCAATTACAGTGACCGCTGTTTCCTTTGTTGAAGGTAATTTGGGCAAGGGAATGAAATGTGCCGCCTTCGAGAATCTGTCCACTACGGTCAAAATGACCGTCATGCCATTAGAGGGCGGGAGGGTGGTAACAAAATCTAGAGTGATGTGGGACCAGGGTCTCAAAGGGACAGACAGCGGTTGAAGAAGCCCATCTGGAGGTCAGTTAGATGATTTACCACTGGCGCAAACTGAGCAGGCCAAAACAAAATTGTGAGTGTCGCGTGCCATCAGTGGACACAAGAATCGTTCCTTTACTAAGCACTTAGTGCGGCTTATCCCTGGATGACAAGCTATATTGGAGCAGTGACCCCACTGAATAACGTCGGGCCGTAACTCCTCCGTAACAAACAATCGATTCGGTGGGCACGCGGGCGGAGGCGATACCCCTTCTAAGGCCGTCTTGACCTTCGATTCGACCTCCCATATGAGTGTTGAGATGACTATACTCTCAGGTAAAATACACTTGGGTTCACCGGGCATTCGGAAGGATCAAAAAGATGTGACAAAGAATCGGGTTTGATGTTTTTGTAACCCGGGCGGTACGATAGGGAGAAATTAAAGCGACCAAAAAAAAGTGCCCAATGAGCCTGCCTGGAGTTGAGTCTTTTGGCAGTTCTAATATATTCTAGGTTCTTCTGATCGGTCCAGATGATGAAAGGTACCCATGACCCCTCCAACCAATGACGCCATTCCTCCAATGCTAATTTGATGGCCAACAACTCTCTGTTACCAATGTCATAATTATGTTCGGCAGGAGATAAACGATGAGAAAAAAATACGCAAGGATGCATCTTGTCGTCTGAGGCAGCACGTTGGGAAAGAACTGCGCCTACTCCCACCTCTGATGCGTCGACCTCCACCACGAACTGACGTGTGAGATCAGGGGCTACTAAGATGGGAGCCGAAACGAAGCAGCTTTTGAGGTTGGAAAATACAGTTTCGGCTGTATTAGACCATCTGTAACCTCTCGAATGCTGAAGACATCAACGGCAAAGGATAGGTATTCTTTACCGTGATGTTGTTCAGCTCTCGGTAATCAATACAAGGTTGCAGGGAACCACCCTTCTTACCAACAAAAAAGAATCCCACCCCCACTGGAGAAGAGGAAGGGGCCATGTCATGTCATGATGCTGGGTCCACCGCAGTTTCACTGGAAGGAGAGTTGATGATGTTGAGGACTTCCCGGCGGAGATCCCACCCGATAGTAGCCTCAAACTTACTACGGGCTGACTCTTTTACCGGACAGGCAAGCAGAAGATGTCCAGAGCCACCGCATAGTCCTCGAGACCTCCGCCTCTCTCTCCTCCCGGGTCAGTCGAGCTCTACCCACCTGCATGGGTTCGTGAACGACGACGGGACCGACCATGTTCTCCCGGCTCTAGTTACCACTATCCGTGTTACCGAGAAGGTGTGTGTGACTGGTCTGCACCCCCAGGCAGTCAATCCGAGCGTCCACGCGGAGCGCCAAGTCGATGATTCCGTTGAGGCTGGTTGGGAACTCGAGGAGGTAGATCTCTTTGTGAACACAGTGGCCAACCCATGCAGGAACATATTCCACTGCGCCTCCTCGTTCCACTTGCACACAGCCGCCAAGGTGCAAAACTGGATGGAAAAGTCCGCCGCGGAGTGATTTCCCTGCTTGAGGTCCACGAGTCCTCGGGTTGCTTCCTTGCTGGCCACGGCCCAGTCGAACACCCTCTTCATTTCCTCGGAGAGGGAGTGGAATGAGGCACAGCATTGGTCATGGTTCTCCCACTCCGCCGTTCCCGACAGAGCGGCTCTACCGGAGAGTAGCGTCAGGACAAACGCCATCTTGGACTCATCAGTCTCAAAGGTGCTGGGCTGTAGAGAAAAATGCATGGAACATTTTGTCAAGAATATTCTGCAGTAATTGGGCTCACCCGAGTAGCTTTCCAGCACCGGGAGGCGAGGTTCGGGCCGGTAGTGATTCTCAGGGATGGCCCGGGGAACGGGTGGTGCGAGTCGCACAGCGGGAGTGGTCAGCTGATGAATTTGCTGGGTGAGCTCAGACACCTGTGTCACCAGCGCTTGGACAGCACGTCCGGTGTTGACGATGCTCTCCTGCTGCTGATCCATGCAGGTGATGCTGTGGTGAATTAAATCCATTAGTGACGTAGAACTTGCTGCTTCCATGTTGGTCAGAGCATTCTGTAACGACTGGAAGGAGGGGAGGAAGCAATTACGAGTTAAAGATGATATTTAATAAACAGTCATACAAACAAATAACAAGGAGACAGGAGGCTGGGTGAGTGCTGTAGGTCTGGTAGCGATCCGTGGAGTGACAATTTTCAACGGTGATCCAGGGCGTGGAGATGAGTAGGCAGCAGGAGAGCGTGACACAGGAACTGCGGTGAGTGAGCCGTGAAGTTGAAGCGTGAAGTCCGTGGAAGGTGAGGAGTGGATGGGGTTCCGAGGACGAAGACAATCCAGTGACGAGAAGAAACATGAAATGGGAACGAGAGGTCAGGATATAACACTGGGCCTGCATTCAACGCTCTGACAAACACAAGACAAAAGACAGGGCAATATGTAGGGATCAGGTAATGAGTAGCAGCTGGTGATGAACAATTAACGGAGACACCCACATGAAACAATCAGTGCTGAGGCAAGACACACACACACTCCACCACAAGACCCGAGGCCACGGTTTACCAACCGTGACAATACTGCAGATTGGTGGAGGTTGAGGAGATTCTCCCCTGTCATGTAAAGAGCTTTGAGCGCTATATAAATGTAATGAATTATTATTATTATTATTATTATTATTATTATGCCCTAGATATTGTTTTAAAGTGTTTTGATTCTTTATTATTCAGTCACACTTTACATCAGGGCTTCATTAGTTCACTTTAGTTAATTCATTAGTTAACATAAATTGCCATTTTTTTTTCTTCTAAACATTAATTTTAGATAATTCTAATATTTAATAAAATATTTGTTAAAATCAAATGTTGCAACTGTTTTTTAATGAGCTAACATGCATTAAGAGTATTTTTTTTTTTTTACAAAGATTTATAACTTCTGTAGCAAATGTATTTGCACAATTGCTCATTGTGAATTTTAATGAATTAATTAAGGGTAACTAATGAAAGACCATTGGTCTTTATAATTCTTTTGCACTTTAATCTGTGTAAAATGTTTAACTCTATCTTTTTGTGTGTGTGTTTCTGTATTGCTTTATTATTTTTAAAAGTTTGGTTATTTTTAATATAAGAAAAAAAATATTAAACCTGTTATATTGCATTATGACCCTTTTTTGCAACTAAATTTCAATATTGTGATAATACTGTATACCGTGATAAAAGTATTAGCAATGAATTGCAACATGAAAATTTTATACCGGCATATCCCTATTGCCAATACAGTTTCACACAATATAAATTGTACTCATAAACAGCCAAAGAAGTTCAGAATATCAGTTACATTTATATTGTACACATTATCAATTAATATTAATTTGAAAAAATAAGAATTCAATGAGCCTTTCACTTTAACTGGTAAACAATTCCAAATGTTTGGAGCACCACACAAGTGGTTTAGTATTTTATTCCCATTTAAAAATAATGAGGTTTTAAAAGGAAGTGGCTATGTTTCCAGGTTTAGTGAGTCAGTGTGACCTGGCTCCCTGCTGAGTGTCTACATACAACTCTCTCAAAGGAGAACAAACTTCATGTGTCTCCTGTTTTGTGGACAACAACAAAAACAAGCCTGTTAAATTAATTTGGACAGTAATATTGACTCTAGTTCAAATGACATAAGGGGTGTGGTTCAGTGTCTTAAAGGATTACAGTAGTTCACTCAAAAATTATATTGTGTTTACTCTTGTATAATTTGATTTGAAAGAAATTTAAAGACTGTCCAATGTGTTTTTCCATGCAACGAAAATGGTGTAATAAATATCAATCCTCAAAAATAATGCAAAATCACCATTATATGCGATACAATTAATTAATGTAACTTGCATGATATATTCTGGGTCTATATATTACTATATATAATTGTGTGGAACAGACCAAAGTTAAGCTGTTATTCACTGAAAATCTTGTCATCTGCTCTCTTCATTAAAGTAAAAGAGAACAAGGACTCCAATAAATCTTTTCAATGAATCAGTTGATCTGGGGTGCATTTCCCAAAAAATCTGAAGGTTCTGTCAATACCAATAGATTTCAACATAACTAACGGCCATAGTTAGTTACAATAATTTTAATGATCTTACATCATTTTTTAGGCTAGATATTTTTTGGCAACATTCATTGTCATTTTGTACTTGTCAATTATTCTGCAAAAGAAAAAAAGTTGTATATGGCTTTGTAATGTAATGACGGTAAGTGACAATTTGTATTTTCAGATCATTATTTAAATATTGATCTTACAATGTTGCATGTGTTTTAGGTGCATACTATATGCTCTCAGCTTTTGCTAATAAATTTCAACAACATTTTCAGCAAAGGTAAATGATTTCTTAAACATAATTTTTAGGTGTTCAGCAAGGCTCTGTCATGGGCCCATTTCTTAAATAAACAGGCCACCCACTTACATAAGTAGTCTAACAATTGACCTTCTGTTACATGAGCACACATAAAACAGACATGAATTTCAAAGCTTTTTCTTTGCCATGGTTATTACTGTTAACTTGAAAAAGGGTGAAATAAAATAAACATTAAATGAACTAAAATAAAAATTTTCAACATTTTTCATTTTGTTTTAGTTTAATTGTAAGTACTAAAATAACTGACAATAAATTAGTTGAATTTGTTTCAGCATTCTTTAACAAAATATCGATATATACAACATTTTATGTTTATGTCATGAAGTTCATGCTGGAACACTGGATGAACAGTTTCCAAAAAAAATGGATTGATGCAGGAACTTTTTTTCCAGTCACATATTGACATAATGTTTGTCACAAATTGACAAAAATGTTTTTTTTTTGTTTGTTTTTTTACCTTAACAAACAATTGCTGTTGAATAATGAAATTTTGCCATTTGTAATGGAATATAGCCTACTTATTATAATATAGTATCTATTATAATTAAATCAGACTTTAGGCGATACTACTAGTTGGAGGAAACAGTCTCATAATTACACACACAGTAATCATTGTCTAAAGTCATTCTGTAGAACCACAGTCAAGTAGCATGAAAAACTGGATAATGAAATTTCACATGCTTTAAGTTTAAAACATGTTGCAACAGTGATATTAATGCTAAAAATAGATCATTCCTGCAGCCTGAACCATCCTAAGGTGGTAAGCAGCTCTTCCAGACTGACTAAGCTGGTTAAGCTTGTATGGTTAAAAGGTTTTAGAGGGGTTTAGGACATTAGGGCAGAATTGCTTGGGCTGTAATGCAACGTATTCCACATCTATCACTTGAAGATAACTCGTCTGGAGAAAACATACGGAAGCATTAGACAGAAATTCTGATGACACCAAGTGTGAGATCATGGAATTGTCTGTAGATTCAACTAATCGTAGGGGAAAGGCATTTGTGGCTTTTTTAAACATCTTGTGCAACATCCTCATAATCATCCTCAGCCACATCGTTTTTTCAGCATAGTCAGTGGCCTCATTAGCATCATCATTTCCCTCAGCATCATCATAATTTGTAGGTTTTCACATTCAGTCTTATTAGCTTAGAAAACACTTCCATATAATAATGAGCCTAAAACAAATCACATTTATTCCACAACTTACTCTACCTTGCTTAGTAATTTCTTGTTATTCTGTTTAAATTAAACCAAACCTGTGTGTGGTCAGCCTTCAGATGTAAGTTGTACTGTCCCTTTGTAATGCTCAGATACACCCCATTTGAGTTTAGTTCAGTCCACCCATGGGCGATGAAGCATTTGCTCTGATGGAAATGGGTGGGGATGCTTGCAAGATGATGTCCAATAAATTCAATTCTTCAAAAGCAGCACAGTGTGTACCAGTACACATTTGAGCACTTAAATCATTGTGTTGCTCTACTTTTTACAAGCCATCTGTATGGACCTTAGTCAAGGTAAATGCTATAATTAAAAAGTGAAAAATATACAGTTAAGGCCTTAGATCACATTTCAGGGACAATGTTTGGTCCCCTGAAGAATCAAAGGAACTGTATATCTATCTGTCACATCTTGCTATTATATCTAAAGACTCTTATTGTGAGGTTTATTTGGTTTTTGTGTTCCAGAGTTTAGTTCCTATTTCCAGTTCACTTGGTTACTAGTATGCCCTGGTTTGTTTCTAAAGTTACTGATTTCACCTGTGTCTAGTTTAGTTCCTTGTTTTCCCAGAGTGGATTACCTTTTTGTCTGTTTAAAAAAACTCCTGCAACTTGATCCAAGACTCAACTCTTCCCTGCTACATCCATGAAACTATCCGGCACAGACTCGTTTTCATCTTCATCTATGTTTACCTGTCTAAGGTCTGTATAACATGACCTTCCTGTAACTTTATGCCTCCTCCAACAGATGACTTAATTTATAGAAGCTCAAAACATATCGGTGCCTTCATTACATCCCAGCACACTGCCCTAGATGTCCTTGCTCAATTTTGAGAGCAAAGGTAAATGATTTCTTAGACACAAAATTGTTAGGTGTTCAGCAAGGCTGTTTCATGGGCCAATTGTTTTCATGTAAATAGGCCACCCACTTACAGAAGTAGTATAGAAATTGACCTTCTTCTATTTAGCAAATTACAGTTAAACAAGCTCACATGAAACAAACATGAAATTTGTGTATATGTATATACATATGTATATATATATAAATATATATATATATATATATGTGTGTGTATATATATATATATATATATATATATATATATATATATATGTGTGTGTGTGTGTGTGTGTATATATATATATATATATATATATATATAGTGCCTTTCAAAAGTATTCATTTTTTCATGTTTTGTTATGTTGCTGCCTGATGTTGAACTGTTTTAAAATACTTTTTTTTCCAAATCAATCTACATTCCATACACCATATTACAGTCTCAAGGCTTTTTTGATTGATGCGGCTAGCTTTTGTCACAGTGTCTGGTCTGTGTTTCCCTGGGTGTCCACTAGTGGTCTCACTTCCCCATAGTCACCCCACTGCAGGCACTACATTTCCCACTAAGCCTTTTCCCTTCATCACTGTTAATTGCACACCTGTTAATTGCACTCAGCTGTCTCAGCTTTCATCGTTTCCACCTGTCTATATAAACCGGTCTGTTTCTATCTGTTTCATGGAGTCCTTGTTTTCCGTCACCCGGCTTTCTCATGTTCCCTTGTGTTTTTCTTGTTTCTTGATTGGACTGATGTTGTGGTTATGACCTCTTGCCTGTTTTTTGGATTTTCATTTTGGATTACCCCATTAAAATACTGCGATAGGATCTCTCGTTTCCTGTGTGCAATTGTTACAGAAGGACTCCATCATGCCCAGATCCAGCAGTGTGGGATTTCGTATCCGTTCACTAGCCAGCATGGAGGAGCAGAGGGGGAGGTTCCAAAACCTAATCACCCTCCATCGTGAGGGGAGTGAGGTGGGTGGTTTGACGCAGTTATTCTGGACCATGGCAGTAGGAATGGTGTACAATGATGAGGCACTTAAAGACCTTTTTTTTCCCTGTTGACCCTCCAGAGTAGAGTCAGGTCCCCGTTGACCCTCCAGAGTCTGTGTCTCCAGACAGGAGGCACCGCCAGCCCAGCGCCACTACGCAAGATGGCCACCAGCCCAGCGCCACTGCACAAGGTGGCCGCCAGCCCATCGCCACAGCACAAGGTGGTCGCCGACCCAGCGCCACAGCACAAGATGGCCGCCGGCCCAGCGCCACTGCAAAAGATGGCTGCCAGTCCTGTGCCACTGCACAAGATGGCAGCCACAGGTGACCGTCCAGAGTTAAGTCAGGTCCCCACTGACCAGGTCCCCGTGGTCCCTCCAGAGTCGAGTCAGGTCCCCGTGGTCCCGCCAGAGTCGAGTCAGGTCCCCGTTGACCCTCCAGAATCAGGTCAAGTCACCATTAACACTCATGAGTCAAGCAAAACCACAGCTAGACCTCATGAGTCAAGTCAAGTCACCAATGATCTTCATGAGTCAGGTCAAGTCACCATTAACGCTCATGAGTCAAGCCCAACCACAGTTAGACCTCATAAGTCAAGTCACCGTTGATCTTCATGAGCAAAGGCAAGTCACCTTTGATCTTCCAGAGTCAAGTCAAGTCAAGTCACCGTTGATCTTCCTGAGTCAAGTCAAGTCACTGTCTTCCTGAACGAAGTCAAGACACAGTTGATCTTCCTGAACCCAGTAAAATCACCACGGATCTACCAGAGCCTCTTCACGTCTCGGCTGAACTACCAGAGCCTCTTCATGTCTCTGCTGAACTACCAGAGCCTCTTCACGTCTCTGCTGAACTACCATAGCCTCTTCACATCTCGGCTGGACTACCAGAGCCTCTTCACAACTCTGCGGAACTACCAGAGCCTCTTCACGTATCTGCTGAACTACCAGAGCCTCTTCACGTCTCTGCAGAACTTCCAGAGCCTCGTCATGTCTCTGCTGAACTACCAGAAACTCTTCACGTCTCTGCTGAACTACCAGAGCCTCTTCACATCTCGGCTGGACTACCAGAGCCTCTTCACGTCTCTGCGGAACTACCAGAGCCTCTTTACGTATCTGCTGAACTACCAGAGCCTCTTTACGTCTCTGCAGAACTTCCAGAGCCTCGTCACGTCCCAGCCTAACTTCCTGAGCGCTCATCCTATCCTGTCATGGCCATGGAGTCCATCCAGGAACTCACCACCTGCCCTGTCATTGCTATGGAGACCATCTACCATCTCATCAGGGCCACGGAGGCCACCCTTAACCTGTTCTTGTTCTCTATTTCAGGCTTACCGAACCAGACTTGCCCTCCTGTGCCATCGATCCCACTGTGCTGGTCTTCTGCGCCGCCCTGGTGGGATTCTGTCTCATCTGTTCGGCTGTGGTGGTCTTCTGCGCCGCCCTGGTGGGCTTCTGTCTCGACCGCATGGCTCTGGTGGTCCTCTGTGCCACCCTGATGGGCTTCTGTCTCAACCGCACGGCTCTGGTGGTCTTCTGCGCTGAGCTGGTGGGCTTCTGTCTCGTCTGCTCGGCTGTGGTGGTCCTCTGCACCGCCCTGGTGGGACTCTGTCTCGACCGCAAGGCGGTGGTTGTTCTCTGCACCGCCCTAGTGGGCGTCAGTCCCATCTGCTCGGCTTTGGTGGGCTCCTGTTCCATCTGTGCTATCCCGGTGGGCTCCAATTCCACCTGCTCCACCCTGGATTCCTGCCCTGTCGGCTCTGCCATGTGCCCCTGAACTTTCCATTCCCTCCTGGCCTCTTTGTTTTATTTTTTTTTTTTTCCACTTCCGGTCTCTGTTTCCCTCTATGGACCTGGCCCTCCGTCCCTCCCCCTGGTCCTCCTCCGGTCCTCCTCCCTCCTGGTCTCCTTGTAGTTGTTTTTTTTTCACTTCCTGTCTCTGTTTCCCTCTATGGACCTGGCCCTCCGTCCCTCCCCCTAATCCTCCACCAGTCCACCTCCCTCCCTCCTGGTCTCTGTGTTCCTTGGTTTGTTCTTGTGTTTGGTGGAGCATATGGTAGCTGCTCCTTGTGGGGGGGGGGGGGTAATGTCACAGTGTCTGGTCTGTGTTTCCCTGGGTGTCCACTAGTGGTCTCACTTCCCCATAGTCACCCCACTGCAGGCACTGCATTTCCCACTAAGCCTTGTCCCTTCATCACTGTTAATTGCACACCTGTTAATTGCACTCAGCTGTCTCCACTTTCATCGTTTTCACCTATCTATATAAACCGGTCTGTTTCTGTCTGTTTCATGGAGTCCTTGTTTTCCGTCACCCGGCTTTCTCGTGTTCCCGTGTGTTTTTTTTTATTCTTGTTTGGACTGATTTTGTGGTTATGACCTCTTGTCTGTTTTTTGGATTTTGATTTGGATTACCCCATTAAAATACTGCGATTGGATCTCTCGTTTCCTGTGTGCAATTGTTACAGCTTTGCTCATCAATATTTGGCAATTATCTGCCATTCTTCACCTCGCCTCTTCACCTCTCAAGCTTTGTCAGGTAAGATGCAGGCAGACACACATTTTCAGGTTTCTCCAGAAATATTTCATTGGGTTCAAGCTCAGGCTCTGGCTGGGCCTCTCATGGACATTTACATTAATTGACTTTTGCTGTGTGCATAGGTTCATTGTCCTGTTGGAAGGTGAACCTTCTGTCCAGTCTGAGGTTCTGAATTTTCTTGACAAGGATTTCATTAAGGTTATCTCAATGTTTTGGCTTCTACGGGCTTCTACTCTGACGAGTTCGTCAGGCCCTGCTGCTGAAAAACAGCCCCACAGCATGAGGCTGCTACCAGCACACTTTACTTTTGGGATGGTACTCTGCAGGTGATAATCAGAGCTGGTTTCCTTCAAACATGATGTTTGGAATTGAGGTTCATCAAACCAGAGAATCTTTCTCAGAGTTTAAGGGTCCTTTAGGTGATTTTTTGCATGTGATTTTTTGTTTTCATGTGTCTTAACTGAAGTTGAGTTTTGCCACACTGCCATAAAGCCCAGATTGGTGGAGTGTTACATTGATGTTTGTCCTTCTGTAGATTTCTCCCATCTGCATATACAATCATGGATCTCAATGAGTGTGACCATTAGGTTCTTGGTCACCACACTAACCAAAGCCCTTCTCCATCAGATGCTCAGTTTGTCCAGAAGGCCATGTCTAGGAAGAGTCCTGGTTGTTTCAAACTTCCTCCATTAAGGGTAACCAAGACTACATGATATTGTGAACCTTCAGTAAAGCAGATTTTTTTCCGGAAATCTTCCCCAGATGTGTGGCTCTATGCAAACATCTTTCTGGACTCTACGGGCAGTTCTTTTGACCTCGGGGCTTGTTTTTTTCAGCTCTGATATGCATTATCAGTTGGTAGACCTTTTATTAAGACGTGTGTGTTTATTTTAATCTATAAAGTACTTAAATAAAACAAAATAAAAACCAAAACTAAATAAACAATAAAAAAAAAAATTACTACAACTAAAATGGAATATTAATGATACTAAAATGAGACGAAAATAATGTGAAAATAAGTTCATCCTTTTGCTGATTCATATAGTAACAGTTTGACATCTAATGAAAGCTTAAAATAACTGGTAAATTTATAGGCTTCATAGTTATCATTATCATATTTCTTCACAGAAGAGGCTTCTTGTAAATGCTTGATCTGAAGCCAACGTAATGTAAACAGAGTCTCAAGGGAAAGAGAGTGGCTCATTGTAAAGAGTCGGATCCCTCGCACTCAGTATCTCCCAATGGCAGGGTCCATAAATATACCAGGTGTGTAAACATGCCACATCCCTGCCCCTGGAGTGCTGAGGCCAGGCTTGGCTTCCTGAGGCGCTGATGTCCCTGCAGTGAGCAAACCCTGCCAGTACAGATGGGTGCACCCTGCTTCCTGGTCTCTGAACTGAGTTTTATCCTTCCAGCCTTAGCCTCACCACAGCTGGCCAACACATTTAGACCTCTTTCACCCTCTTGCTGTTGGCCTGGGGACACAGGGAAAGAAGATTGTTCACAGGAAATGTCAGGTTGAACATGAATTAAGAGATAGCTTTCTACATGTAAGAAGCACCATAAATTGAAGTATTGACCGAAACATAAAGACTGACGAGAGTTGGCAGCCAAATTCTTACAGTACTGCCAAGAGTCTTTACTTACTGGCAGCGATACTCAAATGATGTAACACAAGAGCATGAGAATCCTGCCTGAATGTCCTGCTGGGAAGTTCCTATTTAAAGGTTTAGAATTTATAATTACAAAGTGCTGTATGTGATTTTGGTCAGAAATAAATGGACTCCTTGGATTTCTCTCAGCCTTTTCCAAATCCTTCATAATAGACATGATTGTATTTACAATGCCACAGAGAATGATGAAAGATGTTTAAGAGAAATGAACATTTAGTTGTAGAATTCTGTCACCTTGTAATCTGGCAAAAATAAAAACAAAACATTAAGTGCTGTTTATTTTCAACAATCATAAACATTTAACACAACTTGATGGTGGCATTATTATGTAATCAACTTGAAAATTTAATTACTTCGATACAGCTTAAACAAATTTGTAATGGAGGCAGTCTGCAATTTGTCTAAATACTAATTATATGTACAAGGCTGCATTTTATTTTATTTTTTAATACAGTTAAAACAGTAATATCTTAAAATATTAATTGAATTTAAAATAGCTGTTTCTATTTTAATATATTTTTAAAAATATATTTCTTTCAATGATCTTAAAGCAGAATTATTAGTGTCATTATTCCAGTCTTCAGTGTCACATGATCCTTCAGTAATAATATGCTGATTTCTTATTGTTATCAGTTTTGAAAACAATTGTGCTGCTTCATATTTTTGTGGAAACTGAGAAACATTACCACTGGAATGTTTTTGGTTTATTTATTTGTAACTTAATTCAACAAGAAAAAGTAAAATTGATAAAAAAGCGAAAGTAAGACATTTAGAATGTTACAAAATGCTGTTCAAAGAATCATGAAAAATTAAATGCATCACAAATCTCAATAAAATAGAATGTAGTGGAAAAGTATATTTCAGTAATTCAGCTCAAATTGTGAAACTTGTGTATTAAATTCAATGCAAACAGACTGAAGTGGTTTAAGTCTCTGGTTCTTTTAATTGTGATGATTTTGGCTCACATTTAACAAAAAACCACCAATTTTCAACAAATTAGAATATGGTGACATGCCAATCAGCTAATCAACTCAAAACACCTGCAAAGGTTTCCTGAGCCTTCAAAATGGTCTCTCAGTTTGGTTCCCTGGAATACACAATCATGGGGAAGACTGCTGATCTGACAGTTGTCCAGAAGACAATCATTGACACCCTTCACAAGGAGGGTAAGCCACAAACATCCAATGCCAAAGAAGCTGGCTGTTGACAGAGTGCTGTATCCAAGCATGTTAACAGAAAGCTGAGTGAAAGGAAAAAGTGTGGAAGAAAAAGATGCACAACCAACCGAGAGAACTGCAGCATTATGAGGACTGTCAAGTAAAACTGATTTAAGTTGAGGGAACTATACAAGGAATGGACTGAGGCTGGGGTCAAGGCATCAAGAGCCACCACACAGAGATGTGTCAAGGTATTTGGCTACAGTTGTCGTATTCCTCTTGTTAAGCCACTCCTGAACCACAGACAACGTCAGAGGCATCATACCTGGGCTAAGGAGAAGAAGAACTGGACTGTTGTCCAAGTGGTCCAAAGTCCTCTTTTCAAATGAGGGCAAGCTTTGTATTTCATGTGGAAACCATGGTCCTAGAGTCTGGAGGAAGGGTGGAGAAGCTCATAGCCCAAGTTGCTTGAAGTCCAGTGTTAAGTTTCCACAGTCTGTGATGATTTTGGGTGCAATGTCATCTGTGTTGGTCCATTGTGTTTTTTGAAAAAAGTCACTGCACCCGTTTACCAAGAAATTTTGGAGCACTTCAAGTTTCCTTCTGCTGACCAGCTTTTTGAAGATGGTGATTTCATTTTCCAGCAGGATTTGGCACCTGCCAAAAGCACAGTTGGTTAAATGACCATGGTGTTAGTGTGCTTGACTGGCCAGCAAACTCACCAGACCTGAACCCCAGAGAGAATCTAAGGGGTATTGTCAAGAGGAAAATGAGAAACAAGAGACCAAAAACCTGGGCTTCCATACCACCTCAGCAGTGCCACAAACTGATCACCTCCATGCCACGACGAATTGAGGCAATAATTAAAGCAAAAGGAGACCTTACCAAGTATTGAATACATGTACAGTAAATGAACATACTTTTCATATATAATTCACATACAATTCACTAAAAAATTGTTTTATATTATTATTATTATTTATCTTATTAATAGAAGTATTCTAATTTGTTGAGATAGTGAATTGGTGGGTTTTTGTTAAATGTCAAAATCATCACAAATAAAAGAACCAAAGACTTAAACTACTTCAGTCTGTGTGCACTGAATTTATTTAACACACAAGTTTCACAGTTTCAGTTGAATTACTGAAATAAATGAACTTTTCCATGACATTCTAATTTATTGTGATGCACCTGTATATTCAGCAGAGCAACTCTTTTCATCATTGATAATAATCAGATTTTTTTCTTCAAATTAGCATATTACAATGATTTCTGAAGATCATGTGACACTGAAGACTGGAGTAATGATGCTGAAAATACAGATTTGAGATTACAGGGGAAAAAAATCATATTTTGCAAAATATTCACATAGAAAACTCTTTAAAATTGTAATAATATTTCTCAATCAATAATACCATTTTGCTGTATTTCAAATCAAAGAACTCAGCCTTGGTGAGGAGAAGAGACCTCTTTCAAAAACATTTAATTATATCTAAATCATTCCAAACTTTTGACCAGTAGCATACAGTATCCTATGCTTGACATTTTTCAACAAACCCTGCACAATGATGTCATAGGATGACCCAGCATGATCAAAGAACGATTAATTTCCCTTCACAAGCATATGCACCAAATCATTGAGGTAATAAAAGGTAATAGTCATGCAGTTAACATGTGGAAACATCTCCCCATCTTTAACATCTCTAACAGCCATGACCCGCTGAGATCACTTCTGAGCATGTTTCATCTGAATTAAATCTAAGCGCCATGTGTACTATGAAAAATCAACTCCTGTGGTGTGTTGGCTTAAGGGAAATTATTGAAGTCTAGCTCATGGAACAATGCATCTGAGTTGAACACCGCCTTAACCGTGTTCACAAGGGCTTCTGCTGGATAGTAGCTAATGCCTGGTTAGCTAATAATTATTGGGTCTCATTTACACCAAAGGCTTGTAAGACTGTCAATTAGGGAGAGTCTGGGAAATTTTAAGAACATAATACAACTAGATCTGTTTTACAAGAAGGCCAAGTGAGCTGCAATGAAAGCACACAATGTCAACACCTACATAATAATGTCATTATGACGAAGATGTCTGAGGAAGATGTATAATATCTAAGATGCATAAACTAAAGGCACAAGTCTGTCCACCTCTGACAGTTTCAAGGTGGAGGCAAAAGAAAATTTTAGGAAAACACTGATAGTGGCCAACATAAAATGATCGAATGATTACTTAAGTACAGCCAGCTATTTCTTTTTATGTTATGAAGTATCCCAGAGCGTTTGGAGATTTAAGTCACAATAGAAAATCTTTTAATGTTATTTGATATAATATGTAAGTAACACATGGTAAAGAAAGACAGCACACTCAAGCAAACCACTTCACCATTTTCACTGAATCACTTCAACAACAGCTTCTTAAAAGTCATTTAGCAAAATTAAGTAAAATAAGGGTGACAGGTATATATATATATATATATATATATATATATATATATATATATATATATATATATAAATACATATATATGTGTATGTGTGTGTGTGTGTGTGTGTGTGTGTGTGTGTGTGCTCTTGTTTTTGTGACATAGCAGGACACAACTCTGTACTGTATAATGACACAGGTATTACAAGGAGAGGGTGACTTATGAGGACATAACCCATATCCCCATTTTTAAAAACACTTATAAATCATACAGAATGAGGTTTTTTGAGAAAGTAAAAATGCACAAAGTTTCCTGTGAGGGTTAGGGGTAGGGTTGGTGAAGGCAGATAGAATATACAGTTTCTACAGTATAAAAACCATTACGCCTATGGGATGTCCCCACTTTTGTGTGTGTGTGTGTGTGTGTGTGTATGTGTGCATATATACATACAATTGCATATTAAATGGAAAGAAAATAGAATACAAAAAGATTAGAAATGTAGATAGATTTTTTTTAAGAATAGAATTAGAATAGTGAGTGTTAATGTTAGAGGGTCAAATAAAGATGGAAGAGATGGGTTTTAAGCCGATTCTTGAAGATGCTCGGATTGAGTTGGGGAGGTCATTCCACCATGAGAGAACATTTAATTTAAAAGTCCGTAAAAGAGACTTTGTGCTTCTTTGGGATGGCACAATCAAGTGACGTTCACTTGCAGAATGCAAGCTTCTAGAGGGCACATAAGTCTGAAGTAACAAATTTAGGTAAATGGGTGCAGAGCCAGTGGTAGTTTTATAGGCAAACATTAATGCCTTGAATTTTATGCGAGCAGCTATTGGTAGCCAGTGCAAATTGATAAACAGAGGTGTGACGTGTATTCTTTTTGGCTCATTAAAAATTTATCTTGCTGCAGTGTTCTGGATTAATTGTAAAGGATTGATAGAACTGGTTGGAAGACCTGCCACGAGAGCATTGCAATAGTCCAGCCTGGACAGAACAAGAGCTTGAACAAGGAGTTGTGCAGCATGTTCCAAAAGAAAGGGCTTCATCTTCTTGATGTTGAATAAAGCAAATCTGCAGAATCGGACAGTTTTAGCAATGTGGTCTGAGAAAGTCAGCTGATCATCAATCATAATTCCAAGGATTGTAGCTGTTTTTGAAGGAGTTATGGTTGATGTGCCTAACTTGATGGTGAAATTGTGATGAAACGATGGGTTTGCTGGAATCACAAGCAGTTCTGTCTTGGCAAGGTTGAGTTGAAGGTGATGGTCCATCATCTAGCAAGAAATGTCTGTAAGACAAGCTGAGATGCGAATAGCTACCGTCTGATCATCAGGATGGAATGAGAGGTAGAGTTGAGTGTCATCAGCATAGCAGTGGTATGAAAATCCATGTTTTTGAATGACAGAACCTAATGATGATAAAGTTAACCTGAACCTGAACCTGATGCCGTGTAGAGAGAGAAGAGAAGTGGTCCAAGAACTGAGCCCAGAGGCACCCCAGTAGTTCGATGTTGTGACTTGGACACTCACCTCTCCAAGATACTTTGAAGGACCTATCTGATAGTTAAAACTCAAACCATTGAAGTGTGGTTCCTGAGATGTCCTTTGCCAGTAGGGTTGATAGGAGGATCTGGTGGTTAACCCTGTCAAAAGCAGCGTACAGATCAAGCAGGATAAGTACTGAGGATTTGGATTCCGCTCTTGCCAGTTTTAGAGCTTCAAAAACTGAGAGCAAGGCAGTCTTAGTTGAATGTCCACTTCTGAAGCCAGATTGGTTGCTGCCATGGAGGTTGTTGTGTGTAAGAAATGTAGAGACTTGGTTGAACACAGCTCGTTCAAGTGTTTTTGTAATGAAAGGAAGGGAAACTGGTCTGTAGTTCTCTAAAAGAGATGGGTTGAGGGTGGGTTTCTTAAGTAGTGGAGTTATACAAGCCAGTCTAAATGATGAGGGAAAAACACCAGTGTGGAGGGATGTGTTGATGATGTGAGTGAGTGCAGGTACAACTGCAGGAGAAATGGCTTGAAGAGATGAGATGGAATAGGATCAAGCGGGCAAGTAGTAGCGTGATTAGAAAGGATGAGTTTGGAGACTTCTGCCTCAGAGAGTGAAAAGAAGGATGTAAATGAGTGTATGTTTGCTGGTGATATGAGCTTGACTGATAGTGGTGTGGAAAATTGTGCACTGATGTGTTTAATTTTATTAATGAAAAACTTGGCAAAGTACTGAAGCAGGAGGAGGACAAAGAAATGTGGAAAATGTTTTAAAAAGCATGCAAGAGTTAGACAAATTGTTAATTTTGTTATGGTAGTATCTCATTTTAGCAGGGGAGACATTAGCAGAGAATGAAGATAGGAGTGACTGATACACATTAAGGTCAGTAGTATTTTTGGATATGCGCCACACCCTTTCAGCAGCTCTAAGCTTAGAACAGTGTTTGCATAAAACATCAGATAACCAAGGGGCAGAAGGAGTGTTACAGGCTGGCCTGGAAGATAAGGGGCAAACAGTGTCTAAACAAGATGTAAGAGTGGAGCAGAAAGTGTCAGAAGCACTGTTAGCATCAAAAGATGCTAACAGTTTAGGGGAAGGAAGTGAAGATGAAACCATTGCAGATAGCCGGGAGGGTGAAAGTGTGCGTAGGTTACGTCGAAAGATGACATGTGGAGGGGTAAGTGATGTGTCAGGGACCATGTTGAGGTTAAGAGTGAGGAGGAAGTGATCCGACGTGTGCAGTGGAGTAATCAGTACATGATCAGTAGAGCAGTGTCGTGTATAAAAAGGTCCAGTTGGTTGCCTGATTTGTGAATAGCAGTAGACACTCGGTTGAGATCAAAAGAGGCAAGCAGAGTGTGAAAATCAGCATACAGAGGTTTATCTAGGTGGATGTTGAAATCTCCAAGCATAACTAGGGGAGTACCATCCTCAGGAAATGTTGAGAGCAACATATCTAATTCATCCAAAAAGTTACCTAGTGGTCCTGGGGGTCGACAGACAACTACAAAATGTATTTTAAGAGGGTAGGTAACAGTAACTGAATGAGATTCAAAGGAGCTGTTGATACTTAAAAATGGTAAAGGATTAAATTTCCAATCATCAGAGATGAGCAGACCAGTATCTCCACCTCTTCCAGTCAAATGGGGGGAGTGGGGAAATTAGAAATTATTGGAGAGTGCTGCAGGTGTAGCAGTGTTCTCTGGTTTGATCCAGGTCTCTGTTGACTAATAATAGAAGTAATGAAATCAGATTTGTTTACAGCAGACTGGCAATTCCACAGACCAATAGCAAAAGAAAGTAGTGTATTAGCAGATATAGGCAAAGTGCGTAGGTTGTTAAGATTGCACTGCCTACATTGTGTGATGTGTGGTTTGCGAGTGGTAGTGATAGTACGGATCTGGAAACACATAGTAAGAATTGGTTTTAAAAACAATATATATGAAAATATATTTTTTCACATAAAAATATATAACATGTTATATATACATGACTTATATATTTTTATATATTAAATACATAACTTATATATAAAAACCTATTTTATACGTTTTTATATATAATAATATAAAATAATAAGGTGAAGTCGTTGTCAGGAGGGTGCAGGGATGAACTCAAGCACAGACAGAATGCACTACACACAAGGTTTATTAATGACAAAAAGGGGAAAACAAAACCCACGAGGGGGAAAACAACGACTAGGGAATAGACAAATAACTTAACAAAACTTATACTAGAAACAACCAATAAAACAAAAGACTCTTTACTCTGGTACTCACACGAATGAAATACAATCCACAGGTCTCACAACGTTTGGACAAAGTGTAACAATGAACCGCACTAGACAGCGAACACAAGGGGATTGAAATAGGGAGACTAATGATAACATAACAGGTGACACAGGTAAAGCAATAATGACAAAACAAGGATAACAAGGGGGCGGGGCAAGGAAACGAGACAACACAAGCACATGATCCTCAAGACTAGAGAAAATCAAGGACACGAGGGCAGAATCATGACAGACCCCCCCCCCCCCCCCCCCCCCCCCAAATAACAATAAAGGTAAACAAGAATACACCGTGACAGAGTTTGGGTGACATATCAGAAAAAACAAACAAGGAAGGGGAGGAGGCGGAACAACAAAGTTCATGGGGGGAAGTCCAGGGTGGATGGGTGAAGCAGAGGTTTTAGGTTGAAGGGACGAAGGCTGATGACGAGGGGTCTGAGCAGGTCTGGGTGGCGTAGAGTGGGAAGTGAGCTTGGGAGAAATAGTCCGGGGTTGTACTGTGACAGGGGGTACAGCAGGCAACTGTGGAGTGGGAAAAGATGCTGGGCTCACAGTAACAGACCCGGAATCAAAGCTTCCATCAGAATCAACACACATCTCTGATTCTGCAGCGGCGTTGACAGAAGCTGGCTTTCGAACGCAGCTCTCTGAAGCAGGCTCAGGATCAGCGCTCTCTGAAGCTGGCTCGGGATCAGCGCTCTCTGAAGCTCTAGGTACGGGGTCTGGGGACAAGACAGGTCTGACAGGGACTTCTAGGATTTTGACTAGGCGTGGCAAATACTCTGACAGGGTCTTGGCAGCAATGACAACAGGCATCTCCTGACGAGCCGAAACAGACTGCAACACCGCCTCAGCAGCTAAGTCGGCCGCGGCTCTCTCCTCAGCACTCACGACTGCAGACTCAGACACAGTTCTCTCCATTGCTGGTTCAGAAACCTCCTTCACTGAGGTAATCTCAGGAACAACATTCTCCACCGCAGTCTTCGAAACAGCCTTCTCTGCAGCAACCTCTGGAAGCGCTTTAAGCAGCATGCTCAGGAACAGCGCTCTCAGTTACAGCGGCGGGTTGGAGAGGCATCACAGACTCAGGGGGAGACAGGGATGGTGGACAGAAAGGACCCTTCTTCCTCCTCTTTCTCCTTAGCCGCGGAGCAGAGGCAATAGCCGGATCTGTGACTGGTTGGGGAAGTTCAGCAAGAGCCGTGACTGGTAGTGGAAGGACAGTCTCAGGCAGGGTTGACTCCAATGCTGAGGATTTCGAGGCAGACTCCCACGAGAACCGTCTCCCTCGTTTCCTGCAGAGACTGATAGGTGCGGAAGGTGCCTCGGGATTTGAGGAGGGATGAGCCTGATCCCCCAGTGTTGCAATAGCCAGGACACGACCCTCCAAGATCACTGGCAGCTTGGCAGAAGGTGGGGACCTCGAGGGGGAAACCTGCGGCTCCTCCCGGGAGAAACTCTCCCATAGTCGGGCATAGTTTCTCAGGATCCACTCACCCTGGGATGAGAATGGAAGGCTGACCCTCCTCTTTTCAGTGGGGGATGACAACCAGCATTGCTTACGGAACTCCAGTTATCGCTGAAGTACGGAGGACATCCTGTCTGCTGAGTTCTTTCTTGGGCAGTTCATTCTGTCACGTGGGTGCGGGGATGAACTCAAGCGCAGACAGAATGCACTACACACAAGGTTTATTAATGACAAAAAGGGGAAAACAAAACCCACGAGGGGGAAATCAATGACTAGGGAATAGACAAATAACTTAACAAGACTTAGACTAGAAACAACCAATAAAACAAAAGACTCTTCACTCTGGTACTCACACAACAGAAATACAATCCACAGGTCTCACAACGTTTTGACAAATTATAACAATGAACCGCACTAGACAGCGAACACAAGGGGATTGAAATAGGGAGACTAATGATAACATAACAGGTGACACAGGTAAAGCAATAATGACAAAACAAGGATAACAAGGGGGCAGGGCAAGGAAACGAGACAACACAAGCACATGACACTCAAGACTAGAGAAAATTAAGGACACGAGGGCAGAATCATGACAGTCGTGGCCTAGTGGTTAGTGAGTTTGACTACTAACCATAGAGTTGAGGGTTCGAGTCTCGGCCGGTAATACCACAACTTAGGTGCCCTTGAGCAAGGCACTGAACCCCCAACTGCTCCCCGGGCATCACAACATAAATGGCTGCCCACTGCTCTGGGTGTGTGTTCACTGCTGTGTGTGTGCACTTTGGATGGGTTAAATGCAGAGCACAAATTCTGAGTATGGGTCACCTTTCACTGTCCTTTCACTTTATTCAAGTTGAATAAAACAAATAAATCTATAGAAGAATATTAAAATAAATAAAATGTCAAAATATAATACCATATTATTGTTCCTAAAGTAATGTAAAGTAACAATGATGCTTGATTGCCCTAATAATCTTTTGATATTGTGTTAACTTTACACTGAAACTGTAAACGGTTTTCTAGTATATGGAAATTAACACGCCACACAATACATTGTGCTGCCATGACAACTAAACAGTGTTTATAACATTACAATGACATAAAAAGGGGCGAATTCTAAACTGAAGTGAGAATCCCTATGCCCTACTTCCTTTGAAGAGCAGAGTCCTTGAAGTGTGTTCTTTGAAGGACGTAGAGCATTAATGTCTCGTTTAAGGAGTTTGGAACACCCTTGGCGAAGGGAATGACCGACATGTAACCATAGACTATACAAAAACATGGACATAGTGTCCGGGATGTCAACCGCAGATTTCTGAAGAGCATTTTTTAAGCTCAAAGTGGGCGGAGCAGGCCATCTTGGCAACGCGTCACCGCACATCACTCCCGGATAATTGAAAATGGGCAAAAAGGCGGGAGCTGGTTGCTGAAGCCACGCCCACCTAGCTCAATGGCAGTGTCACCAGCGGCAATCCACCTGTCACTCAAGTGGCCACGGCCCTTAATTTTTTAAGGATTAATATAATTTAAACGAATGAGGTTTAAAAAAAATCAACCCCCTCACAGTTGTCATGAAGGGCAAAATTAGCTATATAGACCAAAATAATTTTTTTAACCAGGCTGTAAACCTCCCTTTTGCAACCAGCCTCAACCAGCCAGTCAATGAATTACCACAGTTTTAGTCACTTCCTTGTTGGCTTCACAAGAGAGAGCGGGAGGTTGCCGCTCGCCTGTAACCTTTACATCACATGTAACCTTAACATCACAAGATCTCCTAACTGAAGATCACAAGATCACAAATGGAGATCACTTGAAGTGACTATAGCATTTTCCCTTCACTAACGGATTTCTGGAAGGGCCCTCTGTGAAGTGATTTAGTTTTTCACTTCTGTTTAGAATGTCCCTACAAATGGGATTCCCTTGCCGAAGTGCCATTCAAGGGTGCAAAAAAGCTATGTTTATTTAATATGACATCAATTAAATAAAGAATACTGGATTGTGAGAAAAGATTTTTAGAGAAAGTCTGTTCCTGAATTTCAGAAACCAGCAAACATTATTTGCAAGTCTAGAAGTCAATGTTCCCTAAAAACACAGAAAGCATGTAAATGAGGTGTTGACCATCAGCCACGACAGCCAGCTTTACTTCCACCCTCTCTCAGAGGAGCTCCTCATCATTACTAGTAACTCCATGGAGAAAATGCAGTGGCCATTTTACAGCTGCACACACAGCAGTGTGTGAACTTAAAAGAGAAGCAGCAAGTGGCGGCTCGTGGGTTTAAAAAATTAATAATAGAGGCACAATAATTGTATTGGTCTGGGGATCCCTGCAGATTATTATTATTATTATTATTATTATTATTATTATTATTTGCTTAACCACATTAAAATGGCTTTTGGGTGGCTTTTAGTCAGAAAACGTAAAGAAAACGACACATAAAGCAAGATAATATAACTTCACTTATCTGTCTTATCACTTGAAGCAAACATCTATCATTTCTTAAAAGTCTTTGTTAAAAGAGAGCTGCTTGTTGTGGTATTTAAGCTGATTGGTGTACCCTATATCCAGCTTAGGCATGTTCTAGCTCCTTTTATTTTTAATTAGTATATATACTGTTTAAATGACAGGTTTTTAAATCTGTCGGTGATCAAATATTCAATATCGCTACTCACAAGTACTTGGCACATTATCAGCTCAGTGGGAGACGTTCAAACTAGCACATATAGCACATAATTAACATCTCTGTGATGACTGGTTGATATACTAGAAGGGAGGCTAGCCTCCTCTGTGAGGTTTCTCTCTCAACACTCAGCTCAGATCTCCCGCGGTCTCCCCCTCCCCTTCTCCATCACCTAGCGGTTGTAATTACATCAGCAGATTTGGAAAAGCAGCTATAGAAAAGGGGCGCTTTCACGTTATGGTATTAATTCTGTGGAATTAAAAACAAAAAAATACACATTCTGAGACATGAACTTAAATTAATTGTGCAGTTTATTAACATTAAATCATTCTCAATTTCACCTCAAAATTTCAGGGAAGCTGTGCATCCCCTGCCTACCCCGACGAGCTGCCACTGAAAATAGCTAAATCAAAACCTACTGGAATCTATCCTAGAATCCGCAAGTGAAATAATCATATAAGCATCCATTTCTTTAACTTCTGAAACATTATGTAATTGATGTCAGAACCATATATGGAATTGACTTTTAATGTATAGTAGCTTTTATATATTCACTTATTTACTTATCCACCACAATGTCTTTTTGATTATTCAGTTTATGTGGGTGCTTTTCTCAGCATATATTGATATACAGTAGGTGATTAATTTAGCAAGGTAATTAGTATATATATAAAAGCGATTAACATTTTTAATCTAATAAATTACATGATGTGGTGATTAATTAATCTAAATAATCGCACATCAAATCTGGAGAAATTACTCTGAAAAGATAATTTAAAGTCATTGTTGTGTAAAGCATCAAACAGAGATTAAAAAAAGTAGGTTCAGCAAGAAATATCTTTTTTGATCAAATTTATTACATATACCCTTTTGGACCATTTGAGTAAACGATGACAGAATTGTCATTTTTGGTTGGGTGAACTATAACTTTAATCATTTATTTTCTTAATTTTATTATTATTACTATGAAAATATGTTATTTCTTTAATGAAATGATACTCTAAGTAATGAACTAAAACTGCCAGTAAGTGGTGGTCAATTTCTATCGAGTCATTTATTCATTCGTTTGATTCGTCCAAATGGCTGATTCATTTAGTAGTGAAGTAAATGGTTCTTTATAAATGGTTCATTGAATCATTAGGCTTGTTCGACTTGAAGCGGACCGATCGGTGTGTGACATCAAAGAACCTAAAGAGCTTAGAGAGCAGATGACTCCTTGTGCTTTAGAATCCCTCTTGCGGTACTTAAATGTCATACAGCGATCTGTCTGTGCAGCGCCACTTCAAATCCAACACAACTATGGCCAATGGTTCAACACGCCAAATGGTTCACCCTATTTATTCAAAACGTGGATTAAGAAATGAAATGCCGCTGTGGGTTGCTCAGGGATGAACAGTTCTGATTTGTCTTTATCTTCTGGTTGGCAAAATTGAGCAAAACAGACAACATTCTGTCTAAAATAACAAAATAGTAACTTCTTAATGAACTGTTTTATAAGATGAGTATCACATTTGCACTAGTGATGCGCGGGTCTCTTTTTTTCCAACCCGCGGGTCCCGCTTTTCTGAAATTATTTGGCCCGCCCCAGCCCACCCCGCAAATAAAGTAAAATTTCTTGACCCGCCCCCACCCGCCCCGCGCATCGGGGACATCACGGAATAACGTTGCTGCTGAGACCTTCGTACTGTAACCTTATCAAAGAACCTAATAAAATATGAAAATATATATTCCAAATATTTAATATAGGCTATAGGGAATTACAATAGTGATGGTTCGTAGGTGAACTAATATTTTAGGTGAACAAATCGTTCTCGTTCACTGAATCCATTGACTCATATTTCTCGTTCACTGAAGTTCTTCCCTCCATAATTTCAATACTTTCTGCATCATGACATAATTATTATACATCATCATATCATAATGCATTAATTATGCATGGCACACGCAGTTAAAATAGTTTTGCCATTTGTGTGGTTTTAAAATATATATAAAAAAAAAAATCTGTGAAAAAAATAAAATGATCAGAGGCACAAGGCTGGAAGCAACACATAGAAGAGGAACAGAAAAAATATCAATATAGAGGTAAATATCATAAGTTAATGATTGTGTATTAGCCAATGATTTTTATGTTGTATTTTGAAATAGTCTTTTTAGAACATTTTAACTGGCAACACTGACACTGTGGAACATTTTTGCTTGAGTTAACTGCTTTTTTAATTTTACTATATTTTAATTAAAATAAATTTAAGCTTCTGTAATGTTTTAATTTTAGTTACATTACTGCTTTTAAATAACCAAAAAGCATTTAAATGTCTTTTGAAAAAGACCATGACTAGGACTATAATCTAGTATTCATAAAATGAAATAATTGGAGATAATCGGAGAACTCTGCTGTCAGCTCAAGCTCCAGAAAACTTTTAGTGAGAAGAGTTACCAAGCTCAGTTCACAACTGGCAAACCCCTAAATTTGAGTCTTGTCTGTAACAGAGTGGGTCGCATTTGAATGTGCCTCAGCCAATTACACCACTGGCATCATCCTAGGGGCAACCATGGCTAATTAAACATCATCCAGTGCTCTCCTGGCAGAGCAAGAGATCCTGAAGTGGGGCAATAGCTGCTTCCCCACTTGTTTCCTGAATCTCCTCCTCAAAACTCCTAGATCTTCAGTTCCTGCTTTCTCCACGTCCATTGAGAGCCCGGTAGAGTGACAATCAGTCAACATCCCTGAGTGCTACTACCACTTCAACAATGTGTTTTGTCCAAAGAAGGCCTCCAAAACATCCTCCAAATTTCGGCCATATGACTGTGCAATCAATCTCATTCCAAATGAACCAGTTCTTGCAGGAAAATCTATCCACTGTCCATTCCAGAGCAGAAGGCCATGGAGGAGTACATTCAGGAAGCCCTCCAGCAAGGATACAGTAGACCTTCAACCTCCCTTGCTGCTTTCCAGGTGGCCAAAAAAAGACTGAGGTTTGTGGCCCTGCATCAATTACTGTGCTCTCAATAAAATCACCATCAAATTCCGATATCCTCTTCCTCTTATCCATGCTGCTCTCAAACAACTCTGAAGAGCCAGAGTCTTCATGAAGTTGAATCTCTGCAGTGCATATACTATGACCAGAAGAGAAAGGGATGAATGGAAGACTTTGAGTACTGCATTATGCCGCATGGCCTTGTCATTGCCCTCTCCGTCTTTCAAGACTTCATGCATGAGGTGTTTCGGGAGTACCTCCACAGCCTCATTGTAGTCTACATTAATGATATCCTAGTGTACTCCCAGAGCATGGCCATTGCCACCATTCTGCAGAAGTCTTTCAGAAGTTGTAAGAGTCAGAGCCAAGAAAGAAATATCAGTTCCAGTAGAATGAGATCCAACTCCTCTGATACAATATCAGTTAACATGACATTTCTATGGACATTTATCAGAAGATTTGTGAGCAGATGTCAATTTTGCACCACCTCGAAGAATATTCTCCATTTATTATCTGGCAAGCTCCTTCCTCTACCCATTCCCATTTGTCCCTGGTCACATTTGTAGCATAGACTTCATTACTGACCTTCTGAGTTTCAATGGTAATTCCTTCATACTGATAATTGTGGACCATGAATGAATAAATGATCCCTTTAAAATATCTTCCCACTGCCATTGAGTTGACAGAACTTTAGTTCAACCACATCTAAGACCAAGACCTTTCAGAGGACATCATCTTTAAATGTGGTCCACAAATCATTTCCCAAGTGTGGAAGAGTTTTCTCAAACTCCTCAATGTCACAGTGAGTCTATCCTCTGGCTATTACCCACAAATGAATGGGCAGACAGAACAGAATGTCCAAGAAATCTGAAACTACCCCCGAACCTTCTTCCATCGCCACCAGTCCACCTGGAGCCAGTCCATTGCCTAGGTCAGGTATGCACAAATCTCTTTGCCTCAACAGAGCACCGGTCTGACCACCTTCCAGTGCATTCTTGGTTTCAAAACTCCGCTGTTCTCATGTTCCTGGGAACCTTTCAACTAGGGCTGCACGATAGTGGGAAAAAATGACATTGTGATATTTTATTTTTCTGCTATATATACAGTATATATATATATATATATATATATTGCGATGTGAAATCTAATCTATTTTTTTCTTACAAACAAAAATGGGGTGAGCACACTTACATTCTCATTTTAAATGATTTAAACATAAGAGTATTATTTAAATTAGAGTAAATAATTTTTTTGTAACTTCAGGATATGGTTTGAATTGTTAACATATTAACTAACATGAACTTACCACGAGCAATACTTTTGTTACTATATTTATTAATCTTTGTTTATCTTAGTTTATAAAACTAAAAGCTGTTCATTGTTTGGTAATGTTACTTTACAGTGTATTAACTATGTTAACAAATACTGTACAACTTTTGATTTCAACAATAAAGGCTATAGCCTAAATGTTAAAATGAACAATGTTGTAGAAGTGCAGTTTAGTAATAGTAAATGTTAAATAATGTAGTTAAATAGTTTAATAAATAGAACATTATTGTACAGTGTTACAGATTTTTTATACACCAATTCAGAAGTCTCGTGAGTTCAGTGTTGAACAGGTCAGTTGTTTAAACCATTCATTAAATTGAATCGTTCAAAAGAATCATAAGTTCACGAATCAGACTTGTAAAGGCACGCGTTGTGTAATTATCTCTGCAGTTTAGGATATCGAACAAGATTTGACAACACAGAAAACATTTCATCACTGGATAGTTTTTTTTTTTTTTGACACCATCGTGTCAATTGATTTTGATTAATATGCGCGAGGGAGAGAAAGCAAGACAGCGCTCGTGTTGTTTGAAGACGGTGAAGGTGAGCATGCGTGCAGCCGGGGCTCTCTCTCTCTCTCTCTCTCTCTCTCTCTTTGCTTGTTCTGTTATGCGCCCTGTTTAACTAACAGGACTTAAAAACACATGCAAATGACTAACTTTCACTCTATGATGGTTAAGCTGTGCTATTAATCCGCAAATCACATTCGTCAAGGGCCGGGGAGCAGCTGGCCCGTACAGTTAACGAATAACGGATCAACTACGACAGCCTACATCGCACATCCTGCGATGTGACTATCGTGGATTCGTACATCGCGATATCGATGCTTAAACGACACATCGTGCAGCCCTACTTCCAACATACCATCAGTGCATTACTGGTTCCAGGAGAGTGAGAGGCTCTGGGACTCAACTCTCCACCATGTGCAAGGAGTCATTCAACATCAAAATGTCCATGCTGGTGTCCGGCGAACCTCAAATCCATCGTATCAACCCAGAAAGAAGGTATGGATATCCACCACTAACATCCAGCTATGACTCCCCTGCAGTCCCCGGTTCATCAGCCCTTTCCTGATTGAAAGCCAGAATAAACCTAAGACTTTTAAAGTTAAAAGTTACCCCGGATTCATCCAGCCTTCCCTGTTTCCCACCTGTAACCTTTCCACTCACCTGTTTCCTCCACAGAGCCTGGTACTAGTGAATATCATAAAATTTATATAAAAACCCAGAGTGCATTTTCTTGTAAAGGTGTTGAGAGGTGTGTCAGACTCTTCCTGGCCTGTGTTGTTTACAGGCTGTTTTATTCTCTCTTATGCTCATACTCAGCTCTGTAAACATTTATGTACCAGCAGGCCTGAAAGCACCAACAAATCATTTTGTGTTCATTATTGCTTTCTCCAGTCATCAAAGCCTGCTTTAAACTGCGCCTTTTCTCACTTGCCAATAAGGTTATAATCACATTATTTAATGAGTCTTTGATGCCTCTGGGCTGAGGAAAACAAACGTGACATTATTTTACTGGCAGTGTTTGTGGAAATGGGTGGGAGAGGAAGTCAATGAGCTCATGTCTTGATGGGAGTTCTGCAAAGCTTTACCCTCTTTGCCATAAACCAGTAAGTCTTCAGCAACAAAAAACAAAAAAAAAAAAAAAAAGAAAAAGAAAAAGAAAGAAAGAAATAGAGCAAAATAACACATTGGTCAAATGTCAATGGATCAGACATTACCAACAAGTTCCCTCATGTTGTTCCAAACCCATATGACTATTTCTATTTTCAATGACCACAAAATAATAATAGACAGGACATTTATGAAAATGCCATGAGGCAGAGTTAATATAATAAATTAAAACTAAAACCATAAAAATATATTATTTTTGTTACTTTACAATTATAATTATGTATTATATATAATAATTATAATTGATTACTGAAACAAAATCAACTAAAGTATAAAAAACTGACAAAGCAACAATAATAGTACCTCAATAATACTAAAATAACACTGCTTTGAGAGAGAGGAGATATTCAGTGAATAACAAAAACAGGATTCAGAAATTTTGCTTGCAACCCCAGTCCCTGGTCAGACCTTTCTAAAGGATAATCCAAATATATGGTTTTTAAAAGAACTACATAGTGTGAGTTACACAATCATGCAGTAAATGCATTATATACTAACATCAGCATTTCACAGAGTCGTGACCATATTACACAATACAGCACATCACGTAACAAAACAAGCCCCAAGCACCCAGCCGTTCGCACCCGCTCACCCATACCCACCCAAATAGTGAGGACCTGGGCCGCTACAAGATTATCTCCCATACCCCAGACCCCGCCCCGTGTGGTGTTCCTTGGCAGCCATGTGCAAACAACCAGGGATCCAGCACAGACAATACATCACAACAAAACTGTCTCAGTGGCCACATGTTTGATTTTCTTTCGGCCAGTGTTTCACCTTTCTATTAAATGTTTTCAGTTCGGTTTGTGTTTTTATTTCAGTTGGTAAATCATTTCAAAAATGGGTCCCTATCACTGAAAAACATGACTGGCCAAAAGTGGTTTTGCGCCCCTCTGCTATGCAGTTGCCACCCACTGCTCTCCTCTTTAAGCCACTGGGATATACCCTTCCATTTCCTTGGTCAGGGTCTCTGCTACTTCAATTGGTGTCCTGGCTGATGCATAAATTACTGTATTGTCAGCATACATTTAACAGTTTGCTGACTGATAGCATGTTGGTAAATTGTTTATATATAAACTAAAGAGCAGAGGCTCCAAAATGGAGCCCTGTGGGATACCCATTATAGATTGTAATGGTGTTGAGAGTTCAGTGTTTATTTTAACACGTTGCTCTCTATGCTCCAGATATGATGCAAACCAGCCGATAGCATGTTCAGAGAAGTTGAAGGTGGTAAGTTTTATTCAAGAGTATATTGTGGTTCATGGGGTCAAAGGCCTTTTTTAGATCTATAAACACAGCTTCCACAACATTACTCTTGTCCAGCTTACCTTTAATGTTCTCGGTAAGGTAGCAGTTAGTCATTTCTGTAGAGTAACCTGCTCTAAATCCAAACTGTTTAGAATTGATAAGTTTGTTACTTTCAAGATGCTCTATTAGCTGTTCCGTGATAATCTTCTCTAAAATTTTTGATAGAGCAGGCAGTATTGAGATTGGCCTATAGTTGCTTGCTTGGTCCTTTGTGCCAACCTTAAAAATTGGGGTAGTAATGGCTTGTTTCCAACTTTGTGGGAATTTACTCACTCTGATGGAAAGATTTATCAGGTGGGTTGCAGGTTTAACCAAAGCAGAGCAATGAGTTCTAATAAAAGCAGTATCCAGCCCAAACACATCCCTTGCCTTAGACTTTAGTTTATTAATGATTTTATGTACTTTTTCCTGACTGACCTCTTTAATTTGGAAAAGCTTTGATGGCTCAGACTTTGTGATATGTGATAAGATTGCTGGTTCAAAGGTCTTAGCAAGCTCCTCCACTGACTGAATAAAGAAAAGATTAAATTAATTTGCAATAGCTGAATTGTTAGTGCTGATAAGTCCATTCACTTCCAATTCTGCTATTGTTTTTTGTTGACAAGGCTTAAGTTTAATAAGGCTGTTGAGGTACTTCCAAAAGGGTTGCAATATTTCCTTCAGATTCCTCAATCAGTGCATAAAATAGACTGTCTTTGCTTTACACAGTTCTCTGACTACTGCATTTCTCAATCCTTTAAAGATGAGGCAATCGAAAGCAGTGATTTTTTTCAATGCATAATCTCTTTTTTTTTCATTAGCTGATGAATGTCATTGTTCAGCCATGGTAAAGAGACTTTTCGTAGCATACCTTTGAATGTCATAGTATATTTCCTAATCAGATTTGTGAGGTTTTTCATCAGGGAGTTACAACAATTTTCTAACTCATTCGATTGTAGAACATTATTTCAGTCTAAATTATCTAGATACAGTAGTATTGAAAGTATGAAAATCAAATTTGAACAAAGAAACAGTATTAATTTTGACAGGCATTTATCTTGAGACTGATTAATAATTAATAGTCATAGTCACATTTTAGTCAATTGAGTCTTTCATAGTTTTAGTCTAGCTTTAGTCAATGAAAAGTCATTGCATTTTTGTCATTACTTTTAGTCATTATTTTAGTCAAACTGCAGCTAACAACATTTATTTTGGTAGCTATTTTATATGTATAAATATAAATTTATATTATATCAAACAAAAATAGTTGGTTATTATTCTCTCTGTTTAGACCAAATTAATCAAGCTTGTGAGAAATTTAAATAAAGGATTGAATTTGGAAAAACTTGAATAAATTATGACAATTTTCATTTCTGGCTGAACTGTCCCTTTAACAGTAGTTAAAAGGAAGCAAACAAAAGTATAAAAACTATAGTTGTTCATATATAATATAGATTATAAAAAATATATAATTTATACATTTTGGAAAAAAAAAAAAACAATAAGACAAATACCAAAGATTAATCAAATTTTTCAGATACAGTAGGTTTACCTAACATTTATTTAACATAATTTGATGGTTGACCGTAATGAAACAGATAGTTTAGGATAATTAGGAATACTGTCCCTTTAAGATGGAAGGCATGGATGTAATACTGACAAACGTTCAGTTTTCGTCAAAAACGTTTTCGTTTTTATACAGTCTATGGTTTTCACCCACCTGTTTAAGTTCACTTAATCGATAACCGACTGTTTTTATGTGAGATACTCTACTAGACATTGGACTGCTGTGTGTGTATTTGAACCCTGAGAACTGATCGCGCGCTGTATATGAGAACTGAATTAGTGGAGCATGCTTAAGAGAGAGCACAATTCCGCCTATCCTTTAAGTTAATTGACAAATTGTGACTCCCGGAAAAACAGGAAGTCTGGTTACCTTACCCCTTCGGGTGCTGAGGCCATTGTTTCAGATCGCTAGGCTAGATATGCAAATGCTCCTTATCCAATTGCAATCCAATGACAGGGATGCAGATTTTGAAGAACAAGACAGTAACCTATAGGATGTATTTTGAATGTCCATTAGTCCTCAAATAACATTACAGTCCTGTCTCGTCTTATTAACAAAGACACAGCATACATTTAGTCATAGTTTTTATCATCATATATTAAGTTTAGCTCATCAGCGTCTTATCTTTGTCACATAAAAAATGTTCGTTAACGAATATATTTTGTCCTCATCTTTGTTGATGAAATTAACACTGCAAAGAAAGGATGATTTGGGGGCAAATTAATAATTTAACACAAGTCAAAATTTCCATGAAGTAAGCAAATAAAACAATGTTAATGATCTCCTTTTTAGGAAATTCATGTATGTTTTTTCAACTTTTTATCTGACAATTTATGGAAAGAAACATTTACATTTCGCTTTATAACTCACAGAATTATAAGAAGAAACAAAAAGGTGCATTAATAAAATTCATATATTTTAACTAATAAGGACAATACTAAAACTATTATATTAAATTAAATGCAAAAAGTCAGAGTGTTTCAGTTGCACGTTTTGGAAGGGGCGATTGTAACACTGAAAAATATGTCATATTATCCCACTGTGTCTCAAATAAAAGCCCTTTCACTTTAAAAATCACTTTAGTGCTTTGGTATTTTAAAATGTTGCTTAGGATTATTATTTATTTCCTTTTTTTTTTTTGGAAAGGGGTCAAATTAGTCAGATGTCAGACATCATATGCATTCATAAAGCATTTTTTTGTTTGTTTGTTTGTTTTTGCAGAAGACAAGGCAACTCTTCTAGTGGTAAATAATTCTAAAGAACTTCAAACTGCATCCTCTAGGGGGCGCTATGGGGAACAGTAAACCCACGCTGCCGTGCTGAGGGGGAGTGTAGGCCAGAATCATGGCGAGCACTAAGTACCAACTCTATAATTTCCATGGGAGTTGCCCCGGGACGTTAGATGGCTGTCTGTGACATCATCGCTTATGGCCAAAGGCCTATGCTACATACCCAACTTACCTGTAGGGCCTCAACCCGGTGTAGAGCTCAAGGCTTGGAATCAAGAAAGATTCCTTTAAAGGGATACACCCTGTTTAGATAGGTATCCAAGGATACATAGGTGGAGCAGCGCCCAAGATGAACGGGGCTTTTACCAACTCTAAAAAGGGCATGAAGCAACCGTGCGAAGCCCTCATCATATAGGATTTTTAGAAAGAACACAGAGTACTAGCGTGCGAACTTACCACAGTGTGATTTCAGAAAGTGTGCAAAGACTTTATGCGCACACTTACCATAACATGAATTTTAAATACTGTTCTGGGGGGGGGACTCTCGTGGCACTTTGATAGAGCAGCTCATAGATGGAATGGTGCATCCCAAAACAATGTTTGAGAGTCAACAACTCAATCTATGGTAATAATGTTGGAGCAGCTATCAGTAAATATCTAGCTGAGGGGAGGGACAAACACCCAGCTCTCAAGGGGAGCTTGACCTACTGCATGTTCCAGGCTTGAACAGCTAGAAATAAATTTACTTAGCTGAGGGAGCACAAATCAACTCTCACGAGAGAGGGGGGCTCAACATGCAACATATGCCATGCTGGAACGGCCAGCAGTAGGCTACCTAGCTGAGGGAGCACAACCCCACACTTTCTAGGGGCAGCTGTGGCCTAATGGTTAGAGAGCCGGACTAGTTACCAGAAAGTCGCCAGTTTGAGTCTCGGTGCAGGCAGGAGTTGTTCCACCCTCAATACCCATGGCTGAAGTGCCCTTGAGCAAGGCACTGAACCCCCAGTTGCTCCCTGGGCACTGGATATATATAGCTGCCCACTGCTCTGGGTGTGTGTTCATGGTGTGTTCACTTTTTACTGCTGTGTGTGTGCACTTGGATGGGTTAAATGCCGAGCACCAATTCCCAGTATGGGTTAACATACTTGGCAAATGTCACAACTTTCACTTTCACTTCAACTCTAAACAAGAAAGGGGGCTCGACTTACAGCCTGATCATGAGAATCAGAAGGGTAATAGTACTGCAAGCTAGCCAAATACCCAGCGCATCAGAGAGGCAAAGGAAGGGCCTACTCTGCCTGATGCTGCTGGATGCCAGGTGCTCTGGGAAAAACAGAGAACTCAACTCTCATGTTAGAGGAGAACTCTGAATTCAGAGTAGGGCGCTCATAGGAAACCCTTTTTGGTAAACTGCTAAACTACCACGAGAACAGCCCCTCGAGCAAGGAATTCAACTCCTCACAAGGGGAGAGAACTCAGGCGCTTAAGGGGAAGTGCTAGGCTCACAATAGCCCTTCATGTTGAGGGAAGCAATGCTTGAAGTGTATTAATAAAAACACACTGGTTTAGTGGAGCTCAAGGAAACAAGGTCTACCCATCTTGAAGAAAGGGAATGAAGCTGAGTACGTAACCCTTACCATACCAGATTTCAGAAATTGTCAAGGGTCTTGCGTGCACAATTACCACTTATGTGGATTTTAGAAAGTGCGCAAAGTGCTCGCGTGCACACTTACCACTTACGTGGATTTTAGAAATTGTGCAGTGTTCAACTTGCACACTCACCAACATATGGTTTTCGGAAAGTACACAGAGTTTAGCGTTTGTACTTAAAGCCTCCTAAGCATCGCAGAGGTGCCAGACATCCCAGAAATTCCTTGCAGTGTCGTGCCGGGCCTGATGATCAAGAAGGATCCCCCAGAAACCTATGATCTGGCCACCTGATACCGGAAGCATGAATCCGGAATCAGGCCTATCACACTGCAAAGAAACTCACACACATAACCACCAGCAATTTAATATATATAGTTTCTTTGCAGTGCTCAATCAAAGTGTTGTTCGGGCTCAGACCTGGTTGTTTATGAAGTATTGAAGGCCACTGAGCGTGCTTTCATTTCCCTGAACGTCTCGACCACCGTCTCAATGGAGGTACCGAAAAATTTGGAAGGTGAGACTGGAGCATCAGGAAGAAAGCCTTACTGTCTGCCAGATATCTGCCAGGGCGGCGCAACTTCGCTACCTCATCCTGAAACCGTTTCTGCACATCACCTCGATATTGCATACTCGTATGCTGGAATCATTGGATGCACAAGAAAAATGGCCTCTTCTATTTCTACTTGGTCTCTGTAAGGAGATCAGGAAGAAATGGAAGGCTCACCAGGGCTATGGCCAGAAAGATAACGCTCATCGAAACGACCTCGCGGCATTACCTTCTTAGCACGTTTCCACGGCAAGTCCAACCTTGCCACGGAGTGTTCCATAACCTCAACAGCTCGAGGGAAGCAGATGTATGCCCCTCTTTCCTTGAAAAGAGAGACAAGCGAGAGCGGAGACTTTTATTTTATTTTTTTAACTCTCACAAATGGATGCAAATTGCCCCCTCAAGGACATTGCTATATGCTCTTAGCCCAAACAACCAACTCCAAGATTGTGTGTCATGGGGTATCAAACAACGATGACATGGATGCAAACATCCTCTAAAGGTTTTGCTATTGCCTGTTTTACAAGGTTTTTTATGTTTTATTTAAAAAAAATTTAAGCTGAAGTGCAGCATAAACAAAAGGAAAATACTAATAGGGAGAAATTTCCCGTCAGATCCTTTACATGTTCTCATCGCGACACAACGCGCAGCATGTATTCTGCTCCCGCGGGAGTTCAACACGCTCCGGCCACTCGCTAGATTATCACAGAAATAAAGCGTGAGCAAAAACTGCTGCCACGTATGCATAACTATTCCCGCGAGAGGTGAACGCACTCATGCAAATGTTGCTACAAACTCTGGTAAATAGTGAAATACTCACATCCCCTCTAAAGTCTTGTGAATGCATCACAACTCCCTCGAGAGCTGAACGCTTGCGCTTGCTCTTCACTACTACACACACACAAACACCACAGTATGTGAGCCGTGTGATCTGCAGGTATCAGAGTAAAGCCTCTGGTGGCAAACATGCACTCCTAGACACTGTACCCTTCAAACAAAATAGGCAATGAAGACGAAGAAGAGGGTGACGTGTTCTCCCTGTGCTTATTTATGGTCGCACCGGTAGTGACGTCAGAGGCTGTCGACGGCCAACTTGTTGGTGTTTTTTCAATGTACTGTATGCTTCAGATACAGGTCATGATGAGGTGTTCTCGATAGTGCCCCCTAGAGGATGCATTTCGAAGTTCCCTTGAAAGGGAATCTATAATTTTGTCCCAAAATTTTGTTTTTTTGCCTATTACTAAAGATTTACCCAGCTACTTAAGACTGGTTTTGTGCTCCAGGGTCACACATTCACTGAATAATCAAATATATGCATTACTGGGTCCAAAAGGCTAAGGCCACAATAAAATTCTGGGATACAAATAAAATTGTAATTGTTCATGGAAATGATGTCAATAAAGAAAAGAACAAGCCACATACTCAAGACATTCACAAATTCATGTACATTTTCTTCAATTAACTTCATAGAAATGTTTTTTTTTCTGACTAAATAATTTGTAATGAATAAAGTTAGAAAATAGAAGCATGTTTACTATATTCAATGTCTCAGATTACAGGGACTCATTTAGCATACAGTCAGTTTAACAGTAAGTTAAGTTTTGCCTGACTCATGGTCATCCTACACAGAGACTTCTGAACGAGAAACACTGAATATTTCTTTCCAAATCAAAATCTTCAGACACACACAGGCAGGATGTGATAAGAGTAGATCAATATTTGTCTTCCTTTGAGCGGCTGATAGCTGAAGGACATCAGCTGGGCCAGACACCTGTCATCCATGTAGGGGAACATGGCTCTGCTCCCACTTCTCAACAAGATACTGATGCAGCTGAAGCTACCCATGAGTCAATCGCTTCATAAATATGAGCAAGACTTATCTTAAAAACTCATCGTTTCTGTTTGCTCATTTACATCCCACTCCCCGTATGAACTATATGACACACGTACTGCCTAAGCACAGCTGCTTTGAGACGTAACTAGAGCACATTATTAAGACGATAAAGCATGTGTCTCGCCACAGTCCTGACCTCAGCATGACCACACAGGATCACAACTCAAACAGACATATCTAATGGACTTCCTGATGAAAGTAGCAGAGGAGCATGAGTATATAATTCCACCCAAGCATAGTGCTAAATAAAAGTCATATTAACAAAATAAAAAATAAAGAAAAATAATTGGTTAAAAGGGTGTTCATGTTTTAAAATTGTATATTAACCATGTTGCTGTATCGTTGTATTTCCATTTCAAATAAATGCTGTTCTTTTAGACTTTTCTATTCCCACATAATCTAAAATAAAACTGTTTCCACCAAAAAAAAATGGCAGCACAACTAGTTTATTTTACGTTAACGAATCGTTCTCGTTCACGTAATCCACTGACTCATGTTTCTCATTCACTGAAAGTCCTCCCTCCACAGCAGTGCGGCGCTATTTGGTGAACTAGGTATCTGTGAACTGTTTCATCCTGTCCAAGTATTACTCAACCTCGAGCCAATAGCTTTCGAGTATGAGATGTGACGGAGCATGTGATTTGTTGAATGTAGTGAACGAATACGCCCTTCACTGAACTAGTTTCATATGAGTCTGAACGAGATCAAGAGAACGAAATGACTGAACTGTTACCCATGTCGTTCGTGAATGAGTTGAATGATTTGGTACATCTTGTTCGTGAATTAAATGAATTGGTACATAGCTTATCTCGTTCATGAACGAAATGAATGAGAGTAAACCGGGTCAGTTGGCCATTTAGCATGTCAATTTTGCAAAATGCAAAGCGCAGTTATAGGTATTGTGCACATAGGCTTGTTTTCATATTTAGCATAGTCTGACCAAACAATTAAAATGTTAATTATGCAAGAAAACCTGCTTTGTTTATCTGAACAACTTATTTAGACTTTATTGATTATGTACACATTTTAATAAAGCCAAATCATTTTTTTTAACAAAGTGAATACGTTCGTTGACTTAAGACGTAACACATAAGACACTCTTTTTCGCCACCTGCTGGCGTATTTTGTGTAATATGAAGAAATGGTCACTGAATGAATCAGTGAACGAATCTGAATGAATCATTTTGGTGAATGAACTGAAAATGAACGAATCTCTTTAAAGAATAAAAATTTCCACCACTATTCTGAACTGTATGAGCGCTTCCTCAAAACACAGGTGTCTTCTTCTTCTTGCTTCATGGCGAATCACAGTTCAGGCACTGCAGTGCATCAGAGGCAAAAACAATATAAATACCAGGGCTCTGAACCGATTCAAGGAATGAAAATGAAAACAAACGAAATTTTGACAGGAACAGAAATAGAAATGAAATCAAATTGTATAGTTCCAAACAGAATCTAAAATTTGAAGTGGCCCTTAACCAGTTAATAATGCTATTTTATTGTTCCATTTACATTACATTTATTCATTTAGCTGACGCTTTTATCCAAAGCGACTTACAATTGCTATATACCGTATGTCAGAGGTCGCACGCCTCTGGAGCAACTATGGGTTAAGTGTCTTGCTCAGGGACACATTGGTGTCTCACAGTGGATTCAAACCCAGGTCTCTCACACCAAAGGTATGCGTCTTATCCACTGCGCCAACACCACCACCACATTTAGTATTTGAAATTTGCTGTCAACCAATCACAAATTCCAGTAGTATGGCAAATGCAAATGTGACACTGAAGCCAACGAGTGAAATGTCCGCTCAGCTGTGAACTCATCATAGGCAAGTCGCAATGAGTTTTTTTCTGAGGATAGTGTGAGATGAATTCAACAGATCACACGCACCTGCAGTGCTTCTATGAATGGAGAAAACAAAACAAAAAACTAACCCCTACAGGCTTACATAAAAAGGCATATAGGCATATACACTAAATATATTTCACTTAAATCATATTAACGGATTAATTAAACAAAAGAAAAAATTTGCTAAATTACGGTTAATTGTGAAATGTTCCAAAGTTTTTGGAAAGGAACACAAAACAGCAGAGAGTAGTTTTCTTTATTTTGCAAAAGCTTGACAGCTTTAATGTCTTGCTTCTGTATAACCAACCAGCTTTGGTATGACCATTGCGCCGACACAACATAATTTTGCTATATTGAAGTCTGTTCATTATCAAAATAAAATACAGTTAAAGAAACAAATTAAAAGTTACACTGCTGCGTTGTACAAAATGTTGCGTTCAGCGTGACCACGCCTCACTGTGCTGATATAGCTGATATGATGTTTTATGTCGATCAAAGTACAAACAGTATATTATAAATCATCTTTTTGCATCCAGATACATCGGGAACATGGAAACATTTGGATTCGTCCCGAATGAGAGAGGTAGGCATCAGCTTCACCTTAAATTAAGTTGTTTTTGGATTAACGTTTTTATAGCCAAAACTTTAGAGGATTTGTTTTGGAGAAAAACTAATAACTGTTTTTATAATGTTTTTTTTTAAACATTTTGCTTTAGACTACAGGCATTTTAGCCTTCATTATTTCGGAAAGTAATTGGGCTAATACATTTTTTTTTAACAATGCAGAAAACATTTTTAATTATCTTTAAAATACTTTGATGTCTTTAAAGTGTTGATAGATTTTTTTTTTTTTTTTTTTGTAGCTTACATTTGGCCAAAATCTAGAAAAGATGATACTGTATTGACTGTAATGCTGTACTTTATTATTATATTATTATTATTATTATTATTATTAGGCAAATTATTGGCAAAGAATATTGTTTTTTTAAATTAACGTTATTAACCGGTATTTCTTCCACCCGAACCGGTTTTAGAAGGGTAATCATATCAGATGAACGCAGGAACAGAAACATTAAAAAATTGATTCTGCTCGGAGTGAACCGATTGTTCTAAATTTATGTTCTAAATTTGTTCTAAATGCATTTATGTTCTAAAATGTAAGATATTGAGTCAAAAATGCCTCTGTATGAGATTTTGTCTTATATTTATATCATATGATAAGTAATATATCACAAGCAGATAGAATAAGTAATATCACACAAGCAGGGAGAGCAATATCAGATGAGTTCTGTTTTTGTCATGAAGAACATGAGTGCAAATGTGATTTTAAACAACAGTTCAGTAAATAATAAGGTAATATTGTGCAATATTTTTAACACAATTTTGTGTTTTTGTTCAATTTTGCCAAGGAAAATATTACCTAAAAGCCACAGCAGAATTGTTGTGCATCTCTGAGCAACACAGCGTTACAGTTTCTGATTGAATCTGCATTTTGAACTAATCGTGTCACACGATGTCCATCTATGCTTTTCCAGTGATATCTCTGAAGAAATGTTTTACTATATAATAAAGTATTTTTCAAACAAACAACTGACACAGCATAGATATTATTAAACATATAATAAAAAGTTGAGTTTGTTGACACCAATCTCTCCCACACACTGAACACAGTGCTTAAGGTGTAGTTGTTCAGAGCAGTGACACTGAAACCCTTCACTAGTCTCTGTGATTTGCACTTCAAGCTGAACTGCAGTTAAACAGCATTTCATGTTCTCTAGCTACCAATGCTTTCTCAGATTAAAACCTTAAAAATATATTTCTTCACTCTCTAAACAAGTTCGGATCTTCAAACGTTCCTAATTTTAAATGGCATTTTGAGAATTAAGCGACTACGACACAATCATGTGTAACTAGCTAGCCCCGATACTTCAAATCTGAAGTACATCATGAAGTGCAAGTATAGTGCACTGGGTCAGGAGAGGAGCTTTGAGCAGTTGTTAGATCTCCAGATGTAGATGATGACTCAGTAATGCAGTAATGCTCTGCAGCCACACGCACACACTGAGATGAGTCGTCTGTTTACACAGTTATGTGCATTCAGTCTTGTCTGCAATACACACACACACACACACACACACGTGCTTCCAAGCACTCAACCTAGCCTCTTTTTCCAGCTTCTATTGTACTCAGAGCCGGATGTTACATCACCATGTCTCTGATGGTAAGATGCCTTAAATGAAAAGTCACCAATGATTTCGACAGTATTACAAGTAAAGGACGCATATGCGTATCCAGACTACTGTCATTTCCTCCTTTGGGTTTAGGGAATATTTGGCTAAATCCTCACACAGAGGGGTCTGAGACCACATTTAAAAACAGGGATTCAAATCTCATTTAAACAGATTTTTAAGATTCCGAACCATTTAAAACAAAGAAGCATGATGTAAAATAAAAAGACAAGTTGGTCAATAATCAATGCAAGTAAAGGAGAGACTTTGATAATGTGATTCTTGTACAGACGGTCAAATTTTCAAAAAGTTCAAAAAGCCATCTGGACTACTGTTAAAATATGTTTATGGCATTTTTATAATGGTTTTGCAGCACTTTTTTAAGTTGGAAATAAAACAACAATTACTGAAATATTTTTATATGTAAATTCTTTTTCAGTCTTTTTACTTAAAATCCCTTTTAACTCAATGTGTTATGTAAATTGTTACAATTTCTTACAAATTATGTTTCTACACCAAATATATACTATAGTACTATCTATAATATGTATTAAATAGTGTTGAGCACTGGCTGTCAGACTCCTATACCATACAAAAATCCACACGAAAATATCACTGGATTATTACATTATTGGCAAAAGGAATGTTTGGAAATGTAAATTGACCACTATATCAAATGATTGATGAAATGATAACTGGCTATTTTTTTTTTGTGTGAATACTTAAAAATATTAAAGGCCTAAGACTACAATATATATATTTAGTAGGCAATTACTGAAAATCTTGGTGTCTCAAGGTCAGAATACATCATTACCTTTTGAAGTCTAAATAATATTACTTATCAAATTCCTGGGTTATTTGTATGGTTTTGGTGCTGGTATAGAAGCAAGCAAGAAAGGTAGATTACAGAGCATAAATGGAGAAAAGAGAAGGGTGTGTCGGGTTCAGTAAAGTGAGACATGACACAGCGTACTTTCTGGTAACTCTGTTGTTAGGCTATTTTCACCTCGTGTGCCCTTGTTTCTTTAAATTAGAGTTCCCATCTATACTTGCCAATTTTCTCTGATGTCAGGTTTTCACCTTCTCCACTGTATATGTCAGAATGTTGACATATTTTTCTGTCGCACATCATATTCTCACAGTGACTTCCCTCTTACTGAAAACCAGAATTATTCCAAAAAATTATTCTCGTCGCTTCTTAACTTTACGGTTAATCCACTGATGGCAGATGGACTATTCTGAAGAAGCCTTTCATACTTTTCTGGACCTTGACAGTCTATTTTACAAACCCGATTCCAAAAAAGTTGGGACACTGTACAAATTGTGAGTTAAAAAGGAATGGAATAATTTACTAATCTCATAAACGTATATTTTATTCACAATAGAATATAGATAACATATCAAACGTTGAAAGTGAGACATTTTGAAATGTCATGCCAAATATTGGCTCTGTCACGATTCACACAAGAACATTGGAAAAGTAGATCCAAAAGCAGTAAGTTTAATAAGGGAAAACCATAACATAAATCCAATCCAGGCAGGGGTCAAAATCAAAATGGCAATCCAACATAAAACAGACACAAAACAAACTGGCAAGAACAGAACTCCGAAGTGGCGTGATAAATACAAGGACTCCGTAACACATACTAAAACAGACAGGGTATATATACACAGGGAAATGACAATGCTAATGGGGAATTGGCTGAGTGCAATGATTAATGACCAGGGACAGCTGAGTGCAATGAGGAGACAGGGATCGTGGGGAAATAGGACATCTAGTGGTTACCCAGGGAACACAAACCAGACACTGTGACATAACCCCCCCCTCTACGGAGCGGCTACCAGACGCTCCAAGATGTGACCGACAAAACAAGAGACCAGGAGGGAGGTGGACTGGTGGAGGCTCAGGGGGAGGGAAGGAGGGCCAGGGTCATAGAGGGGAACAGAGACAGGAGACAGTCGAGACAGCAGCCCACTCGGGCAGCGCAGAGGACCACCCCAGCCGTGCGGTCGAGACAAAGGCCCACCAGGGCGGCGCAGAGGTCCACCACAGCCGAGCAGACAAGACAGATGCCACCCAGGGTGGAGCAGAGGACCACCACAACCGTGCGGACGAGACAGAAGCCCACCAGGGCGGCACAGAGGACCACCACAGCCAAGCGGACGAGAGAGAAGCCCCCCAGGACGGAGCAGAGGACCACCACAGTGGGATCGATGACCCAGGAGAGCAAGTCTGGTCAGGTAAGGCTGAAATAGAGAACATGAACAAGTTAAGGGTGGCCTCCGTGGCCACGACAGGATCAGTCGAGCAATCAGAGAGTTCGGCTGAGACGTGGAGAGGCTCTGGTAGTTCAGCAGAATCGTGGAGAGGCTTTGGTAGTTCAGCAGAGACGTGGAGAGGCCATGGTAGTTCTGCAGAGTTTAGACTGGATTCAGGAAGATCAATGGTGACTTGACTCTGCTCATGAAGATCATTGGTTGACTTGACTCCGCTCATGAAGATCATTGGTGACCTGACTCCGCTCATGAAGATCATTGGTGACCCGACTCCGCTCATGAAGATCATTGGTGACTTGACTTTGCCCATATAGATCATTGGTGACTTGACTTTGTCCATGAAGGTCACTGGTGACTTGACTTTGCACCTGAAGATCAATGGTGACTTGACTTTGCCCATGGAGAACACCGGTGACTTAACTTGACTCCTGAGGTCTCACTGTGGTAGTGCTTAATTCTGGAGTGTCAACGGTGACCTGACCTGACTCTGGAGGGTAAACGGTGACCTGATCTGACTCTGGAGGGTCAACAGGAACCTGACTCGACTCTGGAGGATCAACAGGAACCTGACTGGTCTCTGGAGGGTCAAGGGGAACCTGACTCGACTCTGGAGGGTCAACTGTGGCTGTCATCCTGTTTAGAGGCGCTGGAAAAGCGGCCATCTTGTGCCATGACTCTGGACCGGCGGCCATCTTGGGCAGTGTTGCTGGGCCAGTGGACATCTTGGGCAGTGGCCCTGGGCCGGCGGCCACCTTGTGCAGCGGCGCTGGCTCGGCAGACGTGCGCCTCCTCTCCCCTCTCCGTATGCAATGGCAAGACGGCGGCTCCGATCCGTCCCTCACGAGCCCAGGGTCGAAAGGGGGCCATGGTGGAGAGCGATGCCTGACCTCCTCTCGACCACTCACTCCTCTGCGACCTCCCCGGGTCCCACGGAAAACGACCAGACGGGTTCACTCAAAACAACTCTTTCTTTCCCGCTCAGTGGCTGGGGAAGAAACATCGAAAAACGTACCGCTGGATCTTAGCATGACGGAGTCCTTCTGTCACGATTCACACAAGAAGAGGGGAAAAGTAGATCCAAAAGCAGTAAGTTTATAAGGAAAACCGTAACATAAATACAATCCAGGGAGGGGTCAAAACCAAAATGGCAATCCAACATAAAACAGACACAAAACAAACTGGCAAGAACAGAACTCCGAAGTGGCGTGATAAATACAAGGACTCACATACTAAAACAGATAGGGTATATATACACAGGGAAATGACAATGTTAATGGGGAATTGGCTGAGTGCAATGAATAATGACCAGGGACAGCTGAGTGCAATGAGGAGACAGGGATCGTGGGGAAAGAGGACATCTAGTGGTTACCCAGGGAACACAAACCAGACACTGTGACAGGCTCACATTCCAAAAAGTTGGGACAGGTAGCAATAAGAGGCTGGTAAAGTTAAATGTACCTATAAGGAACAGCTGGAGGACCAATTCGCAGTGTATTAAGTCAATTGGCAACATGATTGGGTATAAAAAGAGCCTCTCAGAGTGGCAGTGTCTCTCAGAAGTCAAGATGGGCAGAGGATCACCAATTCCCCCAATGCTGCAGCGAAAAATAATGGACCAATATCATAAAGGTGTTTCTCAGAGAAAAATTGCAAAGAGTTTGAAGTTAGCATCATCTACAGTGCATAATATAATCCAAAGTTTCAAAGAATCTGGAACAATCTCTGTGCGTTAGGGTCAAGGCTGGAAAACCATACTGGATGCCAGTGATCTTAGACGGCACTGCATCACATACAGGAATGCTACTGTAATGGAAATCACAACATGGGCTCAGGAATACTTCCAGAAAACATTGTTGGTGAACACAATCCACCGGGCCATTTGGCGTTGCTGGCTAAATCTCTATAGGTCAAAAAAGAAGCCATATCTAAACATGATCCAGAAGTGCAGGCGTTTTCTCTGGGCCAAGGCTCATTTAAAATGCACTGTGGCAAAGTGGAAAACTGTTCTGTGGTCAGACGAATCAAAATTTTAAATTCTTTTTGGAAAACTGGGATGCCATGTCACCCGGACTAAAGAGGACAAGGACAACCCAAGTTGTTATCAACGCTCAGTTCAGAAGCCTGCATCTCTGATGGTCTGGGGTTGCCTGAGTGCGTGTGGCATGGGCAGCTTAAGTCAAGTCACCTTTATTTATATAGCGCTTTAAACAAAATACATTGTGTCAAAGCAACTGAACAACATTCATTAGGAAAACAGTGTGTCAATAATGCAGTTCATCACTGAATTCAGTAATGTCATCTCTGTTCAGTTTAAATAGTTTCTGTGCATTTATTTGCAATCAAGTCAACGATATCGCTGTAGATGAAGTGACCCCAACTAAGCAAGCCAGAGGCGACAGTGTCAAGGAACCAAAACTCCATCGGTGACAGAATGGAGAAAAAACCTTGGGAGAAACCAGGCTCAGTTTTGGGGCCAGTTCTCCTCTGACCAGACAAAACCAGTAGTTCAATTCCAGGCTGCAGCAAAGTCAGATTGTGCAGAAGAATAATCTGTTTCCTGTGGTCTTGTCCTGGTGGTCATCTGAGACAAGGTCTTTACAGGGTATCTGTATCTGGGGCTCTAGTTGTCCTGATCTACGCTGTCTTTCAGGGATGTAGAGGTCCTTTCTAGGTGCCGATCCACCATCTGGTCTGGATACGTACTGGATCCGGGTGACTGCAGTGACCCTCTGGATACAGACTGGATCTGGTGGCTACGGTGACTTCGGAATAAGAGAGAAACAGACTAATATTAGCGTAGATGCCATTCTTCTAATGATGTAGCAAGTACATTGGGTGGTATGGGAAGTGTTCCCGGTTCTGGTTTACCTAATTAATGCAGCCTAAAAATCCTTTAACGGATTTGGATATTAAAAGCATATTAGTATGTTATGTGTAAGCCAGGTTAAAGAGATGGGTCTTTAATCTAGATTTAAACTGCAAGAGTGTGTCTGCCTCCCAAACAACATTAGGTAGGTTATTCCAGAGTTTAGGCACCAAATAGGAAAAGGATCTGCCGCCCGCAGTTGATTTTGATATTCTAGGTATTATCAAATTGAGTTTTGAGAACGTAGCAGACGTAGAGGATTATAATGTAAAAGGAGCTCAATCAAATACTGAGGTGCTAAACCAGTCAGGGCTTTATAAGTAATAAGCAATATTTTAAAATCTATATGTTGTTTGGTACAGAGCCAGTGCAGTGTTGACAGGACCGGGTTAATATGGTCATACTTCCTGGTTCTAGTAAGAACTCTTGCTGCTGCATTTTGGACTAGCTGTAGTTTGTTTACTAAGCGTGCAGAACAACCACCCAATAAAGCATTGCAATGATCTAATCTTGAGGTCAAAAATGCATGGATTAACATTCCTGCATTTGACATTGAGAGCATAGGCCATAATTTAGATATATTCTTGAGATGGAAAAATGCAGTTTTACAAATGCTAGAAACGTGGCTTTCTAAGGAAAGATTGCGATCAAATAGCACACCTAGGTTCCTAACTGATGACGAAGAATTTACAGAGCAGCCATCAAGTCTTAGACAGTGTTCTAGGTTATTACATGCAGAGTTTTTAGGTCCTATAATTAACACCTCTGTTTTTTCAGAATTTAGCAGTAAGAAATTACTCGTCATCCAGTTTTTTATATTGACTATGCATTCCATTAGTTTTTCAAAATGGTGTGTTTCACCGGGCCACGAAGAAATATAGAGCTGAGTATCATCAGCATAACAGTGAAAGCTAACACCATATTTCCTGATGATATCTCCCAAGGGTAACATATAAAGCGTGAAGAGTAGCGGCCCTAGTAGTGAGCCTTGAGGTACTCCATACTGCACTTGTGATCGATATGATACATCTTCATTCACTGCTACGAACTGATGGCAGTCATATAAGTACGATTTAAACCATGCTTTTACGATTTAAACCAAACGCAGCACTAAGATCCAATAAAACTAATAGAGAGATACAAGCATGATCAGATGATAAGAGCAGGTCATTTGTAACTCTAAGGAGAGCAATCTCAGTACTATGATACGGTCTAAATCCTGACTGGAAATCCTCACATATACCATTTTTCTCTAAGAAGGAATATAATTTTCTAGTATCTTGGTCAGAAAAGGGAGATTCGAGATTGGTCTATAATTAACTAGTTCTTTGGGGTCAAGTTGTGGTTTTTTGATGAGAGGCTTAATAACAGCCAGTTAGAAGGTTTTGGGGACATATTCTAATGACAACAAGGAATTAATAATAGTCAGAAGAGGATCTATGACTTCTGGAAGCACCTCTTTTAGGAGCTTAGATGGTAAAGGGGCTAACATACATGTTGTTGGTTTAGATGATTTAACAAGTTTATACAATTCTTCCTCTCCTATAGTAGAGAATGAGTGGAACTGTTCCTCAGGGGGTCTACGTATAGTGCTAGTCTGATGCGATACTGTAGCTGACGGCTGAATGGTTACAATTTTATCTCTAATAGTATCGATTTTAGAAGTAAAGTAGTTCATAAAGTCATTACAGCTGTGATGTTGGGAAATGTCAACACTTTATTTGAGGCTTTATTTTTCTTTAATGTAGCCACTGTATTGAATAAATACCCGGGGTTATGTTTGTTTTCTTTCTAAAAGAGAAGAAAAGTTATTGGATCTAGCAGTTTTTAATGCTTTTCTGTAGGATAGGTTACTTTCCCGCCAAGCAATACGAAATACCTCTAGTTTTGTTTTCCTCCAGCTGCGCTCCATTTTTTGGGCTGCTCTTTTTAGGGTGCGAGTATGCTCATTATACCATGGTGTCATACTGGTTTCCTTAACCTTCGTTAAGCATAAAGGAGCAACTGTATTTAAAATGCTAGAAAAGAGAGAGTCCATTGTGGCAGGGGCGGCGTGGTTTAGCGAACCCTGCAGCGGGAGAGAGCGTCTGGAGACGCGCGGTGAGTGAGTGGGTTAAGCACAAATAACGAACACCTGTCTCTGCTTGCAGTAATTGGCGTGGAGAGTATAAAACACCAGGAGAAACAGGAGCGGGGGAGAGAGAGAAGGACTGCTGGCTGCTACACTCCTGGACCATGGAATTTATGTTGTTGTTATTTTCCATGCCCTTTTTGTTTTGTTATTATTTTGATTGAAAGAAAGCAGTCAGTAGTAACAGCCGACCCTGCCGTCTTCCTTCCTACACAACGAACATTGTTACACTGGTGCTGAAACCCAGGAAGGAAGATGGATGCCGCCGCCGTGCCTGTGCCCTCCGCTGCACCATTTGCGGAGCTGATTACATCCCTCGCGGTCATGCAACACGAGCAACACCAGGCCCTGCTGGACATACGTCACGATCAGGAGTAGCAGTTTCAAGCCATCCTCCAAACCCAGCAGGAAGACCGCGAGAAGTTCCGGAGCTGGATGGACCGGGAGGTTCGGCCGGGAGCCACGGGCCAACAAGCTGTGCCTGCCCACCTCCCTCTGCACAAAATGGGGCCTGAGGACGACGCGGAGACATTTCTGGATTTATTCGAAAAGTCGGCCGAGGTACAGGATTGGCCACGGGACCAGTGGCCGATGTGCCTGATCCTGCTGCTCTCCGGGGAGTCCCAGGTAGCGGCACATCAGCTTCCGGTACAGAACCTCCTGGTTTTTGACGAACTGAAGAGGGCAATCATCCAGCGGGTCGGCCGGAGCCCGGAACAGCATCGCCAACGGTTCCGCTCCCTGGAGCTAGGCGAGTCCAGACCACCCTTTTTGATGGCCCAACAGCTCCGGGACTCTTGCCGCAAATGGTTGCTGGCCGACGGAAGCGACGTTGAGAAGATAATCGATCGTGTGGTGCTGGAGCAGTTCGTCACTCGGCTGCCAAGAAAAACTGCCAAGTAGGTCCAGTGCCACCGCGCCACGTCGCTGGAGTCGGCTATTGATCTCGCGGAGGACCATATGGTGGCGTGCCCTGGGGTCGGCGAATCTCTTCCATCAGCTTCTCTCTCTCCTTTTTTTTCTTCTCCTTCTCTCTCTCGACCTGTCCCTTTACCCAGGTCCCATCCGCCCGGCCCTCCTCGAGTCGAATGCCAAAATCACTATGCGGCTTCCCGAGTCCTGCCCAGGGGGGCCCGTTATGGAGATGGGGACGATGATCCGGGACCCGGACGTCCTGCAGGCTGCCCCCAGTCAGGCTGGGTGGTACCAAATACCTGTGAGTATCAAGGGGGTACCTATCAGGCATTGGTGGATTCAGGATGTAACCAAACCTCAATCCATCAAAGTTTGATACAATCCAGGGCATTGTATACGAGCCGCATGGTTAAAGTACGTTGTGTAAACGGGGATGTGGTTGAGTATCCTATTTTGCCAGTTGTTATCAAATTTAGGGGACAAAACCATAGTGTTGAGGTGGCAGTTAATCCGCACCTCCGGCATCCGTTCATTTTGGGGACGAATTGGCCAGCGTTTAAAGAATTATTGGGGGCTTTATGCACGGATGCCTCTTGGGGAAAGAATGCAACGGAGGGGGATGCGAGTGTGCAGGCGGGAGAGACTGAACCGGGACCACTGAGTACTGCCTCAGGGGAACAGAGCGAAATCGAGAGAATTATTCTCTCGGAGCGCGATGATTTTCCCCTGGAGCAGTCTATGGATGAGATGCTGAAACGCGCGTTTGAACAGGTCAGGACCATCGACGGTCAGCCTCTCCATCCTGGACAGCCGCTTACCTATCCATATTTTGCAATAATTAAAAATAGGTTGTATCGAGTGGCCCAAGACTCTCAGACAAAAGAAGATACAACACAGTTTTTAGTACCTAGGAGCCGCCGGGAAATGCTTTTTCAGGCGGCTCATTCTAATCCAATGGCTGGTCATTTAGGACATTTAGGCATTCACGAGAATGTGCGCAGGTGGTGCGCGGCTTGTCGTGAATGTCAGTTGGTAAACCCACCGGCCACCCCAAAAGCGCCTTTGCACCCCCTCCCATTAATGCAGGTCCCCTTCGAGAGAATTGGCATGGACCTCATCGGGCCATTAGAGCGATCAACACGAGGACATCATTTTGCATTTGTCATTGTGGATTATGGAACACGATATCCAGAAGCAGTGCCTCTCCGCAGCATTTCCGCTAAGAGTGTTGCTGACGCACTGTTTTCTTTAATCTCCCGAGTGGGGATTCCTAAGGAAATCCTCACTGATCAGGGCACGGCGTTTATGTCACGGACATTACGCGAACTTTACGAATTATTGGGTATTAAATCGATTCAAACCAGCGTCTTTCACCCACAAACGGACAGGCTGGTTGAACGTTTTAATCACACGCTTAAGACAATTATTCGTAAATTCGTTCAGGAAGACGCCAAAAATTGGGACAGATGGTTGGAACCCCTGTTGTTCACTGTGCGAGAGGTCCCGCAAGCCTCCACGGGGTTTTCCCCTTTCGAGTTGCTCTATGGTCGCCAGCCCAGGGGGGTGCTGGACGTCATAAGAGAGACTTGGGAGGACAGACCTTCTCAATCTAAAAACGAAATTCAGTTTGTGATGGACCTGAGAACAAAACTCCACACTTTGGGGCGGCTCTCCTTGGAGAATTTGTTACAGGCCCAAGACAAACAGAGCCAGCTGTATAACAGGGGAACCAATTTGCATAAATTTGCACTGGGAGATAAAGTGCTTGTATTACTCCCAACGCCAAGTTCAAAATTATTTGCAATGTGGCAAGGACCGTTTGAGGCCACACGGCAAGTTGGAGAGCTCGATTATGAGGTAATACGCTCAGATAGGAGAGGAGCGCGTCAAATTTATCACCTCAATCTCCTAAAAAAATGGAATGAGGGAGAATCAGTGATACTGGCGACTGTGATTAGTGGAGAGGATGATCTTGGACCAGAAGCGAATATAAAAAAACAATCTCTCGCTCTGGCCCCAGGGGGAGATCATCTCTCGCCCTCCCAGCTCATTGATTTGACTACATTACAGGCGGAGTTTGCTGACGTGTTTTCTCCCCTACCTGGCCGTACAAATCTCATTCAGCACCATATCGAGACAGAGCCGGGCGTGGTGGTTCGCAGCCGGCCATATCACTTGCCTGAAAATAAGAAAAAAATAGTTCAGGAAGAATTAGGTGCGATGCTTGAAATGGGGGTAATAGAAGAATCCAACAGTAACTGGGCGAGCCCGATAGATTTGGTTCCTAAGACGGACAGCTCAGTGCGGTTCTGTGTGGATTTTCGCAAGGTGAATGCTGTTTCGAAATTCAACGCATATCTAATGCCACGGGTTGACGAATTGCTTGACCGGCTCGGTACGGCTCGTTTTTTTTCGACATTGGACTTAACAAAGGGTTATTGGCAGATCCCCTTGTCTCCATTATCCAGAGAAAAAAACGTTTTCACGACATCGTTTGGATTACACCAATTTGTTACACTCCTGTTCGGGCTGTTCGGCGCACCAGCTACGTTTCAGCGACTGATGGACAGGGTGTTGCTGCCCCATGGTGCATATGCTGCTGCCTATCTAGATGATATCATTATATTTAGTAATGACTGGCAGCGGCATATGCAGCATGTGAGGGCGGTACTGAGGTCGCTGAGAGAGGCTGGGCTCACGGCCAACCCGACGAAGTGTACGATTGGGCGCGTGGAGGTAAAGTATCTGGGTTTTCACTTGGGACATGGGCAGGTGCGTCCCCAAATTTATAAAACTGCAGCAGTTGCGACCTGTCCGCGTCCCAAGACCAAAAAGGAGGTGAGACAGTTCTTGGGGCTGGCGGGATATTATAGAAGGTTTGTGCCTAATTATTCGGACCTCACCAGCCCCTTGACTGATCTCACTAAAAAGGAAGCACCAGATACGGTTCAGTGGACGGAGCCGTGCCAGCAGGCGTTTACCCAGGTGAAGGCTGCTCTATGTGGCGGGCCGTTGCTTCACTCTCCTGATTTCTCTCTCCCTTTTTTGTTGCAGACGGACGAGTCGGACAGGGGGCTGGGTGCTGTCCTGGCCCAGGAGATAGAGGGGGAGGAATGGCCGGTGCTGTACATAAGTAGCAAGCTCTCTAAGAGAGAGACTAAGTACAGCACCGTGGAGAAGCAGTGTCTGGCCATCAGGTGGGCCATCCTCACCCTCCGCTATTTTCTCCTGGGACGGGAATTCACCCTCTGTTCAGACCACGCTCCCCTGCAGTGGCTCCACTGCATGAAGGATACCAACGCGCGGATCACTCGTTGGTATCTAGCTTTACAGCCTTTTAAGTTCAAGGTGGTCCACAGGCCGGGTGTTCAGATGGCTGTGGCCGATTTCCTCTCCAGGAATGGAGGGGGGGGGGTATGTGGCAGGGGCGGCGTGGTTTAGTGAACCCTGCATCGGGAGAGAGCGTCAGGAGACGCGCGGTGAGTGAGTGGGTTAAGCACAAATAACGAACACCTGTCTCTGCTTGCAGTAATTGGCGTGGAGAGTATAAAACACCAGGAGAAACAGGAGCGGGGGAGAGAGAGAAGGACTGCTGGCTGATACACTCCTGGACCACAGAATTTATGTTGTTGTTATTTTCCGTTCCCTTTTTAGTTTTGTTAATATTTTGATTGAAATAAAGCAGTCAGTAGTAACAGCCAACCCTGCCGTCTTCCTTCCTACACAACGAACATTGTTACATCCATAGTTTCTGTTACATCATCAAGTTGTTCTGAGGTTTTGGATATGCTAAGGAATTTGGATACATCAGGAAGATAACTTAAAAAGCAGTCTTTTGTGGTGGAAGTGATGGTTCTTCCATACTTGTAACAAGAAGTAGAATTTACAATTTTGGCTATATGAAGTTTGCACAAAACTAAATAATGATCTGAGATATCATCATTTGGCTGCATAATTTCAACACTATCCACATCAATTCCATGTGACAGTATTAAATCTAGAGTATGATTTCGACAATGAGTAGCTTACACATCTCGAAAGGCACCATCAATGCAGAAAGGTAAATCCAAGTTCTAGAACAACATATGCTCCCATCCAGACGTTATCTCTTTCAGGGAAGACCTTGCATTTTCCAACATGACAATGCCAGACCACATACTGCATCAATTACAACATCATGGCTGCGTAGAAGGATCCGGGTACTGAAATGGCCAGCCTGCAGTCCAGATCTTTTACCCATAGAAAACATTTGGAGACATTTGAAGAGGAAGATGCGACAAAGAAGACCTAAGACAGTTGAGCAACTAGAAGCCTGTATTAGACAAGAATGGGACAACATTACTATTCCTAAACTTGAGCAACTTGTCTCCTCAGTCCCCAGACGTTTGCAGACTGTTATAAAAAGAAGAGGGGATGCCACACAGTGATAAACATGGCCTTGTTCCTACTTTTTTGAGATGTGTTGATGCCATTAAATTTTAAATCAACTTAGTTTTCCCTGAAAATTGTACATTTCTCAGTTTAAACATTTTATATGTCATCTATGTTCAGTGTTTGGAATAACGCCGTTTACAAGAACGGCATTAGGTAACGACGTTATTTTTTCAGTAACGGGGTAATCTAACTAATTACTTTTCCTGTCGTTACAACGCCGTTAACATTACTGGACGTTAAATGCGGTGCGTTACTATGCATGCATTGATTTAATAAACTATGTAATCCGAACGCACCCCTGGCTCACACAGCGAGTGAGGAGGTGGGTTAATAACGAGATAAGCGATTATGATTGGCTAAGGCAGAGTCATGTTTTTCATGGTAGCCAATAAGAGCCAGTGTTTTTACGCCAGCAGCGCCAAACACACACACGCACGCAACAGCTATACAGAGATTCACAGCAGCAGCAGAGATAGCGAGTCAGGAGCAATCAGATGAAAAGTTGTCATTTTCAAAGTAGTGAGTAACTATATAACTAATTACTTTTTTAAAGTAACGTTCCCAACAGTGTCTATGTTGTATTCTGTATAAAATATTGAAATTTGAAACTTCCACATCATTGCATTCTGTTTTTATTCACAATTTGTACAGTGTCCAAAGTTTTTTGGAATCGGGTTTGTACTTGGCAATTACTGGGACTGTCCCAAGCCTCCTGGTTTTCATCCAAAATATCTTAAATTGTGCTCCGAAGACAAACAATGCTTTTACGGCTTTGGAACGACATGGGGGTAAGTGATTAATGACAACATTTTCATTTTGGGGTGTAGTATCCCTTTAATAATCTTTCAAACATTATCTCATTATGCTAACACACAGTACATTACATAACACACTGTACCACTGGACTGAAATGAAAAGTTTTGTGTGTACTTTTCTCAGGGTAATATATTTTGGTCCTCCACACTCAGGCTTGGAATTAGACAGAAACAATGTGTGCTGTCAGCAGACTTCCAGCAATTCAGAGCTTAAATAAAATATTGAATTTACCTCACCACATAACCCCCCCCCCCCCCGCCCATTCCTTCTGCGGATTCTCAAATGTGTGCAGACTTACTCATCCAAGCACACATATAAACGTGCCCGGACACTTCAGCATTAAAGAATCCCTTCATTCAAGCTTTGCCTTAATTACCAATCAAATATTCTCATGTAAAGTCACTTTGCAAGCACTCTTGTCCACATCCAGTGGCTCTGAAGCAAAGGGAAGCAGGAAAAAAGCTGAGCTGCTGCCTTTTGTTCCACACAAACGTCTCTGACTGGCCATTAATGCATGTTTCCGGGGCCTCCAAATACAGGGGGGCCCCTTTCCATGACAGCCCCTCTTTCTGCAGGACTGCATCCAGCAATTTTGGGTCACTCACGTACTCCTTTCTCTGCCCTGCTTCCCCACGGAGAACATAACAATGGGAAGCAAATCAAAACTCGATTTGATACTAATCCGTCTAATTGAGGAGCCAAATCCCAAGGTAGAAGGTGGCTTTGATCTGGGGAACAGGGTGGGTTAAAGATTAGCAGAGGCTTAGCTGCTTTAGTGCCATTTCTCCAAATTTCTTCTCTTTCCTGCTGCTCTGTTAATAACTAAAAAAACTAAAACTAAAGATGCTTTGTTTGCTGTGTGTACACATTGCATGATACACTGACAGGTCCTTGTGGCTAAGAATATACCTATTCTATGTGAAATGTCTCCTGAGTGGCTCTAAAAGAGTGTTTGTTTTTTCTCAGGAGATAAAATGTACGAAGCATACATTTATTGACAACTCAGCAAGCATTATTATAAATTTCTTTGGCGGAAGGCCCCATCCATAGTTTGTAATCCGAGGGTAGTGGACCAGCATTTCCTGCCTGAAGACGAAGGCAGGGGCGCAGCCGACCCCTCTGGAAGGTAAGGACACGACCATCCTGGTGGTGGTGGGGAGGGTGGAGGTTGTTATCGTGTCGGCATATGCGAACTCAAACATGTGTAAGTACCGATCTTTTATACCGAAGTATAAAGACGTGATTGGATAATGATGAAGGTAATTAGTGACGAAGTAATTGAGTCTTCCTGGCAGAACTTAGGCTAAAGCTTTCATTCCTACCAGAAAGACTCAGGAGATATACACACCGGTTGTGAATCCTAAGGTTCCTGGAAGATATAAAGAGAGTTAACATGATCAGTATGATAAACGTTAGATTAAACCTCATATGCCTATGTTTAATGGAATTTTTATATATATATAGATAACTAGCCACATTAGCCAGACATAAGCAGCCTCGATAGATCATGCAGGAATAGCCACGATAGGCCAGACATAAACAGGCCTCGAGACCGCACAGATATAGCCACAATAGGCCAGACATATACAGGCCTCGATAGACCATACAGATATTATTATTATTTTTTTTTTAATATACCGCCGGTAACACCACCACCAGTAATTGCATGAAAATTTACCTGATTTGTTACTGGAGAGCTTGCTGAGCTTCGAGAATGGTTTTTGCATCAGGTCTAATGTATGATTCAAATACTGAGGAAGACCATCTGCCTATGATCTTAATAGCTGACGTAGAGATTCCTCGTTCAGCTGCTGTAGTATTAATTTTGTATGAATGGCCGGTATAGAGAGAGGGGATAGACTGCAGCTTTTGATAACAGTGGTTAAGTGTGTTCTAAAACAAGCCTTGGAAAGGGGTACTCCGTTAGGTAAAATAAAGAGCGGCGCGTTTTTAGAAATTCTAGGCCGGATTTTATGGAATTTCACCATGGCTGAGAAGAGAAAGAAATTATAATTGATTTTTGAAAATGTTAAGGCAACGCCAGAACCTTGCGCATCAGTTTTTGAGTGCTTAAGGAGGAGTGTGAAGAATTTAGGTCCAAATCGTAGATCTGAAAAGGAAATGCCACGAGCAGGATCAAATTTATTAATTTGTGAAGTGAATTCCCCTGGGTGCATAAACCCGTAGAAGGCAGATAAAAACACTGTCTCAAGAAAATAAATCACTTAGCCAGACATAAGAATACAGCATCAGATTACAGCTAAAGTATCTTATATGGCAAGGAAGATGGGCCGCAGAGCCTCAGAGAGAGAGGCAACCATAGAATAGATAGTAATAGATGTCACGATAGGCCAGATAGTAATTGAGGCAGAGAAGGTTGAATATTGATAGAGGTTAAAAAGAGTTATTGTGTCCCATCCCACCAGCAGGTGCTGGACAAAGAAGGACTACTGAAGTGAAGAAATGTGATGTCCGCAACACTGCTAACTCCCATAATTTATTAAAAAACAAGCAACGTTTCGACCCTCAGGTCTTCATCAGGCTTAATATCAATGTGAAGTGAAATCACCTTTAAATAGACACAGGTGATCACCTTAATTAGACACACACAAATACAAGTCATGTGACAATTACAAGTCATAATAACCCCACTCATTACTCAATTAAGGGAACAGTTGTATGGAGAAAACAATCAACATACATAGCCTACATGCAGAAACACAAATGCACTCATTGTAAGCATGGCTCGAACACAATCACTTTAATAATGGTGAATTTGACAAAAATGCCTTTGAGTTTCTTAAGATTGAACATCCAGTGATCCCTGTAATTTATACACTCCCTAAAATCCACAAGGGCTTAGATACCCCTCTAAAGGGAAGACCTATTGTCAGTGGGATTGGTAGCCTAACGGAAAATATTTCTGCCTTCGTTGATTATTTTTTATTAAATCAGAAGTGGTTACCCTTCCTTCTTATATACGTGACTCTATCGATTTTATCAATTCACTAAAGACCTTTGATCATATTTCTGATAATTGTTTGTTGGCCACTTTTGATGTTCAAAGTTTGTACACAAATATTCCACATGATGGTGGCCTAGAAGCACTTCAGTATTTTCTATCTTTTGAATAAGGCGGAGTCAAAACCTAGCACTGAGTGCATATTAGACTTGGCGAACATAGTTCAGAATCAGAATCAGAATCAGAATGAGCTTTATTGCCAGGTATGTTCACACATACGAGGAATTTGTTTTCGTGACAGAGCTCCGCAGTGCAACATAACAGCGACAGAACAAAAAACACAATAAGGAATAAAAATACAAAAAAATACAAATAGGTGGGTAAGGATTGACAATATACAAATTGACAATGTATGGCAGGTATATTAAAATGAGCATTTATGTATGTACATGTATATTATGTGGAAAAGTTTTAACTGTACGCTAAGTATGTGTGTTGGATAAATAAGTGTATATAAATATAAATATAAGTAGTGTATTGTGTTCCATGTATGTACATGTATATTATGTGCAAAAGATTTAAGTGTACGCTAAGTATGTGTGTTGGATAAAAAGTGTAGTGTATATAAATATAAATAGTTTAGTGTGTCCCACAGTTTTTATCAGCTGTTCATAAGATGTTCTTACCAATAACTTCTTTCGCTTCCAAGATGAGTTTTATATACAAAAGAAAGGCACTGCCATGGGTAGCAAAATGGCCCCTAATTATGCTTGTTTATTTATGGGTCTTTTTGAGAATCAATTTGTGCTGCATCAGAGAAATCCATTTTACTCTAAGATCTTATTTTACAAGAGGTTTATTGACGATATTTTTCTGATTATTGATTGCACAGTGGATGTATTAAATGACTTTCAGGAGTATTTGAACTCTTGTAATGAACATTTAAAATTTACTCTGGAATATGATAAACAACGCATCAGTTTTCTGGATATCCATATATATAAAGATGGTACGGTCTTAAAAACTGATCTTTTTCGCAAGCCTACAGATCGCAACACTATATTGCATGGGGATAGTTTTCATCCCAGGCCGTTGGTCAAAAATCTCCCAATAAGTCAGTTTAATCGTGTACGCAGAATATGCAGCGATAACACATCTTACTCAAAGCAGGCTGCGGACTTGACAAAAAGATTCCTCAATAGAGGGTACAAACAAGATTGGGTGGATTCGGCAAAAAAACGTTTTGATCAGACAACGCAAGATGAGTGCCTTCGATCAAATAAACGCACAAAACCCCCAAACAAGTCTCCTTTATGCTGTGTAAAATACTCTCCACTTGTATCAGAATTTAGAAAATCTGTTTACAAACATTGGCACATTATTGATTCGGACCCCAAACTAATCAGAGTCTTCCCAGAAAAACCTAAGCTTATTTTTAAGCGTGCTTCTAACTTAGGCCATCTAGTTAAGAATGATATACGTCCACAACTTACAACTCCTTTTTTTAACATGCCAGAGGGTAATTATAGATGTGGAAGTTGTGCCCAGTGCTCGTATACGCATAAATGTAAAAATCTTAATCATCCACACACTGGTAAGACACTATCTATTCGCGGCACCATTACATGTAGTACCACACATGTTATTTATTTAATCAGTTGCCCATGTGGCTTATCACATGTCGGTAAAACAACGAGAGCGCTACGGACTAGGATCAGTGAGCACAGAAGCACCATCAGAACAGGAGATGAACGTAGTCCTGTTGCTGCTCATTTTAAATTAGCTGGGCATAATGTCAGCGCCCTTAGATATATTGGGGTGGAGCGGGTCAACAAACCGTTTAGAGGAGGTGATCATGGTAAAAAGCTTCTCCAACGGCAAACTTTTTGGATTTACTATTTAAACACATTATCTCCTTATGGTCTTAATGAAGATTTTGACATAAAGCCATTCTTATGAGTACATTTGTGTTTGAGCCATGCTTACAATGAGTGCATTTGTGTTTCTGCATGTAGGCTATGTATGTTGATTGTTTTCTCCATACAACTGTTCCCTTAATTGAGTAATGAGTGGGGTTATTATGACTTGTAATTGTCACATGACTTGTATTTGTGTGTGTCTAATTAAGGTGATCACCTGTGTCTACTTAAAGGTGATTTCACTTCACATTGATATTAAGCCTGATGAAGACCTGAGGGTCGAAACGTTGCTTGTTATTTAATAAATTATGGGAGTTAGCAGTGTTGCGGACATCACATTTCTTCACTTGAATATTGATAGAGGCCACGATACGCCAGACAGTAATAGAGACCCATAGGCCATACTGTGAGTAAGGCCCCGGTGGGGTCACAGAAGACTTACCTCATAGCTATAAAGGGTAAACACGAGGAAGATGGGCTCAGAAAGAATGCCATGAGGACAGGCGACCGAGGGGAATGCCAGAGAAACAGGATGCAGAGAGAAAAGGACGTAGATAGGCAAACAGAGGGAAGGTCACGGAGAGAAAGGCTAAGTTAAGCCGCAGGTAGTAGCTATTGGTTGAAAGGGTTAATATGAATAGTATTTTACCACCACCAGTAAATGCAAATAGATCACAGAGTCATAATAGAAGTGATTATGGAAGAATTTAACAATGAATCAGATTATATCTTAAAATGATATAGCTTATAGAGTAGAGGAGATGGGCCACGATAGGCCAGACAGAGATAGGGGCCACGATAGGCCGGAGCAGTAATGGGGGCCATGATAGGCCGGAGCAGTGATAGGGGCCACGATAGGCCAGAGCAGTGATAGGGGCCACGATAGGCCAGAGCAGTGATAGGGGCCACGATAGGCCAGAGCAGTGATAGGGGCCACGATAGGCCCCCACAGTGGGAACGGCCCTGGCGGGCCACAGTGGGAACAGCCCCGGCGGGCCAGAACAGTGATGCAGGCCACGATAGGCCACAGAAACAGCCCTGGCGGGCCAGAACAGTAATATGGGCCACGAGAGGACGCAGTGGGAACGGCCCCAGCGGGCCACAGAAGATGGAACGGCCCCAATAGGCTTTAGGAAAACCCTAGCTAGGCCGAGAAAACCATCACTGTCACTGCCAATTTTGCGAAGGACATTGATAGACAGTTGTAAACAATTCACTTTCCTGAAGGTTACGATAGGTCAAATGAGCAAAAGCTGCTTTAGGGTGAGTAATGTGAAGCCTCGTTAGGCCATGTAAAGTGAGGCCCGACGGACTGTGATGTGAAAGCCTCATGTGTAGATGACCACGATAAGCCATTGTATGTGAAGACCATGATTGACTTAACATGAGGAGCATGTGAAAAGGACCACCACCATTAGTTTGCGAAGAGTATTAAACTGTACCTTGAGTTTTATGTGAAATAGTTTAGAGACTAAGCTTGACAGAAATATGGTGGGGACGACATTTATTTCCACTCTGTAATGCATTGTTTTTCTGATGACGTCAGTTTGACAGCATGTGCAGAACATCCTTAAACACACCTCTCCAGCCGTTAGTTTGCTATGAGTGAGACGGAGACCAGGAGCACAAACAAAACCATGCCCGTTAATTAATATTCGGTTTAAACTGGAGATATGTCACTACGCTGAAATAAAGTCAGCAGCAACTTCCATGTCACGTGGACTTTAAGATGCCTGCTGAGCATTGAGCCGAATCTTACCTACAACTCAAATGAAAGGGTCCATATATACATCAGCTTGATAGATCCAGTGTTCATAATAGCGCCAGTCCAATAGTAAGTCGTGTAAAGATGAGGTGAGAGCAACGGTTCTCTGCATCTGCAGCCATAGAATCCCATTCCAGTACGAAGCATTCAGGAATAGACGCAAATGAAACAATGACTGAATAAACAAAGATTAAAGCATAGGATTAAGACAACAAATATCTTAAGTGTGCTAGACAAAGCATATTTTCACAGAAATTAATAATGCGAACAACAATCTTTATCAGTATAAAAGATTGTAGCTTTTATTACAAGCCTTAAAATGCCTCATTATGAAAGAGTTATTCAAAACATTGCATGCAATATGATCAACATCTTAATTATGCAGTGCGAGTCTGCTAGATAAACAAGCACGAAACGCCCAGTGCTTTATCTTGAACGTGTGAGTATAAAACCTTGCAGAGAATAAAATTAATGCCCAAGCGCCACAAGTGCATAGAACAAAAATGATACTTATAATGCTGTAGATTGATGAAGTGATGGAGGCGAGATGCCGAAAGAGACCGTGCAGCCTTGATTCTGTCTGCTGGTCTGGAGAGACTTCATTCGTGCAGGTTCACGTGAGCATACAGATTAAATATTTGTTGATTGAGACCCAAGCAGCGCTGACGCGACATCTCGGAAAGCACCGCCGTTTTTATTTATTTTTTAAAAACACAATTTTTTTTTTTGCTGCGGGTTGCTTTCCTGTCCGGGGTTTTAGGTGACCCCAATAATGTCATATTTAGCCCCTAGAATGTGAATTATACTTGGAAACCACTTTTGAAACACGATTGGGCTAGTTTTTAGTAGTAATTGGCGGTTTTGAGAAAACCTGGCAACCCTGGAAACCATAGAAAGTAAAAGAAAGCACACGGAACTCCGACAATGTTTCACATCCTCTGCCGAGAAAAGCCGAAAGCCTGTATATCATCCAACATGAACGACCGCAGATAGTCACCGCGACACCGAGCAAAGCCAACGATCCCGTGTGCATCTTGAGAGGAACGTTAAACTCGCGATAGTTTGCAGGACACAAACTTAACTATAGCAAGTAAATCAATAAACGCGACAGCTTGAGCAAGGAACAATCGCGTCGGCATCTGCGGTTGTTATCACGTCGGCATCTGCAAACTCAAACATGTGTAAGTACCGATCTTTTATACCGAAGTATAAAGACGTGATTGGATAATGATGAAGGTAATTAGTGACGAAGTAATTGAGTCTTACTGGCAGAACTTAGGCTAAAGCTTTCATTTCTTCCATTCAATGTCATTTACAAATGAATCAAATCCAATTTAATCCAACTTGATTTAATTTGTATCATTATCTGCTCTTTCAAATCTATTCCCATTCACCTAATACTTAATATGCCCAATAAAAATATTTGTGGTTTCCCAGTCTTGGCAATCTAATGAGAGATAACGGATGATGTGTGAAGAGCCCTATTATTCACTGTTTTAACAGCAGTGATTTGTGTCAAATGTCTTAGCATTTTGGAAGGTTTAAGAATCTTCTTCATTAACACCTCGCCGCAAATTACACACTGTGGTCGGGAATCCTCCCAATCACTGGTCTGAGTGAAGCCATATTTCAAGTAATTCTCATATTTTCTGCTTTGGCCCTTCTTTCCCTTTGACTTATTATCAATTGGACTCTTTTATTGTCAGCACCAATTAAAAACTGCTCCATGTACAGTCGGCAGTCTAGCTACAGTATGATGACTATGAAACTGCACGTTTTGCAGAAGTTTTAAAGTGAAATGTCCAGTGAACGCATTCAATACATGAACATGGACATTTTTATAATGTTGGTACAGGCACATATTGCTGAATTGCTTCAGGTGGGTATTGGGGCAATTCATAATTTAAATGTTCGTGGACTGTCGTTACTGCCGTTAATGCTGTATTGTGTTGGAATATAACCTACCTCCTGCAGCAAACCCAACCCTAAACCTACCCAATAGAGTTAACACAACAAAAGTGACATAAAAACACATTCGCTTATGCAGCCTTTCTATTTTAACTTCCATATACACTGGTTTAAGCTGTTTTGTTGAACCATAGACTCACGGGATTCATACCAGAGTGCTTCACCTTTCTCACAGTTATAAAGAAAACCTAATGCGTTAGAAAACCCCTACACATGAAGCTGGATATGTAAAATTACATTTAAAATTATCATATATATATATATATATATATATATATATATATATATATTTATACACACACACACACAGGTCTTAAATTCGGGGACCAAAAGACAAGAAACACTTGAGTATGGCTTAATGTGAGGATTAAACTTCAAAAGGCAATTATTTCAATTTCAGTTATTTCAATGTCTACATATAAAGCCTGATAAAGTAGCGATTGTGAGCACAGTGCTGCATTTTGTCCTCCGGTTGCCAGGGAAACTGCTCTATTTCTGCCACCTACTTAAGATTAATTAACATTTTCAAGAAGCCCATTTATCTATTTTTTTGTTCAGACCAATGTGGAAATAAACCCCTGTTTTTACACAGAAAGCATGTAGATTTGTTAATGTGAAACAACGAATTCGTTAAGATTAAGAACTTGTTAAGATTAAGAACCAATTAACAACCTGGAAAAACCTAGAAGCTGCCCTTTAGGGGGGCATTTACACAACACACAATGTAAAACTTTTTGTGTGTTTTGGCATGCATGCTTTCACCATCTTCATTGTTTGTATTCATAAGAATGTGTATGTGTGGAGATGCATAGTGTTTCTTTACAAAGTAAAATCATCGTCTACTGACCAGACATGCATTATACGGTTTTAAGTTGTTTTTGCAGATCCGTGTGAACAGGCATCATTTTGATAACGTTGTGGACTGTACAAGAAACTTTAAAAAAATGCAAAGGAAAAACATTTCAACTTTTAGTACATCGTGTAAACGGACCCTGAGATTCTGTGACTTATGGACACTCACTCAAATACATGTCGATCAAGCTGCCTGCCAATCAGTTGTATTATTTATTGACATAAATGAAAAAAAAAAAGTATGTAATGGATGTAATGGAGTAACCTACCAAATACACTAAATAGAGCTGCACACACAAATGACCCAGCCACCTTCTTCAGCACCAGCGGCAGTGAGTGCCCTCTGTCTGCCAAAGGCATGCCATTTAATAATCAAGAGGGCAAGATAGTCACCTTTATTTATATATCGCTTTATACAATACAGATTGAAAGCAGCATCACAGAGACAAATAGGACTATAATACAATCAATTATGGAAGCTTATCAACTGAACAAGCTGCTTCGTTATATGATGCACTGATTCAAAATGTTTGAAATGCAACATGCTGGTGTTGTTTGGTGGTCAGAATGGTGTAAATTCAATGAAAACTTGCATAAACTGTTATATGCATAAACAAATTTTACAAAACAGTTGCAAAATGTAATCTATTAAGTATAATTAACAAATCAACAATGACATTAAATATAAATGTCTATTCAAAAAAAGTATTATTTAAAAAAAATTGTAGCTTGATTAATTGAGCCAGTAAGAGCCTTTTTAACAACTGCCCAAAACAAAAAACAAACAAAAAAAATGTATGTGTTTATTTTTAATTTATTATTATTTTTATTTTTTTTGCAAATGGAATTTGCACTTGAATGTGCAAGACTTCTGGTGTTGGCCTTTTTTTGGCTGCTTTATATCACAAACTGGCATTTTTTTCATACATTTTTTTTATTGTAATCGTAAACAAACAAACAAAAAAAAATATTTTCACTGTTTGTTGTACTTCAAAGTCATTCTTCAAGTCATTTGCCTACTGCAGCTAATTAATTAAATTTGGAACTTCATACTGACTAGAGGTGTAACGATTCATCGATATGACTCAATACATCGATATGATGTCTGACGATACAATGCATCGATGCCACATGTAAAATATCAATATCTGTAGTATAAATAGGCACCTTATTTGGCACTGTCCACATTTTCAAATAATGTCCATCTATGCATTACCGCCAACATATGCATTCTCGCTCAAACTTACATATCAGGGCTCGATAAGGACTGCCCTTGCCAGAAGGCACAAGGTGAAGCATAAAAGACGCTTGGGATTGTTGGCAGAACAGTCGAGCACTGTGTGAGAAGTTTTCAGCGCACACATTTGAAGAGCAAGCACGTACACAGACGTCCGTGTCTTGACCGCGCAAATACTAAATTGAACTCTCTTCCACTTTTTTGTGCATGGATGAATAAATGTACAGTATCTCACAAAAGTGAGTACACCCCTCACATTTCAGCAAATGAAACTTGGATATATTTTAGAGTAGTCAATGTGCTGCTTGTATAGCAGTATAGATTTACTATCCTCTGAAAATAACATACATCCATTATTGTCAATATAGCTGGCAACAAAAGTGAGTACACCCTAATTGAAATGTCAAAACAGTGTCCAAAGTGTCAGTATTTTGTGTGAGCACCATTGTTATCTAGCACTGCCTTAATCCTCCTGGGCATGGAATTCACCAGCGCTGCACAGGTTGTTGCTGGGATCCTCTTCCACTCCTCCATAGTGACATAACGAAGCTGCTGGATGTTAGACACATGGTGCTTATCCACCTTCCGCTCAATAGGGTTCAGGTCTGGAGACAAATTTGGCCATGCCATCACTTTCATCTTCAGCTTCCTCAGCAAGGCAGTTGTCATCTTGGTGGTGTTTGGGGTCGTTATGTTGGAAAACTGCCATTCTGCCCAGTTTCTGAAGGGAGGGCATCATGTTCTGCCTCAGAATATCACAGTACATGTTGGAATCCATGTTTCCCTCAATGAGCCATAGCTCCCCAGCACCAACCGCACTCGTGCAGCCCCAGACCATGATTCTACCACCACCATGTATGGCTGTAGACAAGACACAATTTTCTTGGTACTCCTCACCAGGGTGTCCATGCTGGACACCATCTGAACCAAACAAGTTTATCTTAGTCTCATCAGACCACAGGACATCATTCCAGTAATTCTTGCTCTTGGACAGGTTGTCTTCAGCAAGCTGTTTGTGGGCTTTCTTGTGAGCCAGCTTCAGAAGAGGCTTCCTTCTGGTATGACAGCCAATACAAACTGACTTGTTGCAGTGTATGATTGGTCAGAGCACTGATAAGATGACCTTCCACTTCTGCAACCTCTAAAGCCATGCTGGCAGCACTCAAGCCACTCTGGCCACTGTACTGTAACTCAGTTTTAGGGTGTTACTGATCTTCCTATAGCCTAGGCCAACTTTGTGGAGAGCAACAATTGTAATACTCAAATGTTGAGAATCCGGTGGTCCGTATGAGAGAATTGTACTCAAAGCACCAAATCTTAACTGCTCTTATACAAGATACACAAATTTGTATGGTCCTGTCAAGCAGACAAAAACATGAACATGATGAATAGGTCATGCTGCTTTGTTGTCACTTAGGGTGTACTCACATTTGTTGCCAGTTATACTGACAATAATGGCTGTATGTTAAGTTATTTTCAGAGGATAGTAAATCTAAACTGCTATACAAGCAGCACACTGACTGCACTGAAATGTATTTAAGTTTTATTTCTATAGTATTTTGCTTGAGAAGATATACTAAAATGGTTGCCGAAATGTGAGGGGTGTACTCACTTCTGTGAGATACTCTAAATGCATGTGTGCAGGTGTGTGTATGTGTGTTATAAGTGACTTGGGTCAGGGGAGGGTTTGGAGACAGAAGTGGACAGGATAAGATTCAGCTTCTTAAAAACGACATTAAAACCCCAAAAATGCTGGCCACTACAACATCTCAGCTTGGTATGTCTATAAAAGATGACCACTTTTCCCATGCTCTATTTCTATCTTGGGCTCTAAGTGTTTAGTTAAGCAAAGAGGTCATGTGTGGTAACTGGTACGGACTGCCTGTGTGTGGGTGAGAGCTAATCTATCGCTTATCTTATGTTGTCTTTTGAGCTCAGTAGAGGCTAATGTTATGGCACCAGCTGCCCCACCATTAACTTCTTTATGCGGGACAGCTTAATCCCTGCTAAGTGAGAGTTCCTGTCTTTTGTAAATCCCCCTTGTGTGTGCTTTTCTGGAGCTCTTTTGAGGCCAATGCTAGCACTGACAAAAGCATCTCTGATTTCAGTCAAATGGCCAGTCAGACCATCCACCTTCAAACAAGAGCTAGAGGGATAGGGAAGAGAGTAGGGTTGTGCGATATTGACAAAAATTATATCTCAATATTTTCTGTGATTTTATATATAATGATAACGATAGTTAGATTACATTTTGCAGAGTGTGTTATTATGCTAGTTCCTCCTAAAGTTTTTGATATTCTTTATATTCTGTGTGGTGGTCAGTTCACACTGATAAAAATATTATTTTCCAATAAGTTTAAACTGAGTTTTACATTTTAAGGGCATTTTTAACTTTATAAAGCCATTTTTTCAAAAAATGTCTATTATCTTTTGAGTCAAATTCTTACATTTAATCAGTGAATTAAAATAAGACATTTTATATGTTAACAAGTAAATGAAATCAACACCGAAGATGCATCTGAATTGGCATTTAGATGTACACGCTGTTTAATGCAAGACATGAATTCATTTAACCTGCCATTACTGATGCATTAATAATGATATATCAAACATAAAACATAGAATACTGATATTTGAAATTATTTAAATAATAAAAGATACTTTGAATGTGAAATTAAAACTGCCAGCAGATGACAGCAAGTGACTGTTAATAAGTGAGTCCTTGTGATTGAACTGAGTCATTTAAACAGTTGATTCGTTCAGGAACTAAACACTGTCATGTTGATCAGAGGTGCAAAACAGTGCTGTGGCTGTTTGGAATTATTTTTGCTGTCGAAATAGCGCAAAAACAGGAAGAACGTGTAAGTCTGTTAATTAACTTCTTGTTTATTAATTTTTTAGAAAAAAAATCAATATCACATTTGTAATCATGATAATATTTGGAGACAAATGGCACTCTTCGTGTGAAACTGATTTACTATATGAAATGGTATAAATATATACATTTTCAGCCATCATGTCTTCAATTTGTGATAATTCTAAATGCATTTTAATAGACTGAATCATGCGGTGAAAGAATGCACTCTAAATAGGCTACATGCAATAGTCTAGACTTTACATATGTATGCGTGCACTCTGTAGGGGTGTTTTGAATGTTTTTTGCGAAATACTACATAATGTCAAATCGCACATCGTTAAAATAACAATTACAATATTATCACAGACAATATATATCACACACCCCTAGAAGAAACACAAGAAAAAGAAAGAGACAGAGATAAGGGTCCTGTCTTTTTTGTGTTTTAATGCATTAGGCTCTTTGGAATGTCCCATAGCAAAGAACAGGGAAACTTCTGTGAACAGCATAATTGACAATAAAACATGTTCATACAATGGTAAAAATTGATTGATATTATTCCTATAAGGGCTAGGCAAATTTGTGACATTGCAAAGCTTTCTTGACTTGGTGTTTTGGTAAATCTTTAAAATATAAAGCTTTTGACATATTTGTGTATTTTTCAACCTAGTTCCATTGAAAAAAAAGTGCCTGTGGCAACATTTGTTTTCTGTACATTTCACTTTAATGTTAAATGTCCAGTGAGTAGCACTAAAAGTGTGTTCAGTTTCAATATCTTGTGCTGAAAGGTAAGTGCTTCACTACATTTGAAAATAACATGATAGAAATAAACTAACCAATAGTGTTAACAAAATCAAACTTGAGAAATCGACGAGACTTTGAGCTCTTGTATCAAAATTTTTTGATTCATGTTTTACAAGACTCGTACTAGAGTTCTTCACATTGCAATGCTGTGCCAGGTGTGCTACCAAGCAAGTTGAATACATTAGAAAAAAACATGCATATGCCACTGGTTATGTGATACAAACATTAAAATGTATTAGTTTATAAATCAGACACTATGGTAAAAGTGTTTTGAGGTCATAACATAGTACTTTGTAAGGAACCAGATGGAAGTAAATCATAATTAATTGATCAAATGTGACCTAATCATGATTTGTGTGAAAAAATTATAAAAGTAGTTGGTCTTTTACTGCCTTTAGTGTTCATTTCATCAGTGAATTGTATGTATAGATGTGTTTTTAGACAGAGTTTTGCCAAATGTAGGTTTTTCCAATTAATATTTCTCTACTGGTATTCCTAGATCATTTCATTCAGAACAATGAATCAAGAGCAAAAGCTTGTCTTACAAAATGGCAGATGTCCACAGCTGCTAAGCCAGAATTGGTCAGTTTACTGTTTTGGGACCATTCTGAGCAGGTGGGTTTGTTGCGATAAGAACTGTAGCAGTGTTTTAGGTTTTCTGTCTCTCTTTTGCTGTGGTTTCTGCCAAGCATGGCCCACTTCCCTGAATGATGTAGATGAGCTGAATGTATGGAAACAACACTGCCTTTGTGTTTGTTTGTTGTCCATAGATCTCAGGGTACAAGATGCACTATGCACACAATTAGTTTTGCATACTGAAAAACATTCAAGGCAGTCTGAAACAACTGATTGTGAAATGGAAGAAAAACAGGTATTCGGTGATCCATGACCAACACATCTGAAATGTGTTTGGGTTGTTGATTATCTTTACAGACTACACATTTCCCTTTTAACTTCACTTTTTCTCAATTGCACGCATACTCTCACAAAATAGAGACCTTAAGTGCAGAAGGAAGCCATAGAATTTGATAAGCTGAAAACTCAATGGACCTTGTCACACCTAAACTCTGCCAGATGTTGGTTTGAAGAGATGTGGGAAGAAACTAAGCAAATGCACCAGCAAAGCCTGGGTTCAGGGGCTAAACGAGTAGAGCTGACTTCAAGGTAGGTGGGCTTTCCTCCCTGTGCATTTCACAGGGGGACAAGAACCAGGTGTGTAAGTATGTGAATGGTTCCCTTAGTACGACACAGTGGACTGTCCAAACTAGTAAAACCCAATGAAAAAAGACAACAACTTTCTCTAAATAAAGCACAGTAGTTTGGAGATAGAAGAAGGAAAATAATCATATGTCTTCTAATATCAGATGGATCCACAGCAGCTGCTTACATTGCTCTATGTCCTAAAGCAAGAAAGGAGTGTACTGTGGGAACAAGACCTTAGAGGAGATAGAGATGGAGGGAGAGGCAGATCAGCACCAGGCTGGGACAGGAAGAATCACATGACCCGAAAGTCTCCAGAGATCTCTCCCGGATTCATACACATCGCATTTGACGCACAACAGCAAAGCTTGCGCTGACATACACACAGCTGCAGGGAACCTTCAAGCTTCAGAGATGATCAAGTCAACTAAACCCTTATGTCAAAACAGCTGTAGAGATCATGCAGATTTGCATGATCTGCATCAGAGTTTTAGACAAACTTTTGATACGAAAGATTTTGACGTAAACCTATTGTAAACACTGACGTAAACACATGGAAACAATACAATCACTTATGCAATTTACTGCATTACAAATTTGTTTGGTCACCACAAATCATGCAAAGTAAAACAAAACGTTTAACTCTTTCCCCACCATTGACAGAATTTTCCATCTTTCATTGTTTTCACTGTGAAGAAGCAGCAGAAACAAGCGATTGCATATGTAAGCAGATGCAATCTTCAAACATTACACAGCATGTGAATTAAAACTGCCTAACATTACTGAATGAAATATCGAACCAGGAAGTGGTTTAGGACTGTGAAACTTTGGATGTGTTGACGGAAGCCATCTACTCTATCTGTGTTTTGCATATCGTTTGAATCCAATCCGGACAAAGTCAAAACACAGTTTTCTCTGCTTTTTTTCTTAGCTGGGATGGAAAACTTTTCCTATTTGAGGCAATTCAAGAACACAAGTTTAGTGTTTTTCTCAAATTTCATTATATATCTATCAATTGATTGATTGAGGTAACAGGCAAACCACTATGTCTGTCTAGTTTTTGGAATACAGTTTTTGAAAGGGAAGCAGTTTCAGCTATCACATTCAATGTAAAGTATCTGTTTTATTAATGCTTAGACTTGTATGGCCTACAAATAATTATTTGTGTACTTGAATGGATGATAAGGAGAGGGCTGTATAAATACTTCAATAAGACAATCATGTGGAAAGAGTTACTGAAATAACTGTGGAGAGAGAGTAATAATTGAAATTATGTTCCCGGTTACTTGACTGTAACCTTGTTCCCTGAGAAAGCGGAATGAGATGCTGCGCTGCTCAGCGCATTGGGAAACGTCTTATTCGTGACCAGCTGTGAATAATGTGTGTAACACGTCGATAGAATTGACCCGGTGGTAATATAGCTTCGGTTGATGACGTCATTGGGGCACGCCTGCAACACAGGGCTATAAATAGATAAGCCACAGGTGCATCAACAGGAAATTTTGTCTGAAGAGCAGTCCTGGGACATATTCAGCACGGCAACACAGCGCAGCATCTCGTTCCGCATTCTCAGGGAACAAGGTTACAGTCAAGTAACCAGGAATGTTCCCTTTCGAAAGCTTCAGTCGATGCTGCGCTGCTCAGCGCATTGGGAACGAGAATACCCATGCCGCCGCATTTGAAAAATGTCTGGACCCCTAAGGTTGTGCAGGTGTGCTACCAAACCACAAGAAGGCCTCAGACATTAGCTTGTGATGTTGACTCAAGGACATGAGAGCCCGGAGTAGCATGGACATCCAAACTATAAAGTCTTATGAATGTGTGCGGAGAGGACCAACCTTCTGCATCACAAACCTGTTGTAAGGGGGCACTGTTGTCTCCCGAGTGGCATCCAGTCAATCAAGGCGTGGCAATCCGAAAGAGCAGCCACATAAACCTTAAGAGTAGCAGGGCATGTGCCTGTGGACAATTTCTCTTGCATGAAGTCCAGAACTGTCCAATGTGGTAGTTGACTGGATCTTCATTGTGTACCACACACCACCTGTCAAATACACCCCATTTATTGGCGTAACTCTGTCTGGTGGAGGAAACCCTACCACTAAGAATGGTATCAATAACATCCGGTGAAAGCCCTGTGTTCCTCAGTTGGTACTCTTCAGGGGCCAAACATGAAGATTCCACAGGTTGGGCCTGGGATGGAATATCATGTCCCCTGCCTGAGACAGAAGGTCCCTCCTCTCCGGAATCGCCCATGGCGAGCCGTTGAGGAGAGATATTATCTCCCTTGAGCGCTTTGACTATACGGTTTAATCCTCGAAGATCCAAGATTGGGCACACTCCCCCACCCTTCTTGGGAACCAGGAAGTATCTGCTGTAATAGCTTGACTCTCTCCTTGGATGAGGAACATGTTCTATGTCCTCTTTGCCCAGAAGAGTCTGTAGCTCTCGAGACAGTACCTGCATCAGCTCCGGTTTCACGGAAGTGGAGACCACGCCGTTGAAACGTGGAGGATGACGAATAAATTGGATCCTGTATCCTATCCATACTGTGCTCAATATCCACGCAGAAAAGCCCGGCAGAAGTTCAATGCTGCCAGACTGTCTGAGAGTGGTACCAATTTTAACACTTCCTTTTAAGGGGATGTTAGATGTTCCGTGTCCTGAACTACGGCAGGAAACACTGGAACATCTAACATCTTGCAGGAAAGCACGCCCCCCGAAGCACAAGAAGTGGTGGGGATGGAGGGGTTTTGTGAGGATAACAGGAAGGGGCAACCGCTTCCTTGTGTGCCCAGAGCCACTATCTCAGTTCCCTGAAGCGGCGGACCGGCAGGGGACGACTGTACTAGCTGTTCTAGAGATCTCTGTAGAGGTAGCAAGCCTCTTAGCACCGCTACGTTTCCAGGTGGTAACTGAGAGAAGTGCTTCGCCGGAGATCGCTGTACCCTGGAACACCAGCAGGGTTGGCAGACCGATCTCCTGAGGGCACTGCAGAGAGACGGGCACCATGTAATGTGGTGTACACCACTCTTCCCCAGAGATTGCCTTCAACAGATCAGCCTGGTATGCCTGTAACACTGCCATAGTGTGCAGAGCAGCACCAGCCTGACCTGCAGCTTGGTAAGCTTTACCCACGATGATGTTATTTTACAAGGTTAAGTGGGGAGAGTAGGTTTCTTAAACGAGGATGCAGATTCGGTCGAGAGATAGCTCACAAGAGTCTCTTCAACGTGAGGCATCTCCGAATACCCCCACGACTTTACACCCACGATAAGAAAGTCAACGTCGAGGGCCCAAAGATGCGGGAAGTATATGGTTTGCTCCATGACTTCGACAGCTCATCATGGAGGTCAGAAACCTATCCTCCAGCTTACTACGTTTGGGGGTCTCTTGTTCGCGTGGCCAGTCAAGCTGCAACCTGTCCACCGCGCGAGTAACCACCTCGAGCAGGTCCTCGACTGATTTCGTCTCGTGAGAGGAACGCTCAGAGGTGGGCTGCTCATGGCCCAAAGACTCAAGAGATATATAATCCTCCTCATGAACCGAAAAAGCACCGGAGCGCGCTTTGAGATCATGAGAGAGGATGCGTGGATTTGGTGACACCGCAAGCGAAAGCGACCAGCCTGTCGCTCGCTCCTCATGCAGATCCGCACGAGAGCCCTTCGATGAAAAGGAGGGTGCAGTCTGAAAATAGCTCAGACGAGCACGAAACATCTTCACTGAGAGCAGTTCACAATGCTCGCACTAACCCATCTCTAAAGCCAGAACTGCGTGCTCTTCCCCCAAACAAACAAAACAGTAATCATGTGTATCCAGCTCATACATAGGATGAGAGCATGGAGGAACAAAACACTTACCATTTCGTTGGCTCATCCTACGAAGATCTGTAGCTGACAAAAAGAATCTTCCTGACGCACACATGCACAGAATGATCTGAAGACAAAAGACCTGTTGATGCACCTGTGGCTTATCTATTTAAGCCACAGGTTTTGCGGGCACCAATTATCTGGTTGAAATAAGAGATAGAGCTGTGTGTCATCAGCATAGCAATGGTAGCAGAAACCATGTGCCTGTATGATGGGAGCTAGTGATGTAGTGTATATGGAGAAGAGCAGGGGTCCAAGAACTGATCCCTGAGGAACCCCTGTGGCCAGATGTTGTGCTTTGGATACCTCTCCTCCCCAGGCCAACCTGAAAGACCCACCAGTGAGATAGGATTCAAACCAACAAAGTGGAATCCCTGTTATGCCCAGTGATGTGAGGGCAGACAGAAGGATCATGTTAAGGATAATAATTCTTAACATAAATTTAGATTTATTATTTTAATTTCAATATTTTAAAAATTAACAAAAAAAGTAGACCAAGAATCATTATAGAATTGAATCATGATTCGTAGAATCTGAATCTGATTGAATTGCAAGGTGCCTAAAGGAGCCCAGCCCTAATAAAAAATTAAGACTTTCAACATTTGGTATATAGTTAGGCCAGCACCACACCATTATAAACCAGCCTAAACCAGCATGGGTATTAATGCTGATCTAAGCAGACCTTTTCATCAAAGTTGTTAGCAAAGACACAACTTTTTCCACATGTAACAAACTTATTATCCGAGAGAGAGTAAATTAATATCTCTGTATTTTTTTGGCTGATTTGCGATATCCGATATACAGGTGCTGGAAATATATAATTAGAATATCATCAAAAAGTTTATTTCACTAATTCCATTCAAAAAGTGAAACTTGTATATTACATTCATTCATTACACACAAACTGATATATATAAAATGTTTATTTCTTTTAATTTAGATATTTATAACTGACAACTAAGGAAATTCCAAATTCAGTATCTCAGAAAATTAGAATATTGTGAAAAGGTTCAATATTGAAGACACCTGGTGCCACACTCTAATCAGCTACTTAACTAAAAACACCTGCAAAGCCTTTAAATGGTCTCTCAGTCTAGTTTTGTAGGCTACACAATTATAGTGAAGACTGCTGACTTGACAGTTGTCCAAAAGGCGACTTTTGACACCTTGCACAAGCAGGGCAAGACACAAAAGTTAATTGCAAAATAGGCTGGCTGTTCACAGAGCCCTGTGTCCAAGCACATTAATAGAGAGGCGAAGGGAAGGAAAAGAAGTGGTAGAAAGTGTACAAGCAAAAGGGATAACCACACCCTGGAGAGGATTGTGAAACAAAACCTGTTCAAAAATGTGGGGAAGATACACAAAAGTGGACTGCAGCTGGAGTCAGTACTTCAAGAACCACTACGCACAGACGTGTGCAAGACATGGGTTTCAGCTGTTGCATTTCTTGTGTCAATCCACTATTGAACAACAGACAGCGTCAGAAGCATCTCGCTTCAAAAAGGAATGGACTGCTGCTGAGTGGTCCAAAGTGATGTTCTCTGATTAAAGTAAATTTTGCATTTCCTTTGGATATCAGGGTCCCAGAGTTTAAAGGAAGAGAGGAGAGGCACACAGTGCAAGTTGCTTGAGGTCCAGTGTAAAGTTTCCACAGTCAGTGATGGTTTGTGTTGCCATGTCATCTGCTGGTGTTGGTCCACTGTGTTTTCTGAGGTCCAAGGTCAAAACAGCAATATACAAGGAAGTTTTAGAGCCCTTCATTCTTCCTGCTGCTGACCAACTTTATGGAGATGCAGATTTCATTTTCCAACAGAACTTGGCACCTGCACACAGTGCCAAAGCTACCAGTACCTGGTTTAAGGACCATGGTATCCCTGTTCTTAATTGGCCAGCAAACTTGCCTGACCTTAACCCCATAGAAAATCTAAGTATGGGATATTGTGAAGAGGAAGATTCGATATGTCAGACCCAACAATGCAGAAGAGCTGAAGGCCACTATCAGAGCAAATTGGGCTCTCATAACACATGAGCAATGCCACAGACTGATCGACTCCTTGCAATGCCGCATTGCTGCAGTAATTCAGGCAAAAGGAGCCCCAACTGAGTATTGAGTGCTGTACATGCTCATACTTTTCATTTTCATACTTTTTAGTTGGCCAAGATTTCTAAAAATCCTTTCTTTGTATTAAGTTACATACTAATTTTATGAGATACTGAATTTGGGATTTTCCTTAGTTGTCAGTTATAATCATCAAAATTAAAGAAATAATCATTTGAAACATTTCAATCTGTGTGTAATGAATGAATATAATATACAAGTTTCACTTTTTGAATGGAATTAGTTAAATAAATCAACTTTTTGATGATATTCGAATTATATGACCAGCACCTGTATATCTCGGTGTTTTAGTTTTTTTATTTGAATTGAAAAAAAATCTGTATTTAATATCTATTTATTTAACTTACCGTCCAATGTTGTCCAACAAAACAATACATATTAAAAGCTATGAAAACAAATAAAGTTAATGTAACCATGTTAGCCTTTATATTATGTGCAAAAAAGGGTTAAAATCAAATTTCATACTAAAACTATAACATTACAATCTAAAAACTAAAATAAGGCTTTTAAAGCAGAAGTTAAATTCACTGAATGTGAATGTGAGATGACATCACTGAATTCACTGATGAACTGCCTTTAACTATCATTTTGCATTATTGACACATTGTTTTCCTAATGAATGTTGTTCAGTTGCTTTGACGCAATGTATTTTGTTTAAAGCGCTATATAAATAAAGGTGACTTGACTTGACTTGACTAAACTAAAAATGAAAATAAATGAGAACAAAAACACAGAGTTGTGTTAGGCTATTTTATTATTCCATTGCAGTATCTTTACAGTCAGTGCTATTATAAAAGTAGACTTATTTATGTGGTTATAATTATAGTGCTCCTATTTAGTTTAGCTCTGTCTGTTTGGCGCGCATGCGCGAGGCGGTGGCTCGTTCACTGAAGTTTAGCGGAAAATCCCAGAAAAGAAGGCTCATGCACTTCTGACAGAAAAAATTTAATTTTCCATGACTTTTTAACATTTACAGATGGAGGATATACCTGTGAAATGTAAGTTATGCATTCAGGAAGACAGTACATCTCCGCGCGAGTAGCCTGTGTCTCAGTCAGAGGCACATGCAGCATTTCTGTCTGAGCCTATGATGGGCCGACCCACTTAAACTACTGAAAAACAAAATTATAAACTATTTCTTACCATTTTTTAAAGGCCTTAATATGAAGCTTGTCACATGTTAAGAACAAACTGGATTAAGCACTTTGTCTGCAGCAGCTCATTCAGTGTCCTCCACTATATTTTCAGATGTGCTTGTATCAAGCTACTGTATATCGATATAAACGGTATTGCCTATCAAATCGCTTATAAAGAAAATATCGATATACCGCTCAGCCCTACTAATAGTGGACAATAATTTACTACATTCCCTGGATGAGCAGAAGACTAAAATCACACTGTCCAGACTGTAACATTATCTCATTTACCCTGTGATAGTGCCAGAGTGTCTTATTCTTATCATGCTGAGAGATTAGCTGTGAGATCAAAAGCTTCATCTTTGCATTGGCTGTTGACATCTTTCTTTTCTTCCATTTAAATTTAGCTAAATATATTTTGAATTTGAACCATGTCTGTCCAATGTGTGAATGACTGATTCAGACTGGTTTTGTGAATAACAATTTTGGTCTGCTCCCCAAACAAAGCTATTATGACTTCATAAGACTATAACACACAAGTTTTAGGAACAAAGATACTTTTGCATGCTTTTTGAAGCTTCCAAGGCTTAGTTCTCAGCACAGGCAGACCTGAGCAATCTTCCAAATGTTTTCTTTTGTGTTCCATGGAAGAAAGCAACTCATATGGGTTTAGAACAACAATGAAGGTCTTGAAGGTGGGGCCCTTCTGGGCCCTCAGCATCGTGGGCAAATCCCAGTGGTGTCAAAAGTATTGGCATTCATTACTCAAGTAGAAGTATAGATACTAGGGTTTAAAAAGACTTTTGTAGAAGTTGAAGTATCAACTCAAGCTTTTTACTCAAGTAAAAGTGTAAAAAAAACTACTTAAAGTATAAAAGTAATTTAAGGGAAAAAATTGCCATTAAGAACAAAAGCTTAGGCCGCACCACAGGGGCCTATTGTGCACTACCCCACCTCCTCAAAAAAAACATTTTTCTAAAGGCCATAGGCCATAATGACTATAATGTTATATTAAAATGTTCATGTTGAAAAATTTGGGATGCACTAGGCTAACTGTTTAAGCCGCATATATGCCCATTGAAAATGAATGCACTTTAGTACAATGCAAATACATTAAAGGACTAGAGATATGATGAATAGTTGCCTATAAGTATTGTTATGGTGCAAAAAGTCAAACTTCAGAGGCATGTCATCAATAACCTTTAATGGAATGTAAATGTACATCCAAGCTTAGCTGCAGGAATCTGCGAGGGCAATGGACAAGAACATTGGTGCAGGCTTAGTAACAATTACTCTTGTATGGTTGTCTATTTACAATAAACATTATAGTGCTGTCAAAATGAATGATTAATCCAAGTGATTAATCAAAAACTAAAAATGAAAAATAACACATAATCCTGATACCTTCTTGATTGATAGCTTCCTGTATTCGGCACATACAGTACATCTGCTATGTCCAGTGTGTGTGTGTGTGGGGGGGGGGTTTAACGAGTTACAAAGTTGGTATAGCCGGCTTATCACAACATTGTCAATCGCGTCGTCAATCGCAAACTATAATTTATTAAAACGTCTCGCTACCGAACTACTTACAGTAGCTTAATGTGTGGAGGATGAAGAGAAAGCACCCATTTGGTAAATGAGCCAGTGAGAAAAAAATAACTTTTAAGTAGGGTCCAGTGCCTTTTCGATACTTTTAAAATGGTACCGGTGCCTAAACGGTGCCTGAACCAATACTTAAAAAAAAAAAAACTATGGATAACATTAAAGAACATTACAAATATTTTAAATAAATCCATAGCTTAACCTTGGATGCTCTCATTTCCCAAGTTGTGCTTCCCTTAATCTAAGGCTAATAAATGTATTTCACAATCTGGGTCATTATTTAATACAAAACCACACATCATGTTTCTACTGTATCTCTGTCACTCACTCTGATATTTAGTTAAGATGAGTGCTGTCTGTCACTGTCTTTAATCAGTTCTGTGAATTACTGTATGGTAAGTCTTTATAAAGTAGCAACAATGTCGTTTTTAAAATACAGTACTGTGCAAAAGTCTAAGGCACATTAGTATTTTCACCACAAAAAAGGGTTTTAAGCCAGTTATTTATATATTTTGCTGTAATGTGTCAGTTGGAAATATCAGTTTGCCATTAATTTTAATAATAATCTATTTTAAATGCACAAGCAGTCTGACAACGACAAAATGAATGATTGGAAATGTAAACTGATATTTTATACTGATACACTGCAGCAAAATATATAAATAACTGGCTGAATACCATTCTTTTAAGTGAAAATACTAACGTGCCTAAGACTTTTGCACAGTAGTGTATGTATAAAGTACGTATGATTTTTTTCTAAATTAAGTATATTTAAATAAGTACAATTGAAGTATGCGTTCGTTCATATGTTAGTGTAAAGGGCTATATTTTCGCTGCAGGAAACAGCTGTGGTGTGATGAGCAGTGACAAGCGAAAACTTTACAGTAGATGAGAAACCGACTGCTCCCTCGTGACCTTTTGTAAACTGTATTTATGACAAAGAACTGCACAGATACGGATATTCTAACAATCTATCAATAAACACATACCTTGTGTCCTCTGTTTGAGGCAGTCGGATACCGGTTCCATACCCAACCCTACTTTTAAGAAATATATTTTTTGATAAACGAACCCAAAACTGGCTATGTCCTTGCTGGAGTGTGATGTGATTTGTGTCATGTGCAGGTGCTATGTATCGCGTACAAACCAATAGGGTGTCGGAATGGTATATGTTTATACTTCTCATCCAACCACAATCAAATTCACTTCACCCGGATGGCGCGATCTATCTGGATAGGTTTTTTTGAATGATGACAAGCCAGAATGAAAACAAGCCAAAATAAAATAGCAGTAACGAAGCTATTTTTAAAATGTAAGGAGTAGAAAGTACAGTGTGGCAGGGGGGGGCGTGGTTTAGCGAAGTCTGCAGCGGGAGAGAGAATCAGGAGACGAGCGGTAAGTGAGTGGTTTGGGCAGAAATTATCATCACCTGTTTCTTGTTCTAGTAATTGGCGTGGAGAGAGTTTAAAACGCCAGGAGAATCGGAAGCAAGCGAGAGAGAGACGGACTGCTGACCCAGGCCGGAAACGAAAATGGAAACCGGAAAGAGTAACCCGGAACTAGCGCTGTCAGAATAAGAGTCGCCGTTTGGGTGTTTGTAACTTTTGAGTTCTTTTTATTTTATAATAAAACTGTCAGCAGTCCCGCCGACCCCTTTGTCCTCTTCCTTCCAACCAACGAACTTTGCTACATACAGATAGTTGCGTGAAAATGTAAGGAGTAGAACTAAAAAGTCAGCTGAAACATAATTACTCATGTAAAGTATAGATACCCAAACTTTCTACTTAAGTAAGGTACAGTAGTATTTGTACTTCGTTACTTGACACCTCTGGCATATCCCATGAAGGGATGGTAGAGGGACAAGGTGGATTCAGCCTCCTGGCACCCCTTAGAAAGCGGATGACCACGCAGTCTCTGCCCGCCGATTGGCCCTCGATAGGAGCATGAGAAGCTTCTATAGCTGCCACATAGACTTTGAGTGTGGATGGGGAGCTCTAGCCTCCGAAATAGTGTTTAAAGCTGGAAGGCTCCCATTGAGCGGCCAGAGGTGCAGGGCTGATAGGTCTGGCCAAGGGTGCCATATTTTCCCATTCGCTTGAGAGAGGAGATTCTGTCTCCGTGGAACAGGCTAAGGGGACACTATTAACAACTGAGTTAGCTCTGAAAGCCACAGTTGGTCATTCCAGGGGGGGGAGACCACCAGGAGCTCCCAACCTGAGTTTGAAGCATCTGCTGTGACAACTGTCCTTCTGCAAACCATCCCTATGGCCACACCCTGTTCCATCCAGCAGGAGTTTTTTCTGGGGGCCAGGACTGTTACACAGGACTGACTCACCCTGATCTGCATGGGTCCGTGGTTTCAACCAGCACTGAAGGGTGCATATACAAAGCAGACCGAACTGTAGAGCTGGTGACGCCCCTTCCATGGGGCCCAGCAGTCTCTGAAATGCTTTGAGAGGGTGAGTGGTATCAATCTAGAAGGAGGTCGCTAGCCTCTGTATGGCCAGAGCCTGTTCCAGCGTGACTACAGTTCTCATTTGGGCAGAGTCGAATTTGTTCAATATCCACTGGCTGGAGAATAATACATTTTTGGCAAAACTGACCCTGAGTCCCAGGCTCTCCAGGGGGCTGACGAGGAGGGTCCTGTGTCATATTAATTCTGCCTCTGACTGGGCTAGAAGGAGCCAGTCATCAAGGTTGTTGAGAATGTCAATTCCCATTAGTCTCACAGGGGAGAGAGCCATGTCCATGTACTTCATAAAAGTGTGGGGGGCCAGAAAGTATGCATTCAGTAAAAAGAACTAGTCTCTTGAGCGAATTTGTGCAAGTGTCTGTTTTAGTGTAGTCATCCTGAACACCCTTTTTATGAGAGAATGATAAAGGTGTCCGAGATCGAGGTTGGGCCGGAGGATACCATCTTTTTTTGGGGATGAGGAAGTAGCAGCTGCTGGAAGCCTAACTCGCTCTGAGCTGGGTGAACCATTTTTATGGCTCATATCGACAGCAAATTCATCACCTCTGAGTGCAGAACGTGTGCATCTTTGCTCTAAACTGAGGTGGGATCCACACAGCTGAATGGCAGGGTATTCAAGCGAATTACAGTGAATAACCTTGTTTTATTGTCTCCAACATCAAGTTTGGCCCTACAGGGATGGCCTGTTAGGCCTCAGCCTATGTGACAAGGGGTTGGATTAAATTGAGAGGCTGGTAGCTGTATGGGGACCCCACAATCAGAGGAAGAAATTTCCTTTACCTGAAAATGTTTACATAAAATGCTTTGCTAGACTTAATGCTCTCATGGCAGAGCAATCAGCCCCAGTGCATGCGGCCTCAGCATGGGCATGGCCCTAATGCATCAAATTTGAAGCTGTTAGTGATAATAATCATTAGTGACAGCATTCTCTTTTAATCCACCTTAAAAGGATCAAACCGCTCATTAGAAGAGGAGTTCCCTTTCGAAAGCTTCAGTCGATGCTGCACTGCTCAGCGCATTGGTAAACGTCTTATTCAAGACCAGCTGTGAATAATATGTGTAACACGTCTATAGAATTGACCCTGTGGTTATATAGCCTCGGTTAATGACGTCATCGGAGTGTGCGCCCGCAACACGGGGCTATAAATAGATACGCCACAGGTGCATCAACAGGTCTTTTGTCTTCAGATCATTCTGTGCATGTGTGCGTCAACGAAACGGTAAGTATGCGGTAAGTATTGTGTTTCTTCGTAGGATGAGCCAACGAAATGGTAAGTTTTGTGTTCCTCCATACTCTTGTCTTATGTATAAGCTGGATACACATGATTACTGTTTTGTTTGTTTGGGGGAAGAGCACGCGGTTTTGGCTTTAGAGATGGGCGAGTGCGAATATTGTGAACTGCTCTCAGTGAAGATGCTTCATGCTTGTCTGAGCTATTTTCAAAACGCACCCACCTTTTCATCGAAGGGCTCTTGTGCGGATCTGCGTGAAGAGTGAGCAACGGGCTCGTCATTTTTGCTTGCGGTATCACCGGATCCACGCATCCTCTCTCATGATCTTGAAGCGCGCTCTGGTGTTTCTTCGGTTCATGAGGAGGATTTTATATCTCTTGGTTTTTCGGGCCATGAGCAGCCCGCCTATGAGCGTTCCTCTTGCAAGAGGTTACTCGCGCGGTGGACAGGTTGCAGTTTGATTGGCCACGCGAACAAGAGACCCCCAAACGTAGTAAGCTGGCGGATAGGTTTCTGACCTCCATGATGAGCTGACGAAGTCATGGAGCAAACTTTATACTTCCCGCATCTTTGGGCCCTCGACGTAGACTTTTTCAACTATCATGGATACAAAGTCGCGGGGGTATTCGGAGATGCCTCAGGTTGAAGAGACGCTTGCGAGCTATCTCTCACCCGAATCCGCATCCTCGGTTAAGAAACCTACTCTCCCCAGTTTCAGGTAATCTCCGGCGAGCGATTCTCTCAGTTACCGCCTGGAAACTAGCGGTGCTGGGAGGCTCGCTACCTCTACGGAGGTCTCTAGAGCAGCTAGTACAGTCGTCCCCTGCCGGTCCGCCGCTTCAGGACACTGAGCTAGTTGCTCTGTGCACACGAGGAAGCGGTCGCTGCCTCTACAGAGGTCTCTAGAGCAGCTAGTACGGTCGTCCCCTGCCAGTCCGCCACTTCAGGGCATTGAGCTAGTGGCTCTAGGCGCACTATGCTTTGTCGAGCCACGCCGGGCGAGCGATTCTCTCAGTTACCGCCTGGAAACTAGCAGTGCTAAGAGGCTTGCTACCTCTACGGAGGTCTCTAGAGCAACTAGTACAGTCATCACCTGCCAGTCTGCCGCTTCAGGGCATTGAGCTAGTGACTCTTGGCACACGAGGAAGCGGTTGCTGAGCTTCATCGTGACATCAATTTGTCTCATGGGGAGGGGCCATTGGCACCATATTACATGGTGCCCGTCTCTCCTCAGTGCCCTCAGGAGAACGTTCTGCCAACCCTGCCGGTGTTTCAGGGCACAGCGAACTCCAGCGAGTGCTTCTCTCAGTTACCACCTAGAAACTAGCAGTGCTAAGAGACTTGCTACCTCTACGGAGGTCTCTAGAGCAGCTAGCACAGTCGTCCCCTGCCGGTCCGCCGCTTCAAGGCTCTGAGCTAGTGGCGCTGGGCACACGAGGAAGCGGTTGCTGAGCTTCATCGAGACATGAATTTGTCTCATGGGGAGGGGCCATTGGCACCGTATTACACGGTGCCCGTCTCTCCTCAGTGCCCTCAGGAGACCGTTCTGCCAACCCTGGCGGTGTTTCAGGGTGCAACGATCTAAACTAGCGGTGCCAAAAGGCTCACTACCTCTACGGAGGTCTCTAGAGCAGCTAGTACGGTCTTCTCCTCCCAGTCCACCGATTCAGGGCACCGAGCTAGTGGCTCTAGGCGTACAAGGGAGCGTTACCCTCACAAAACCCATCCATTCCCGCCACTTCTTGTGCTTCGGGGGGTGGTGGTTTTCCAACAAGATGCTAGATGTTCCCATGTTTCCTGCCATTGTTCAAGACATGGAACATCTAACATCCCCTTAAAAGGAAGTGTTAAAATTGTTACCACTCTCAGAGAGCATTTCTGCAGGGGTATTGAGCACAGTACGGATAGGATACAGGATCCAATTTATTCGTCAGCCTCCACGTTTCAACGGCGTGGTCTCCACTTCCTTGAAACCGGAGCTGATGCAGGTACTGTCTCAAGAGCTACAGACTCTTTTGGGAAGAGAGGCCATAGGATATGTTCCTCGTCCAAGGAGAGAGTCGGGCTATTACAGCAGATACTTCCTGGTTCCCAAAAAGGGGTGGGGGAGTGTGCCCAATCTTGGGTCTTCGAGCAGATGCCTCCCTGATGGGCTGGGGAGCGGTATTGGATGGCCACCCAGCTCAAGGGCAATGGGGGGGGTCATCAGCTCAATTGGCACATCAATTGCCTCAAGCTGAAGGTCGTATTCCTGGCTGTGAAATAGTTCCTCTATCACTTGAGGGGCTGTCATGTCCTAGTACTGGTGGACGACACCAGGTACATTCCAGGGTGTTTGAACAGACACTACCGATGGGCTATTTAAACTCCATCCAGAAACTCCTTCCAAAAATTTTATGAAGCAGAGGTGGACCTCTTCACCTCCCATCAGATAGCGCAATGTCCCCTCTACTTCTCTCTGAGTCACCAGGCCTGACCTATGGAATCTTCATGTTTGGCCCCTGAAGGGTACCAACTGAGGAACACAGGGCTTTTGCCGGATGTTATTAATACCGTCCTTAGTGCTAGGGCTTCCTCCACCAGACAGAGTTCTCGAGGGTCTGGTTGAAACCCCCTTTGAAATGTTAGAATCAGCGTCTTCTGACTCTAAAATGTTTTTTCTCGTGGCAATAAGGGGTGCCCCCTTACAAAAGGTTTGTGATGCAGCAGGTTGGTCCTCTCCGCACCCGTTCATAAGATTTCATAGTTTGGATGTCCATGCTACTCCGGGCTCTCGTGTCCTTAAGTCAACATCACAAGCTAATGTCTGAGGCCTTCTTAGGGGTCCAGACATTTTTCAAGCATGGCGGCGTGGGTATTCTCGTTCCCAATGCGCTGAGCAGCGCAGCATCGACTGACGCTTTCGAAAGGGAACGTTCCCGGTTACTTAGCTGTAACCTTGTTCTCTGAGAAAGCGGAACTAGATGCTGTGCTGCATTGCCGTACTGGATATGCCACAGGACTGCTCTTCAGACAAAATATCCTGTTGATGCACCTGTGGCGTATCTATTTATAGCCCCGTGTTGTGGGCGCGTGCTCCGATGACGTCATCAACCGAGGCTATATCACCACTGGGTCAATTCTATCGATGTGTCACACACATTATTCACAGCTGGTCATGAATAAGATGTTTCCCAATGCGCTGAGCAGCGCAGCATCTCGTTCCGCTTTCTCAGGGAACAAGGTTACAGCTAAGTAACCGGGAACATTTTAATGATCTTTATGTGTAAACACTCTGGCAGATCAAAAATGTTGTGTGCATTCTCTCAAATCCATTCGTAGCGGATGAGGGGAGGGGTGGGGCCATCTTTATTCAAGAAGGAGAGCCACGGGAAAACATCCTTGTTGATCCTGGAACAAAATTCCAATCAACCAATCAGAATTGAGATATAACTTTTCAGAAAATATCTGTTTTAGGCTTGCAACCAGTGTTAGTTGCTTCTACACCCTTGTAAATCAGCGATCATTTCCAACTGATTTTAGGAATAAATTAAGGGTAGGTTTAGGTTTAGGGTTAGGGATTGGTTTAAGTGTATATTTTTGGACAATAATGTTGATCCAGGATCATCAGAAGATGTGGATCCAGGAGCATGTCTTACTTCAAATTAGGGCTGTGGGATATGGACAAAAAAAACTATCACAATTTTTTATCAATTTTGCTATTTTAATGAGATTTTGACACACACAGGCATGCTTTACAGTTATAAATGCATTCAGTATAAATTTGAAACATATTTCCAAAAGAAAACCAATGAGAGCAAAAAGTGGTAACATGTCTCTAGAACAGACTTAAGTCAAAATAATAAGTAAAGATGACAAACAAAATCTAGACATATGGCAAAAATTATATTAAAAAATAAAATTATTATTATTATTTTTTTTGCCATGCATTGGTCATAAAGTTCACTGTAGCGGTGCCTCAGGTGTTATATGTTTTGCCCAATATATTTATTGCCCAAGGTTCACACTTACTCCGTCTGCAGTGCATATACAGTAAGTTACGTGTACGCGGTTCAGAAGCAGCAACGAGAGTGCATTATTGTAAAGTGAAAGCACATTAAAATAATGCACGAGCACGAATCTATCCGCTCGCACACAGATTTCCTTTGCTCTGTTAACAAAACCAGACACGCGTGCTCGGATCATAGACTGTTTAAGGCTCAGATACACGCCGTCTTACAACGTGTCTCCTCTCACTCAACCTGTGTCTTGTGCACTCACAACTCTTTCTGTGCTCATGCGCAAGATATTAAATCTTTTCGCACCTTTCTATTTATAACCTTTTCTGTTGTCATCTTTTACCGCGAGGAGTGTAAACGTTCTGATCCGTTAACATGGGCTCGAAAAAAAGGCTACGCATCACAGACAGAGTGTGTGAACCTGGAGTAGGCATATACCCAGTCTGCTCTGTTCTCACGCTCCACTTAGGTGCGCTGCATCCTGATTGGTTCAGATAACATACTGCGAGAGGTTGGGGCTGCGGAAAATCGTGCTATAAAGCGATTTAGAAACCACGCACACTCAAATCGCGATTTTATTTTGATTAATCGCACAGCCCTACTTCAAATACATAGTTGTCAGATATATTGAATCATTGGTGACAGAGTTCTGCTCCAAAACGCTGAGGAAGATTAAGCTGCTCGATAATGAGGGGTGTAGATTTTCATGTGTAAAAACACTGGCAGATCAAAGAGCTGCGTGGAGAGTGATGCAATCGGAGGCCTTGCTGGCATTAAATCACTCAAGCCTGATTGATCATACCAGCAACTTTGCCATTTCTACCTCTGAGTAACTGGGAGGAAAGAAACACAAGTGCGGGGGCACAACGACACACACACAAATGTGAGGTTTCCCTGCGTTTTGCTTTGATCTGCCTGGGAGGATTAAGCTACTCATATAATGAGGTGCACTGATCCTCATGTGTAACACACACACTGACAGATTAAGCACGCACGATGTGTGTCAAGGATCCCTCAAGTCTGATTGTTCAACCCGCAAGCCCGTCGTTGCTTCCTCCAAGGTAACTGGGAGTAGAGAAACATGAGCGCGGGGAGGTGGGGCTGCCTTCCATGAATGAACATAGACAGACTACTTTCATGGTAAAAGCAGCCTGTTTCTGTGAGTGCAGCCATAGTGACACACACACAAATTTGAAGCTGCCATTGGCAGCATCTGCTCGGATCTAATAAGGAGGATAGAGCTGCTTGATGTAAAGTGGGACACTGATCCTTATGTGTGAGACACAAATCGAAGTGCAGCGTGGAGAGTGAGTACGCAGGCTCTGTGTCGGCGTGAGATCACTCAAACCCTTACTTACTTATTTTCCAGGCTTCGCCGTCTCTCTTTCTGAGGCTTGCTGAGAGAGGAGAAACGTGGGAGCAGGGCTGTTCAGTGAAAGGTGGCCCACAAGTGGAAAAGAGCGAGACTTATCCTCGAGTGAGCATTTTGTCTCAGTAAGCAAGCAGCTCACTGCCCTTCTGCGGCGGATCCGAGAGCAATGGGGAGAATGAGCACGCGGGTACAGTGCCAGCATGCAATCGCTCAGACCCGGTTATTTGACTCCCTGAAGCCGCTATTTCTCTAACCGCGGCTCTCTGAGAGAGGAGAAATGGGAGAGCAGGGTGGCCAGTGGAGGCCATGCGCGAGTGGAGAAGAGCAGTGAGCGAGCAGTCTCTTTGTGGGCTCTGCCCAGACAGATGACTTTTTCAGTGCTCTTCTGCATCATGCAAGTTTCCCTGCACGGGCCACACTTGCAGCATGACATTTGTAACACCGTTGCTAGAATTTGCTCTTTTATGGCTTACCTGCTAGAAATAAGCTCTTTCAGAATCGCTGGATGGCGGCAGGTGAAACGGGACTTGAACTACTGCATCACTGTAGCGGTGGTGAAGCAGATCAGCTGTGCTGAGAGGTCCTGATTCCAGCTGCGAAACCCCTGCTTATGTAGCCAGACACCCCTCCCTATCTGGCGGGCATTGGCAGGCTTGGTGGGCTTTGTCAACATAGGCTCTTGCAGCTCCACTGCCTAGCCACTGGTTCGTTTTTTAATACACTGCATGAACAACTGGTCATGCAGTTTCACTGCGTGAATGAAAAAAGGCTTCAGTTCAGGAGAAAGAAGGCTTTTTCCCATATGAGTCTAGTAAGATGCAGTACGAGCGTAGTATCAAAAGGGAACTATACTGCACAATGAATCTCTTTTTCACAACATCTACGTAATTTGTTTGTTACAGTGAAACAATTCATGAGTGTGCAGAGCTTACATAAAAAAATATATATATATTAAAAAAGTGTCTCTTTCATCCCTCTCCCTGACTTTTAATAAAACCTAAACTCTTTCCATGCAATTTTTCTTGGCCAAGTATGTTCATGTAGAGTGCCAATGTGATAAATCTAGATTTAAATTAAAATAGACAAGACAGTCCCATTGTTTTGGATACATTTTATACTTATCCAAAACGATGTGAACATCACCGTCAAATCATGCGCTCTCCTATAGGAAGTCAAAAATGGACAAAACGGATGATAGAAGTAACTTTTGATGCCAGGAAATCCCTAATATGGACAGAGAGGGCATCCCTCTTTCTTTGTAGCTAAGCTGAATAACAAGTAAAAACCTTAACTAATCAAATGTGAATACAATAAATGTGTCACTAATAGCGCCTCTGTGGCCCTTTCTGACCGAACACAGCGGGAACCATCACCCGAATATTAGTTCCGCCCGGACTCTTTTCTCACACGGACCCAGTACTTTTCCGTCTCAGCTGTGGCTTATCATCTCATTAATTATTGCCTTTAATAGGCGCAGACTTTCTTTGTTCATTGCGAAGTCTTATCGTTCCCTATGGTCGTAATTCTGAGCATTTATCTCTGTGTTGGATTTTCTGTGTATGACTCTGGACTGTGTACCCCGTTGACGATTACTGCTGCCTGCCATTGCGACCATTGCCTATCTATTGAACTGTGTTCCGGATTACCTACGTTGTTGTTCCTGTTTTCTGGTGATTATTCCTGCCTGTTGACGATTCTAAATAAAGCCTTGCGGATGGATTCGAATGTCTCTGACTCCGTGTTACAAAATGATTGCGACAATATTTGGTTTATGTGTTTTTCAAGTCTTTTATATCAATGATACAGTGGTAACTGACATAGCATTAATCACAGAACAGAGGCTAAAAATATTTTCTGCCTTATTCTGTGATAAAAATGGAAAAGTGTTTGTAGTATATAAACTATTATACTGATTATACAATCATAACCATAAAATTGTGATTCGTAAAATATCAATAATATTATAGAAGACTATTTTCACTTTTCTACATTCTGCCCAATGTCCTTCAAACAAATGTGCCAGCTGAATGCTATGAAAACATTCAGTGCTTAACAATTTATTAGACTGTTATAATACAGAAAACACAAATATTTTAGAAATCTGTCAAAAAAAATCTAAAAATGTTATTGTCATTTATTGGGACAAATAACAAACAAAAGGCTTGTGTGAATTTGTAACTTTTACAGATAAGGGGAGTCATGGCCTAGTGGTCTAGTGGTTAGAGAGTTTGACTCCTAACCCTAGGGTTCTGGGTTTGAATCTCGGGCCGGTTATACCATGACTTAGGTGCCCTTGAGCAAGGCATCAAACCCCCAGCTGCTCCCTGGGCGCATGTTGACGACGCCGACGGTAAGTTACCAGGGCTGTCTCTCTGCCACATACAAAGGCCAGAGTAAAAACATTTTAATATTCCGTTTTTTTTTGCCCCTTTTTGTAATTTGGAGATGCTACCCAAGAAGAAAAAAGGGGACATAAGAAGCTTTTTCATAAAGCAGAGTCAGAGTGTAAGTAGGCAAAATAACTAGCTAGCCACATAAATAAACTAGCAGTATTGACTGACTAGGCTTTCAAATGAAGATTCTACTGTGGAAAATAGTATTAACTGGTGATAGTATGTGTTACCCAGGATGATAGAATGCTACGTTAGCAAGTAACTGAATGTCAATAAGCCTGTAACGTTACCTTAACTTAGATTTGTTTCCTTGTTGCAGAGTATTTTTTGTTAGTGTAAATACTAATGTACATCATTATTTTTGTTAATAAAACGTTTGGTTGTTCAGCATTACACAGTCTCGGGTGTTTTTTCTTTTTTTTTTCTTTTGAGAGTGCATTTTTGAGATTATACAGTTATACTAGCTCTTTAGGGACAGTATACAGGATGGTATATCGGGGTCAGGATACAATACAATGAGATGAAGTAGATTCACTTCTGTATTGTAATATTCTGTATTGCCAACAGTCTGAAATAAAAAAGGAAATCACCATTAAATCACTGGTGTTTTACAACAAAAGAAATCCGGGGGGGGGGGGGGGGGGGGGTATGGGGGTGTCCCCACCAAAGCTGAGACCAAACCTACGCCCATGGTGCTCACAGTGTGTGTATGTGTGTGTTCACTGCTCTGTGTGTGTGCACTTTGGATGGGTTAAATGCAGAGCACAAATTCTGAGTATGGGTCACCATACTTGGCTGAATGTTACGTCACTCAAGGATATAACAGTTAACTGACAGTTTTTTGCGCTGAGGATGCACAGATGTATCGGTCAAAGTGACTGTGACTCTTTGGACATTAAAGGTGGTAGACCCCTCGTCTTGTGTTTTGAGCAGATTCTGATTTAAAAGCCTGTTTAGCCAGGAGTCCATGACTTAACATGCTCAAAAAAATTGTCTGTGATTGGCTACAATGCTCAACACAAGCAAAAACACCTTGTAAATTTTCAGTTTGCTTTAGCCTAATTTATTTTCAAGATCTGAGGTAAAATATCTATTGTTGCTTTCACTATGGCTATAAAGATCACGTAAAATAATATTCATACTCACATTAGACACTTTTAACATTGAATAAAGCAGATAATCATTACCTGAGATTATCACTGTCATATTTTGTATGTTGTTCCTGCCGTAACATCACAGAAAATAAAAACTATTTCCAAAATAGAATTCTATGTAACTTCTTGTCATGTGTCACTGTCTTGGGTGGTTAGGACAAAAACTGCATGGAAAAGATACTTGTCATGTCTGGTTGGGACACACAGTGTTACAGTTTGATCCACCCAAAAATCTAAGTATAAAAATATTCATGCTTCTTTCATTAGGTAAGACAAAAAGTTGAAATGTCGTAACTTGTTTATTGACTTGTTAATTGCAATTTGCTGTGGAATGTGTGCCGAACTAATTGAGAAACACTGTCCTATACTAACAAACATACATCAATGGAAAACTTATTTATTCATCTTTAAATTACATAAATCTCAATAAAATAAAAAAAGACCCTTTATTACTGGTTTTGTGGTCCAGGGACACATTTATGTTGCTTGTTTATATTTATGCGGCAGTCATCCATGAGGGGTTGCTGGTTTCTTTCATTTTGTTGTTTTTATTCATTTTAATTTTAAGTTGTATAGTTAAGTATTTAAAATTTTGTTTTTGTAAATTTTCTTTTCATGTGGACTTGAATGTTTGTAAAACCTTTGCCTGCAAATCTAAGTCAATGCACTGCAACCAACAAAATCCAGATGGTGCAACCAACATCAAGATTATCCAGCAGAACTATAGCATGGATAGTTCCTGAGCACTGAATTTGATATTTACTGATTTTATGTGGAGGCAATGACGCTTCAACAAAGATGTCAGAGTCATCAGCTGACTGGGTGCAACATGTGCGGGATGAGCAGGATCTCCACAAACACTGCCACCACATCTACTACAGCTGTGAAACTGCAGACATTAAAGAAAAGTGCTTGCATGATCTCATTTAAAAGTGGAGCAAGCCAAGGCCTTTGATGTTCTTCATGTTGTGCCACATGGGGCGCACATGGCCGACTCATGAACACGACTATTAAAGTTCTGTGAGAGCAGAGAGGCCCTGCCAGCTCGGGCGTCTTTGCTGTTATGTCTATCACTCAAGCACTTTCATGCGGGCTTCCCCGTCCCATCAGCCTACGTCTGGGGTCACTGCACTTTCTACAATGCCTCCTTCCACATCAAACCCCAGCCAGCAGGATATATCCTCTCTCTCACTCCTGCTTTCACACAGTCTCTTCTCTCTGCTATGGAAAAGGGAAGAAGGTGGGGGATACCTTGCTTCTGGGTGAGGATGGTGAGGGGCTCCAGGCCTTTGAAGTGTGATCGGAGCCCCAGCAGACATGCTGCTGTCATTTACAGTGGATGAAGATCCTCCTTGGGTGGTGAAGACTTTTGAATTTAGCACTTCCAAACCACCAAACCTGGTTTTAACCAACAGAACCAGCTTTACCTGTTGTTAAAAGCCAAATTAACTGTAGCCATGTTTTAGGAGGAGATGCCAATTTTGTGAGTGTTTTGGGTTTGATTTTACAGGGATCATATCTTGTATCACATTACATGTGATATCTGTATAACTAAGGGCAACGTATGTAGGGCATTCACTAACTACCATATAAAGTCACAGGATGTCACACTAATAACACATGCAGGAAGCAGAAAAAGAGAGTAGGAGAGCTTCCAGGCAAAATCTGGAGCATATAACACCAGTGATTTTAGTGTGCAAGTTAGCATCTGCAAAAAAAGTGTGATTGCAAGAGAGCTACAAAAAGACAGCAAAGAAGACAATAGAATTTATTACAATTATCTAGACTCCTATGATTTCCGTGTTGTAAAATGTGAACAGGATATCAGCGTATGTCATCTCAGTATATGTAGACATCTTGAGAGCTGCTCTGAGAGTCACTTTACCATCATTTCACCATTTCATTTGAGGAAAAACTACCATCAGAGACACACAAAAACTCTTCTCTACGACCCGCCAAAATAAAAGATCAGTTTAATGTAACTTACAAAAAATGTGACCGCAATGTAAATCTATAATACAAACTAAATATTAATTTCACAATTATTAAAACTATTTTGTGATGAATACCACATATTTGTGATTTTTTAAATTTAATTAGACCATTACAACCAAACTTAGAAAAATATAAATGGACAAAACAGTATGTGAATCTACAATTTTCATAGTCATAAAAATAAAGAAAACTTTGAATGAGAAGGTGTGTCCAAACTTTTGGTCTGTACTGTATATATATATATATATATATATATATATAGAGAGAGAGAGAGAGAGAGAGAGAGAGAGAGAGGGAGAATTGTGTGGTAGATTGAAAAAAAAAAATTCTACTTCAGAAAATACAAATACATAGAAGAGATTTCATAGGGCCCTAATTATGGTTCCTAAGTTTGAGTATGAGGGTAGAAATGCCCCCGCCCCCTAAAAAAAAGTAAAAGAAGAAAAAAAAAGATCTTCTTATATTTGGATTCGAATATCAGGAGAGGCTAACCCAGAGGAGTGAGCAACCACCTTCCAGCCCTCCTCAAGCCTCCCCAGGGTTCTCCAGAAGAGCAGCTGCTTCCTGTCTGAGAGAAAGGCATCCAGCCACACTGAGCTAGCCATCTCACCGACAGTAAATCACAATCCTGCAAAGCCTCTACCATACACTCATTCCCCTCTCACAACTCGTAAAATCGCTGCCCTACAAAACTGGTGACATGTGTCCAATATGTTTTCTATTATGATGCACATAACTGTGTCAACCATTGTAAAAATTACATCAAGTTTGGAAAGCACCAGTGTCCAAAACCCTCTGAATACACTGGCAGGGTCAAGGCATGTTCCCCAGACATAAAGACTGTAAGTTCCTTGATTGGGGTATTGCACTCTTCAATGAAAAAAGATCTGAAAAAGATTATGCAGAGTAATTGTGTCTGAGATCAGACTGCCCCCTGCTGCTTCACTACTCAAATGCACGTAAGGGTCTCATGAATAAAGCCATTGCTCAACCTCTGAAGCATCTCTCAACCACCCGCTATCTCATAGACATGGTTTGCTTTATGCAATCATCATTTTTCTATGGGACTATGGGGCTCTTGAGGATACAAGTGGTCTGTTCTTTCCAGCCTGAAAAAAAAAATCCACTATAGACGGTTTCAACGGCAACAACATAAACAAACGTTACTGCGCATGCGCGCTTTTGTGGACCTAACTTAACTTCCGGTAGACTTCCAAATAGAATCAATAACAACAGCCAAGTCCCTCTAGAGTAGATATTTTTTTATAACAAACAAAATATGTTTGCTGCGTGGATCAGGCGGACTTAATGAAAATGCAAATTCATTCTTTGACAGCAGGAGATGTTTTAAAGCATAGACATAAAGCGCGAGAAATAGAGGTTTACCCAGTAACAGCTGTAAACAAAGCAGAGCTGGTACGCTCACACGCTGGCATATAACACGCAAGTCTTCCTTCAGCAATACAGTGATATAAAAACACCTGTGCCTCGTTTTGATGTTTGAAACCGTCTATACTGTTCACAGCATCCAAGTCAGAGGGAGGGGCTAAATATTCATTTATATTCACAATAATGCCAATCAAAAGAATATACTTATCAACATACTTGGACCAGGCTTGACAACATGTGGTTTCACTCTATAGGATCAGATTTGGGTTGTAAATTAGGGATACAAAGGACTAGTTTAGGATTTAGGTTTGGATTATGAGGGTTTGTAATTAGCTGTAGATATAAGAATTAGTATTTGAAGTTGTGGAAGTATTTAGCAAAAGATCTTTTCTTCACAATTGTCATGTACATCTGAGTGAAACATTATCAAAAAGACAACATGTAGAATGGTGATGTGGTTTTACCAACTTGTTATTGATTAGATTAAGGCATTTTAAAAGTGACAGGATATATCAGATGCAAAATTCACTTTTACATGGTGTTTGAACTTAAATGTGTGTTGGCAGTGTGTGTACACGAGCACTGGTGTTTTATCACAGACCCGCCCTGAGTGAACTGTCACCAGCCATTGTTTTTCGACACCGGAGATGCAGTGGATTAGCTTTGCTTTTGAAGGGAATGCCACCCCCCACCCCAATCTACCTAAATGCATCTATGTTAGCGCGAATCATTCGTGATGCAACTTTACCTACAGAAGAATTGACTATAAAGTTTTTAAATTAATCTTTGCAAAACGCCTTTCCAAATAATGTGCTGGTTAGCAAGTTCCGCAACAAATGCAGTTGAAGTTTACAGTCTCGTGAGAACAGCTTGTCACCCCACAGAAAAGAAGGGTGGGGTGAGCAGAGCTCATTAGCGTTTAAAGGGTCATGCACCGAAACTGCTTGCTGTGGAAAGAGCTGTTTTTGGCAAGGTAAAAAAAAGGTGTTGTTTTACACTTCCTTTGAGAAATTTTAACCAAATTATGTTATAACCGTATCATGAAGACACTAAAGACTCATACAAACTTTTGGACAATGGGCATCTGATGTCCCCTTTAAAGCAAGCTTGCAGTCGATTGTGATATAGAAATTTGGCATGGATGGCAGTCAAGACATTGTTTCCATGATATTATTTATTTTTCTGCCCTTAACCTTTCAGGTGTCAAGCTACTATATAATACACAGTACTGTGTCAGTCCTACCACTGCATTTGTATTTGACTCCTATTGCAGAAATTGGTAACACTTTAGTTTTGGGACCAATTCCCACTACTAACTAGCATGCATATTACTTGCATATTGGCTGTTTATTAGTACTTTTAAAGCACATATTAATATTTATTCTGCATGACCATATTTTAGATCCCTTGATACTTAAATCCCAACAACTAACTTACTAACTATTAATAAGCAGCAAATTAAGAGTTTATTGAGGAAAAAGTTGTAGTTATTAGTTAATAGTAGAAATTAATCCTGAAACAAATTTTATTGGGTAGAAATTGGCTTCTTCTTTTCTCTAAATCTTTCAGTGTAACTGAATCTATCACCAGGAAAGCCTTTTGAATCTTGTAGAAATCAGGCCTTTTAAACATTCTCAGTTGATCCACTTTACATTAAATTTGGTGTATATCATCTAGATATAAACCTTACCAAGATTTATGAAAATAATTAGGATTTTGGTCATTTCACTCTTGGTAATTTGGCAGATATTTGTCATGAATGTGGCCCGTGATCCCTAATGACCTGCATATTGTTAGCATAATGCCCAGTCTTTGCAACTTCATACTCATGGACACTAGGACAATCTGAGGACACAGCATCCACAGGATCTATTCTTTCTTTCTGTTGTGGCCATTTTGTCAACTTTTCCAACTGCTTAGACTCTTATAAATATTGCTTGCGGTTATATTTACATTTTTGTTAGGGTTAGCTATGGTGAGGGTCAGGGTTTAGTCGGTCAGTGATGACTACTTCTCAACTGAAGCAGTTGAAAAGGACAGCCTGCTACTCTGGGATGCGCTGAAGATGATGAGAGTCAACTGAAACACAATGGATATGAAGCAGCTGTTTGCATTCATGTTCATTTCCTCATAGGAGGAACACAGCAGCCATAAAAGCACCGAAGAATGTCCATCAGCTCCACCCTGCCTATTCCTGCACACTCACTCCCTCAGCCCCAGCATGCAAAGAGACTTAACTTTGCTATGTGCACACAAGCAAGTCACACATCTGGTGTCCATTCAAGGCCTCATTGGTGTAGAAAAAAGATATGGTTTATCACTAATATGGATGCAAAAGTCAACAGTTCACTTTATCTGGCAATCATCACATTTCCACTTAGCACTTGGTCTTTAATAAATCCACATAGTGTGATGGGATTAGTGAGATGATGTCTTTTCGGTGATGAAAGCTGCTAAATTTTTTTAAGTTATTCCATCCATCATGTAATACTCAAGTTACATAATATATCTCCTCCATCCTCTAGAGTCAAGAAAAGGAAGCCTGAGGACCAAAACTAACATTTTACACTGACAGAACACAAGAGTATTTATTAGCAGAGCATATAAAAACAGATACAATTTCAAAGGCTTCTGCACGCCTCATTTAAAGCCTGTAGCCTGTATGTAATATTAGACTAATAGCCTTGTAACTGTGTTATATGTGTTCTGCTGCGAATGCAGCACTGCAAGGTCAACACACAATTTGGCATGTGCTTTTTGTCAAAAATATAAAATGATTCTTTGAAAAACCATATTGCAGATGGTGAACATGAAACTGTAACTAAGGCCGCATTTACACGTTGACTATTCCTTTTTTTAAAAACTATACACAATTAGTTGCTTTTTATGGAGTAACGCAATATTGTAAGGCAAAATTTTTAAAGGTAACTTTCCCCAACACTGCACAACCGACCTAAGAATAGTCTCTTTAGAAGTCTCCAACTTGTGCATTTTTTTCCAATCGTTTTAGAAAGTCAAAATATGAACTTAACATTTTCCAAGACCAAGTATTCTGAGTAATGTAATTAATGTTCATTTGAGAGATCTCTATATCAACAATTATCTGATTTGAGATCTTGTGAGCTATGGAAGAGCAATAAAACTATGACTAGCCTCATAAACTATTTGTTATGCTTTTTAAGTACTGTATATGTGTAAGAGCCCATCCATTGACTGAGTTGTGACACACAGCTACCCCACAAATGCCTGAGAGCACTGATGGCTAGATTGCGTGAGAGTGTTTCTCTACTGTAGCAGAAAGTATTGGCCATGCAGAAGAGAGTCAATTTTAATCTCCAAAGCCACTCAGGATGATAATTCTGACGTGGTTTCCAGAACGTTCCCATTTGATTCATTCTGCTCGTAATTATTCATTTGAACAGATCTGCTGGCCTGAAAAAAGGAACACAAGCTGCTGCCAGAGTCAGGGATGGCAAACGCATAACTTGTTTGCTAATTTGTCCTTTAAAACACTGGGTGGAGGAATATAACGGGCTGTAAATTTGCAAAGTTTGCATGGAACTCAGGTATGCCATAACATCATGTGACCAATAATGTGGAAATGTTGTCAAACACTGTTGAATGGGTGGCCGCGGCTGCATTATGCGACTAGTGATGCGCCACGCATGCAATTAACACAAACTTCTCTCTCCCCCTTGCTGGTTTTTCGTCCCCTTCTTGGGCAAGCATAAAGAGGGCTATGTGTGCATCTGCGTGGTTGTACATTTATGTTTGTGAACAAGAGGCAGCAAACAAAGGCATGAGGCAGTTACTATGGGGTGATGCTGGCAGACAGGGCGACAGAGAGAGGCATAGTGTGGGATACAAAAACTTGTTCAGAAAGGATAGAGAGAGAGAGTTGGAGAGGAAAGAATAAGAGATGGAGGAAAGAGGAGGGGGCTCTGGAGGGGATGCTGCCAGTCGGCACGTATGCCCCAGTCTCAGGGAGGGCCCAATATGAATGTAATCATTCAGTCTTAGCCCGGTTGGGAACTTCAAGTCGATTAAGAAAGTCCATTTCAATGGGCTTTCTGAAATTCTTGCACTTGGACTTAATGTATTCCCTAGTTCATTTCACATGAGTAGAGTGTCCTTCAGCACAGCTATTTTGTCTCCTCGATAGTGACAGCCCATTGTAATGCATCTCTAGTTGAGATTGAGAATGGAACCACTGTGTCATTGAAGGGAATAACTTAAAAAAGGGCATTGCCAAAATGATACCTTTACCTTGACAAAATCAGCACCAGAAAGACACTAAACCATCCTGGCAAGATTATCTCAAGTGATGTCACCATCTGGTACCAACAATTGAAACTTTCCCCTTGAAATCTGATTACGACAGGTCACAGGAGACAAATTTGAGACACGTCGCTCAGACAACCAAAAATAGATCTCAATACAAGGTGTGGGCCTTTGTCTCAACCTAGACACATTGGGGATATGCCTACATTTCTGTAAAACCTAAAATATGTTGTTCCGGATATAATTCCTGCATTTTTGAAGGAATGCAGGAATTTGAAGTGGACATCACAAGCTATTCCCCCATGATTCCAGCTCGAAGCGAATGTATATGTTCCATTTAAAGTGCACTGAAGTGTGCGAGACGTGATTTTAAATTGTATTGATTTACAGAGGTATATGATGTCACACTTGTCCGTGTGTGCAGACGGACGTTGTGTAACGCAAATCCGTGAATGAATGTTCCGAAGTGAAGTAAACTTCAACAGATTTCCCCTGCTCAGGGAGTAGGGAGCAGTAAACACTGTGTAGAGACCATGTCAATCGGAACACAGTTCATGCACAGAGCTCACTTCTAACGAGCTGATTATCTGAATCAGAGAGACCTACAATATGTGCATAGCAGTGGGGCGCGAGGACTGGAATTGAGATCCGCTGCTGTAGATGAAGGTTTACGAAACAACCCAGTGTCATGAAAAAAGTGCCCAAGGGTAAAAATTCCTTAAAATTCTATTGTGCTGCTTTTTAGCAAGTTACACAGCAACTTTTAAAAAGAAATGTCCAATGACTGGCACTATATAGCATGTTCAAATTTCTCTTGTTGTATGTATAACAGCAGTTAAGAAATGAAATGTCCAGTGAGTGACACACCAAGCCAAATTCAAAGGACTAGCGGTGGCAAAAGGCAATGGCGTTGTCGCCTTTGCATCTGCAGTGTCAGACCAAAAAGCTGCTCTTGAACACACCTCACAGACTACAGCCAACTACAAACTAACACGTGCATTCTGCGCATGCGTGAGGGGAATTATCTGTCTATATCAGCAGCTATCAATAGTAAATATTCATAATTCAAAAGGAGAATCAGACACAAAGATATATGAGATAAACGCAGATATAGGAAACAAAAAAGCAGCGCTTGCTTACTATTTTGAATATCAATAATTTTGATAACTTTAATCATTTTAAGCAGCTCGTGTTATAAAAAACATTTGCATATTGGAATGCTTGGGAAAAATCATGTAACATTACAACATCATTCTATCTGTCTTCATTTACTTACTAGTTTTCATCACTTTCACTTTAATTGTCACGCACTGACTTGTTCGCTGACCATCCACACCTACCGACAAACTAGACTGACAGACGCTCGCCAACCAGTGTGTTGCAGCCTTAACTGATAGTGTTAACAAAAGAATTCAGTTTAAAATGATTTTGTTTGTTTTTAAAGCTCTTAATGATCAAGCCCCCTCTTAATTAAAAGATCTTATTATCTCACATTCAACTAGTAGATCCTTAAGGTAAGCTCATCATTATCTTTTATATGTCCCTCGATCACGTTTAAAGACCAAGGGCGACAGAGCTTTTTCAGTTGCTGCCCCTCGCTTATGGAATCAGCTGCCACTGGATATTCGCCTTGCACCTTCTATTATCATTTTTAAAAAGAGGCTGAAACATATCTTTTCTCCCAGGCGTTTTAATCTAATCTTAGTACTGTGCTTTTTAGTATATTGTCTTCCATGTTGTTGTATTATTTTATTAAGTTTTATTGTTATATTTTTATTTATTATTATTGTTTTTTAATACTCTGTTCAGCACTTTGGTCAGCTACGCTGTGTTTAAATGTGCTATATACAGTAAATAAAATGTACTTACTTATTCTGCATTGCCATTGTTCAAGGTGAGCTATCGGGCATGTTTACTACATCAGAAAAGCCACACATAAAGAGAAGATTATGAGATGCAAACAGTAAAATGTATTTATTTGCAAATAACGTATTATGGTAAAAGTGTTTGTATGCCATAGAATAGTACTGTATAAAGAACTGTCTGATCATGTATTTATTATTTGATAATCTTACCCCGGAAATCATAAATTGTGTAAAAAAGGAACGAACGCTGTTGGTGTTTTACTGCCTCCAGTGTTCATTTCACCTGGAAACTGGTGTGAAATGTATGTACAGGTACATTTTTTGTAGTTTCCAATGAGCCTGGGTTGCTTTGTCTTTTCTCTGACTAAGCTAAGTTTCTACTGGCCAGACAAGCCTTGACAACCTTTTAGGGATCATGTAACAGGTCTCAGAGGGCTCTTTTTAGGTCTCTTGACTACTGGCCCTCTTGTTTTGTAAACCACTTACTGGAGTTTTTTGGAAAGGGTATCCAAAAGTGTGTTTCCTATATTTAAGAACTCTCATCTACTAGCAATCTAAATCATTATTTGTTTTTGTGATGGCGTGATGCTATCAGGTCATGTGGGTTGAAGAGTTCACCCCCATTTCTTTCTCAACCTGACATTAAATCTAACATTGTCCCATTGTTCTGCATGGCTTGCTGTGAAATCTCTTTTCAGCCAATCTCAATTCCATTTAATTCTGTTAATGCCCATAGTGTTGGACTTTGGTAGTGTAGTACCATTTGAATATCAAAGCCCATGAAAAGACGAACAGACACTATAGCTCTGTTCCAAAACCCAGTGAGCTTTTTTTCCTCACTGTCTACTGGCAACATAGGCAAGCTTCCTTCCCCTGCAGCATCTTAATAGAAAAGGAAGTTCATAAGTAACTGATCTGAAATGCTCTGCATAGGCAGAAACTCCAGTGCTCCTCATGTGAAACAAGTAGACTTACTCAAGGTGAAGTTCTTTTTTTGTTCTTCGCTTACTGGTAAACATAAGTTTGAAATACCTTTAATTTAGGAATATAAGACAAAAAAACACTTGTCCCTTTTAGACTTGCACTCTATTCATTTGCTGCTTGTTTTCTTAAAAAAATTAAATAAAATATAACTAGCTTTCTAATATTTTTGTATTCTATCTGATTTATTTTCATTTAATAAAAACAATTAACAAAAGCAAAAACGAGCTCTTACACTTTTTCTATATTTTTATCTGTTTTCTTTTTATTTGTTATATTATTTAAAAAGCCCTTGCTATGTCTACTGCGTTAAGCTAACTGAGGTTATAGCATTTGTATATATCATTGCTCTTTTGTTGATTTTGATTGCTCCCATTGTCCTTATAAGCGTCTGCTAAATTACTAAAAGTAAATGTAAATACCTTCACAGCAAAACACTGCCAACAAACACCCCAAAGTCCCTCATTCTACTGAGAGCAGCATTTAAATGAAAATGTAAGTATACCATGCGCTTTCCTCTTAATAACAAAATAAAAACACAACAAAAGTGTTTAAGGAAACAGCAGTTAAGAAAGCATCTGAACATACAGTAGCAATGTGGATATGTTTGCACCAGCTCTGCAATTTGTCGCTACAGTAGTCACGTCATTTTGTTTATGTAGCACTTGACAAAAGAAATTACTTTAGAGCAAGCAGTATTAAACATTAAAAACAAGTGTCAGTGTTGCTTTCTATTAGAATTACAACTTTAATTTCTACTACGAAACAGTTCTCCACTGTGTTCATGTTTTTACTCTAAGCTGACCTCAATGGAATGACGAGAAGAGAAGAAATTACGTAAACCTATTACATAATTGCTACGAATCAATGGTCATTCAAAGGTGTTCCCATGCTGGAGAAAACCTTTCCAGAAAGTTCACTTTGGCAACTCTTAAAAACAAACACCAAACAAATTAGGTTTTTGTCAGATTTTTGGACCCGTTTTTCCTCCGTAGTTCTTCCTGTGTTTCCTTTTATGGTCTTTTTCCTGTTCTTGTTTAGTTTGATTACTTTATGATTCCATGCACCTGTATTCCTCTGATTGCCTTGTGTTTATAAGCCCAATTCTGTTCAGTTTGGTTTTGTCAGGTCTACTTGTTGGATGATGTGTGTTTCCCGTGTTCCTGTTGTGGATTTACCCCGTGATTCAAGTATTAAAGATTTACCTTCTTCGCCCCAAATACCTCCTTCTCCTGCTGGCTCCACCATGGCTCCTAGCTCCCTCCTCTCCGCTGTGGCCTGGCAGTCCACTAGCATTTCTGGGCTCCCTCGCCCCTCTGGCTCTGCCTTGGTCTGGCGTCGACCATCCTGCATCTCAGGACTCAGGCTTAGTCAGGCTCCTTCATCCCCTCTGCTCCTCCTCAATCTCTATCGTTCTGGTTCCACCACGGGCTCCCGGATCCACAACAGTCGCCGGCGCCATCTGCTTTTTCCTCCTCCATGGGTCCTCCCTCCATCGGCTCCACCGTGGGTCATCCTAATAGCTGTGGCCTGGCTCCAGCTTGGCTCCTTCTGCTCCAAGCCCCTCCTGCCTCCTCCCTGGCTCCTCTCTCCTTCGTCACCCCATGGACTCTGTCTGCTGGCCCCCTCCCGGGTGTCCCTCCTCTTTGTGAGTTTCCTCCCAAGTTCCAAACCATCCCTCCCTCTGTGTCTGTGGTGCAAGGATGCACCTTCCTTGGGTGTCAGACTTTTGGACCCGTTTTGCCTCTGTAGTTCTTGTGTTTTCTTTCATGGTCTTTTTCCTGTTCTTGTTTGTTCTTGTTTGATTACTTTATTTCGTTTCATTTATTCATATAGCACAAACACAACAGAAATTGACAACAGTGCTTTAAAAAATATAAAACTAGATGCAAATAAGAAAGAAAGCAATAAGACATAAAAAATAAATAAAAAAATAAATAAAACAGAATTAAGAATTGCTGAAAGCTTGGGCCAGAAGATAAGACTTTAACTCATGTACAGAGGACAGGGATCTCCGATAAAAAGGAAGACAGTTTCTTGGCTCATTTACCCACTGAACAAAGTCGCAGTCTTCCATAAGATTCACAAAGTCTTTGCCTAGTGCTTGAGGAGTCACAGCATACATCAATGTTAAAATCACCAACAATTAAAAGTATCTAGTATGTGGGTGTTATCACACCTATGAAGTCTGGGAACTCATTTAGAAAGTCTTTGTTTTTGGAGGACGGTATACTACTGCCGGTGAGAAAAGCTGTACTTCAAAAGTGGAGTAGCAATCGGTGTCCAGCATCCAACAGCAGAAACAGTTTTTAAAAACAGATGCCAGTCCTCCACCACGGCCGGAATCACACGGGTTATTTAAAAAGTTATTGTTAATAGGTGTGAGTTCTGAGAAAGAACTAAGATCATCAACTGAGAGCCAGGTCTCCGTCGCAAACAAAAAGTCAATGTTGCCGGAAGTTATAAAGTCATTGAAAATAAACATCTTGTTCCCCAATGATCTACAGTTTACGACTGAGGTGCATGCTTCAATGCCCAACACAATGGGTGAAGATGCCGATGATCCACTCCACCTAGCTGTGAGTAGGGACTGTGCCAGCGAGGAGGCTGTACTGACGAGTCCCCTAACAAGTGAATGATCCATTGGTAAGGCGTCTCCAAACAACTCCTCGCGATGTGAAGACCATCCAACTCACATTCACAGTCGCCTCGGATTTGGATTTGTTTATTTATTTATTATTAATTAACAAACAAAGAGACAGACGGCAAGCCATTGACACCGGCAACATCTTCTTCTTTTGCAGTTGCTGCAGATTTGTTGGCTGCACATCCATGATGCGAATATCCCGCTCAACCACATCCCAAAGGTGCTCTATTGGATTGAGATCTGAGGCAATTTGAGTAAAGTGATCTCATTGTCACGTTCAAGAAACCAGTCTGAGATAATTTGAGCTTTGTGACATGGTGCATTATCCTGCTGGAAGTAGCCATCAGAAGATGGGTACACTGTAGTTATAAAGGGATGGACATGGTCAGCAAGAATACTCAGGTAGGGTGTGGTGTTTAAACCATGCACAAATGGTACTAGGGGGCCCAAAGTGTTCCAAGAAAATATCCCCAACACCTTTACACGACCACCACCAGCCTGAACCGAGACAAAGAATATTTGTGTATATATATATATATATATACACACAAATTTTTTTCATGTTCTTTTCGACAAATTTTGACCCTACCATCTGAATGTCGCAGCAGAAATCGAGACTCATCAGACCAAGGCAACGTTTTTCCAATCTTCTATTGTCCAATTTTGGTGAGCCTGTGCGAATTGTAGCCTCTGTTTCCTGTTCTTAGCTGACAGAAGTGATACCTTGGTTATAACGAGTGATTGCCTTTCTACCATCTAACATTAACAAGGCATTGTCGTCCACAAAACTGCCATTCACTGGATATTTTCTCTTTTTTGGACCATTCTCTGTAAACCCTAGAGATGGTTGTGTGTGAGAATCCCAGTAGATCAGCAGTTTTTGAAATACTCAGACCAGCCCATCTACCACCAACAACCATTCCAGATTTAAAGTCACTTAAATCCCCTTTCTTTCCCATTCTGATGCTCGGTTTGAGCTTCAGCAAGTCATCTTCACCACATCTAGTTGCCTAAATGCCTAAATGAGTTGCTGTCTAAATGTCATTGGCTGATTACCAATTTGTGTTACCAAGCAATTGAACAGGTGTATCTAATAAATATTATATAATTATATATTATATATATGTGTTGACCCCAAATAGACAACAATTCGATGCTTCGATTCGAGGGGCCTGATTCAACTACCAATCTCACAGTCTAATATTCGCGGGCTGTTATGATAATGCCATTATGACTATATGTGAGCGCACAAATGTCTGATTTCCAGAGCCGGACAGTAACGGAGTACATTTACTTGAGTACAGTTCTTAAGTACAATTTTGAGGGATCTGTACTTTATTCGAGTATAATTTTTAGGGAGTACTCATGACTTTACTCAAGTACATTTGAGAAGCAAATATTGTACTCTTTACCCCGCTACATTTCTATCCATAACCGTAAGTACCCGTTACTTCTTCTTCAGTGTTTGTTCATGTTCATGTTCATGTGACGTAGCGTTGTCTTACTAGGGGTGAGACGTGGGCTGATGACGTCAGCGATTCACCGTCCACACGAAAACTCAAAGCCGGCGTTCTCAAATTTATCCACTCTGGGACCCGGTTTAAAAAAAAATCGGTTTCACTCTTCCAAAATGCCGGATCCGTGTGGATGAAACGCTTATCTGATAAAAAATGTGTGCGTATTCACAGAAACGCGTCTCTGTATGGACGAAAAAAAAGGAAAAAGGAAAAATCTCAGAAACCCTCCATTTGCTGTTTCCCTCTCAAACGTGATTGGCATGAGCAGGCGCCACTGATTGGGACACCCTATCAGCAATCACCTTCAGCTTTCCGCCAAAGACTTCATGACATTTGAAGTACAGTACACACACACACAAACACACAGAGAGAGACACATATATTGTGTGTGAGAATGGTGTTAATTCATCTGAAAGTATTTTCTCCTGCTTTTGCCTGTATGTCTATGTGTCTATGTCTATGTTTCAATTTCCATAATCCGTGACCGACAGAGGAGCATCTTGGCGGTAGGGATTTAAAACTATACCAAGACTCACACTGACACAGGCAGAGACTGGATTTTTTTCGAACAGGTAGGGTACAAGTGATTTCAAAACATTTCAGCCGGTGTATATATATCGTGGATATATTATTTACCTGATATAAGATGCATTTGGTTTTGAGTTATGCACTTCATTGTAGTACTACGGTGATATCTCTTCAGTGCACAGCACGAGCAGGACAAACAACAAAGCAGAATATTAATAACTTTGACTGAACTGTCACACCCATACCATCATAATGAGAACATCATTACAATAAAACGCTGTGAATTTTTTGAGTTTAGCTGCAGTGTGTCTGCACAATGTTTCGTAAAGAACGCGACCACAAAAGGAGTTTGATTTACATTTAATTACACCAAATACACAAAATAATGTTCTTTTTAGCAGCATCATATGACCCATTTAATAACTTGTAATAATGTTGTCACACTTTTGTTCATATAGCAGTAGGCCTACTTTTAAATAAAATGAAAAGTGCACAATACACTACTTTTGAATTAGAAAAAAAATATCAAAATCGTCATAAAATCACGATTTGAGCTGGCGTGATTTCATAAATAACATGATTTTCCGCGGCTCCTACCTCCCTCAGTATGCTATCCAAACCAATCAGAATGCAGTGCACCTAAATGGAGCGCGATAACAGAACAGACCGGGCATACATAACGCCAGGTTCACACACTCCATCTGTAGATATTTTTTTCCGTGCTCATGTTAACAGATCAGAGCGTTCAAACTGCACGTGGTAAAAGATGCGAAAGATGTGCAAAATATAAATAACACATTATATTATTGTGCTTTTGCGCTCTGGACATTTGTCATTAAAATAACGCCATACTTCAGGAGCATTGCCAATAAATGGCAAAACATAAAAATAAAAAAATGGATTTTTTTATGTCTAGACATTTTGTCACACCTTTACTTAGTTCTAGAGACATGTTAGAACTTTTTGATGAAGCTCTAGTTGGTTTTCTTTTGGAATTATGTTTCAAATTCACCCTGATTGAATTTATGACTGAACAGAATGTCTGTGGATGTCAAAATCATGATACAAAAAAACAAAAAAAATAAATAAAAATCGCATAATTGATCAAATAATGTGATCAATTGTGGAGAATTGTGTAATCAGCTGTGGAGAAGCAGGCCCAGCTGAGAGAGCTGAGAGCCACGCTGGAAACGTCCCGGGCTGACGCTCACAAGTCCGGGGTAGGTATACAGCACAGTGCTAACTCTCCCACCACCTCTACTCCTTGTGTTTCTCTGCAAAGGCCCCATACACCCAGGACACAATCTTCCCAGACCTCCTTCACTTTGGTGCCAGGACACCATGGACCCTGGGTGCACCAGCAGCAGAAGACCCTTATCTTCCAGGTCTGTTGTGAGCACGTTCACTGCAGTGTACAACGCGAATTCCGGAAAAGTTGGGACGTTTTTTAAATTTTAATAAAATGAAAACTAAGGGAATTTCAAATCACATGAGCCAATATTTTATTCACAATAGAACATAGATAACGTAGCAAATGTTTTGTAGAAATTTTACACTTTTATCCACTTAATTAGCTCATTTAAAATTTAATGCCTGCTACAGGTCTCAAAAAATTTGGCACGGGGGCAACAAATGGCTAAAAAAGCAAGCAGTTTTGAAAAGATTCAGCTGGGAGAACATCTAGTGATTAATTAAGTTAATTGATATCAGGTCTGTAACATGATTAGCTATAAAAGCTTTGTCTTAGAGAAGCAGAGTCTCTCAGAAGTAAAGATGGGCAGAGGCTCTCCAATCTGTGAAAGACTGCGTAAAAAAATTGTGGAAAACTTTAAAAACAATGTTCCTCAATGTCAAATTGCAAAGGCTTTGCAAATCTCATCATCTACAGTGCATAACATCATCAAAAGATTCAGAGAAACTGGAGAAATCTCTGTGCGTAAGGGACAAGGCCGGAGACCTTTATTGGATGCCCGTGGTCTTCGGGCTCTCAGACGACACTGCATCACTCATCGGCATGACTGTGTCAATGACATTACTAAATGGGCCCAGGAATACTTTCAGAAACCACTGTCGGTAAACACAACCCGCCGTGCCATCAGCAGATGCCAACTAAAGGTCTATCATGCAAAAAGGAAGCCATATGTGAACATGGTCCAGAAGCGCCGTCGTGTCCTGTGGGCCAAGGCTCATTTAAAATGGACTATTTCAAAGTGGAATAGTGTTTTATGGTCAGACGAGTCCAAATTTGACATTCTTGTTGGAAATCACGGACACCGTGTCCTCCGGGCTAAAGAGGAGGGAGACCTTCCAGCATGTTATCAGCGTTCAGTTCAAAAGCCAGCATCTCTGATGGTATGGGGGTGCATAAGTGCATACGGTATGGGCAGCTTGCATGTTTTGGAAGGCTCTGTGAATGCTGAAAGGTATATAAAGGTTTTAGAGCAACATATGCTTCCCTCCAAACAACGTCTATTTCAGGGAAGGCCTTGTTTATTTCAGCAGGACAATGCAAAACCACATACTGCAGCTATAACAACAGCATGGCTTCGTCGTAGAAGAGTCCGGGTGCTAACCTGGCCTGCCTGCAGTCCAGATCTTTCACCTATAGAGAACATTTGGCGCATCATTAAACGAAAAATACGTCAAAGACGACCACAAACTCTTCAGCAGCTGGAAATCTATATAAGGCAAGAATGGGACCAAATTCCAACAGCCAAACTCCAGCAACTCATAGCCTCAATGCCCAGACGTCTTCAAACTGTTTTGAAAAGAAAAGGAGATGCTACACCATGGTAAACATGCCCCGTCCCAACTATTTTGAGACCTGTAGCAGAAATCAAAATTGAAATGAGCTCATTTTGTGCATAAAATTGTAAACTTTCTCAGTTTAAACATTTGCTATGTTATCTATGTTCTATTGTGAATAAAATATTGGCTCATGTGATTTGAAAGTCTTTTAGTTTTCATTTTATTAAAATTTAAAAAACGTCCCAACTTTTCCGGAATTCGGGTTGTATGATATCCGGTTCGCGAATGAATCACTCGATGTAACCGGATCTTCTTGAACCAGTTCACCAAATCAAACTGAATCGTTTGAAATGGTTCGCGTCTCCAATAACCATTAATCCACAAATGACTTAAGCTGTTAACTTTCTTAATGTGGCCGACACTCCTTCTGAGTTAAAAAAAAAACAATATCCCGGAGTAATTCATTTACTCAAACAGTACACTGAGTGAACTGCTGTGAAGAGAGAACTGAAGATGAACACCGAGCCGAGCAAGATTACGAACAAAAGATTGAGTTGAAAAGAGTCAATCTTTTGTTCGTTATCTGGCTCGGCTCGTTGTTCATCTTCAGTTCTCTCTTCACAGCAGTTCAGTCAGTGTACTGTTTGAGTAACCGTTTCGAACGATTCAGTTCGATTTGGCAAACTGGTTCAAGAAGATCCGGTTACATCGAATTATTCATTCGCGAACCGGATATCATACACTGCAGTGAACGTGCTCACAACAGACCCGGAAGATAAGACAATGCTGAATAAAGTCGTAGTTTTGCTATTTTTGGACCAAAATTTATTCTTGATGCTTCATAAAATTCTAACGGACCCTCTGATGTCACATGGACTACTTTGAAGATGTTTTTCTTACCTTTCTGGGCATGGACAGAATACCATACACACAGTTTCAATGGAGGGACTGAGAGCTCTCGGACTACATCTAAAATATCTTAAACTGTGTTCCGAAGATGAAAGGAGGTCTCACGGGTTTGGAACAACATGAGGGTGAGTTATTAATGACATAATTTAGATTTTTGGGTGAACTAAGTCTTTAATGATATGGCTCCGTGTTATCATCCGGGCAGAACTATTGTTCCAGCCAACAAAGACAGATTCACAAATAACCTGCCTGATTTATCTTAACTGGTCTGTGTACCCATAAATACACATGAACTAGACGAAACGACTAGCAATACAAGATAGAGAACTATCTTCTCTTGTACATCAGAAGCTGTTGCCCCATCAAATTGAAAAAGGTTTGAGAAAAATGTACAGCGCCATGGTACAACAGTAATACCCACTCTCTCAAGAATATGGAGAAAAACTAACTTGGAAGTTTTTAGAATTGCATGAAAAAACAGTATGACCAGCTAAGACAGGCTTCAAAAGCTGCCAGGACCAAGCATACCCGCAAACTCATATAAAATAACCAAAACAAACAAAGGTTTTTATTTAGCACAATGGCTACATTCACATTTACATTAAGTCATTTAGCAGAAGCTTTTATCCAAAGCGATTTACAAATGAGGACAATGGAAGCAATCAAAAATAACAAAACAGCAATGATATATATAAGTGCTATAACAAGTCTCAGTTAGCTTAAATGCAGTACACTTAACAAGGGCTTTTAAATAATATAATAAATAAAAAGAAAAAAGATCGAAAAGAAAAAGAATACAGCAAGCTAGTGTTATTTCTTTTTTTATACTTGAATAATAAATGAAAAGAAAATAGAATACAAAAAAATTAGAAAGGTAGTTAGAATTTGTTTTTTGTTTTTGTTTTTTTTTAGAATAGAATAGTGTAGAATGGTGAGGGCTAAAGATAGAGGATCAAATAAAGATGGAAGAGATGGGTTTTAAGCCGATTTTTGAAAATGGCTAAGGACTCAGCTACTCAGATTGAGTTGAGCAGGTCATTCCACCAGGAGGGAACATTTAATTTAAAAGTCCGTAAAAGTGACTTTGTGCTTCATTGGGAAGGCACAAACAAGTGTGTGACGAGTGGGGCGGGGCCGAGGGACATGGGAGCGAGGCCGGGGGAGTGATTGGAGATGAACTACACCTGTTCGACCCACCGGTCTCGAGGCCCATGGAGGAGATGGAAGGATATAAAACTGGAGCGACGACAGTGAAGGACGAGAGAGGACCAGGCCTGGGCTTTTAGTTGTGTTTTGGGTTTTATTTGCGTGCACCAGTCGTCCGTGAGGGGCTGGTGCGCTGTTTTTGTGTTTATTTTGTTATTAAAATGTTTTTGATTGTCCGCCGGTTCCCGCCTCCTTCTTCCGGATGAATATGAAGGTTAAATCATTACAGTGGTGCCGAAGCCCGGGAGAAGGAGGGACGCGCTGCTGAAGATCCCTCGCCGCTGTGGTGAATCCGCGGTGCCATCGAGCTGGCGAGGAGTGTGCCGCCATGGACACTCGAGGCGATGGGCTGGAGCGAGTTGCCGGGGACGGGCGAGCTCGCTACCGGCCGCCCACGATGTGGAGAGACAGCTGCCGTCCGTGAGGGAGCGGAGGAGTCGGCGCCGTTCGCCAGGTGGCCGGAGCCTGCTGCCATCCGCCGGAACGGGGAGGAGCAGGGAACGGGGGACTCCTGCCGGCTGCCCAAAACCGGAGGAGCCGTCGCCGTCCACCGGGCGGCGGAGGAGTGTCGTGCCGTCCGCCGAGGGCCGTCCAGTGCCACCGCCAGGCACTGCGGAGGAGATCGCCCAGCTGGTGGAGGGCCGAGCAGCGGTGCGTCTGGGAACCGGAATTTTTATTATTTTTTTTCCTCTCTCCCCTCTCTCGTCTCTGTCGCTCCTCCTTCCATCTCCTTTTCTCTCGCCTCGTCTGTCCTACCCCCAGGTTCCCGCAGGTCCCCGTGAGCGGCCCCCCCGGAGGGGGGGGGGGGTAGAGCGCAGTCTCGGGAGTACCCCCCGGCCTGCGAGGGGCGATGGGGGTATGTGACGAGTGGGGCGGGGCCGAGGGACATGGGAGCGAGGCCGGTGGAGTGATTGGAGATGAACTACACCTGTTCGACCCGCCGGTCTCGAGGCCCATGGAGGAGATGGAAGGATATAAAACTGGAGCGACGACAGTGAAGGACGAGAGAGGACCAGGCCTGGGCGTTATTTTAGGTTTTGGTTTTATTTTGTGCGCACCAGTCGTCCGTGAGGGGCTGGTGCGCTGTTTTGGTGTTTATTTTGAAATTAAATGTTGTTTGATTGTCCGCCGGTTCCCGCCTCCTTCTTCCGGATGAATACAAAGGTTTATTCATTACAAAGTGACGTTTACTTGCAGAATGCAAGCTTCTAGAGGGAACATAAGTCTGAAGTAATAAATTTAGGTAAATGGGTGCAGAGCCAGTGGTGGTTTTGTAGGCAAACATCAATGCCTTGAATTTTATGCGAGCAGCTATTGGTAGCCAGTGCAAATTGTTAAACAGATAAATTGTATGCTTTTTGGCTCATTAAAAATGTATCTTGCTGCTGCGTTCTGGGTTAATTGGAAAGGTTTTATAGAACTGGCTGAAAGACCTGCCAAAAGAGCATTGCAATAGTGCAGCCTGGACAGAACAAGAGCTTGAACAAGGAGTTGTGCAGCATTTTCCAAAAGAAAGGAACTGATCTTCTTGCAGTGTGGTCTGAGAAAGTCAGCTGATCATCAATCATAACTCCAAGGTTTCTGGCTGTTTTTGATGGAGTTATGGTTGATGTGCCTAACTTGATGGTGAAATTGTGATGAAACGATGGGTTTGCTGGAACCACAAGCAGTTCTGTCTTGGCAAGGTTGAGTTGAAGGTGATGATCCTTCATCCAGCAAGAAATGTCTGTTAGACAAGCTGAGATGCGGGTAGGTACCGTTGGATCATCAGCATATCAGTGGTTTGAAAATCCATGTTTCTGAATGACAGAACCTAATGATGCCATGTAGACATAGAAGAGAAGTGGTCCAAGAACTGAGCCCTGAGGCACCCCAGTAGTTAAATGTTGTGACTTGGACACCTCACCTCTCCAAGATACTTTGAAGGACCTATCTGATAGGTAAGACTCAAGCCACTGAAGTGCGGTTCTTGAGATGTCCTTTGCCAGTAGGGTTGATAGGAGGATCTGGTGGTTAACCGTGTCAAAAGCAGCAGACAGATCAAGCAGGATAAGTACTGAAGATTTGGATTCTGCTCTTGCCAGTCTTAGGGCTTTAACAACTGTGAGCAAGGCAGTCTCAGTTGAATATCAACTTCTGAAGCCAGATTGGTTGCTGTCAAGGAGGTTGTTCTGTGTGAGAAATGCAGAGACTTGGTTGAACACAACACGTCTAAGTGTTTTTGCAATGAAAGGAAGAAGGGAAACTCGTCTGTAGTTCTCTAAAAGATATGGATTGAGGGTGGGTTTCTTAAGTAGTGGAGTTATACGAGCCTGTCTAAATGATGAGGGGAAAATACCAGTGTGGAGGGATGTGTTAATGATTTGAGTGAGTGCAGGTACAACTGCAGGAGAAATGGCTTGAAGGAGATGAAATGGAATAGGATCAAGCGGAAGTAGTAGGATGATAAGAAAGGATGAGTTTGGAGACTTGGAGACACTGCCTCAGAGAGTGAAGAGAAGGATGTGAATGAGTCTATGTTTGCTGGTGATATGAGCTTGATGGATTGTGGTGTGGAAAATTGTGCACTGATGTTTTTAATTTTATTAATGAAAAACGTGGCTAAGTCGTCAGCTACTAGAGATGAAGCAGGAGGGAGAGGAGGAGGACAAAGGAGCGAGGAAAATCATGTGAGAGTTAGATGAATTTTAATTTTGTTATGGTAGTATGTCATTTTAGCAGTGGAGACATTAGCAGAGAAGGAATAAAGAAGTGACTGATACACATTAAGTAGGTTACGTCGAAAGATGACGTGGAGGGGTAATTGATGTGTCAGTTACCATGTTGAGGTTAAGAGTGAGGAGGAAGTGATCCGAGGTTTGCAGTGGAGTAACCAGTACATGATCAGTGGAGCAGTATCGTGTATAAATAAGGTCCAGTTGGTTGCCTGATTTGTGAGTAGCAGTAGTTGACACTCGATTGAGATCAAAAGAGGCAAGCAGAGTGTGGAAATCAGCAGACAGAGGTTTATCTAGGTGGATGTTGAAATCTCCAAGCATAACTAGTGGAGTACCATCCACAGGAAAGGTTGAGAGTAGCACATCTAATTCATCCAAGATGTTACCTAGTGGTCCTGGGGGTCGATAGACAACAAAAAAAATTTATTTTAAGAGGGTAGGTGACAGTAACTGAATGAGATTCAAAGGAGCTATTGATACCCAAAGATGGTAAAGGATTAAATTTCCAATCATTAGAGATGAGCAGACCAGTACCTCCACCTCTTCCAGTCAAGGGGGTGAGTGGGAAAATGAGAAATTATTGGAGAGTGCTGCAGGTGTAGCAGTGTCCTCTGGTTTGATCCAAGTCTTTGTCAGGGCCATGAGATTAACCTTTGAATGACTAATAATAGAAGTAATGAGATCGGCTATGTTTACAGCAGACTGGCAATTCCAGAGACCGATAGAAAAAGAAAGTAGTGTATTAGCAGGCATAGGCAAAGTGTGCGGGTTGTTAAGATTGTGCTGCCTACAGTGTGTGATGCGTGGTTTAAGAGTTGTAGTCAAGTCAAGTCACCAGGCACGTGCACACATAGACATGAAAGGGGGCTTGAGCACCTGCCCTTTTTATTCCTGGAGAGAAAGTGCCCTTTTTTCTGGGATGCTTTTTTTTATTTTTGAAAAATAATATATATTTCTGTTTACACACAGCTTCCCTGTCAAACAAATATATTTATTGAAATATAGTATCTAAATATCAGGTCAGGAGTTCTGAAGCGCTCCCTCTCCCTCTCTCCCGATTGTTAAACCTGATTGTATTGCTTCCGCTAAAGAAAATAGTCCACTCCGTCTCTACAGTTAGAATCATGTGAGTCCATAGCAACGCTCTGTTTTTCATGGCAACGGTCTGTTAAACTCCGCACAGGGGTCTGTTGGTTATAACAGACCGCATTCTACATTGGAATTCAACCAAGCCATGTAATAAAATAAGTTAATAAAATAAGCATATATCACCACCAGGTGATATGCTTTAGTTATTTTGTTTATCCTATTTACCTGCATTTCCCTGTCAATTAGATGCAAATGTGGGCATTTTAACTAGTTGACGCCTAATTTGCATACAGAAAGTCCCCAGTTATTGACTTACATCAAGAGTCTTTCCCCCTGAAATTTAGAAATCTAAATTGGTGAATTCAGAAGAAATCTACAGATGCAAACAGATGGAGGATACACTCTAAAAAATGTAGTAAATCTGAGTAACTGCATCTGGTACATTAATAAATAAAACTGAGTAGAAATAAGTTAACATTAAACTTTAAAAATAACAATATTTATAAATTAACTATTTAAGTAATTGAACTTTTTTTATTTCCTCGAAACCTTTATAAAATAGTATTCCATACCACCACAAATACATACATGACATCGGCTTTTATTGAATTTTTACTCAATTATTTTGGTAAGTTTAATTTTAAAGTGTTATGTATTCTGATAACACCAAAATAATTAAAACGATGTAGTGCCTTGTGCAAAAATAAACAAATTATTAGTAAAACACGCCCCTCTGTTTGCAGTTATTTAGGTTATTCTAAATATGAAGAGTTCAGATGAAAAATCCTCTAAGTGCCATCTGAAATTTCCTTCAATAATGATCATTTTTATCAAGCTTGTATGTTTATGTTCACTTATTTCACATTACTGGCAATGAAAATTACCTATTAATTGTCATTTAAGTTAAATTACTGAACTTCAATACGAGCTTGAAAAAAGAAGCTCTTAAGAAAATTTCAGATGGCACTAAGAGGCTTTTGCATCTGAACTCTTCATATATACTTGAAACTAGTAACATAGAAAATGTTTTCAAAACATGCACATTGTGGAATGGTTTCCTTTGCTGCTCTATAAACCTAGTGAATAGTAAGGAGACCATGGTTTCTGTGAACTGATTATTTTGTAAACATCTTTTGAAAATGAAACAATTGCGTGAGTTTGAGGAAGATAAAATTAATTAACTTTTTACATTTTTTTTTTTAAAGGAAGTCAGAGTTGCGTTAATATATATATATATATATATATATATATATATATATATATATATATATATATATATATACTTTTTTGTTTAAAAAAACACAAAAAAAAAAAACTTATTATGAGAAGTGCCCTTTATTTCACTTGAGCCCCTGCCCCTCAAGATGTCTGTGCACGTCCCTGCAAGTCACCCTTATTTATATAGCGCTTTAAACAAAATACGTTGCGTCAAAGCAACTGAACAACATTCATTAAGAGAACAGTGTGTCAATAATGCAAAATGATAGTTAAAGGCAGTTCATCATTGAATTCAGTGATGTCATCTCTGTTCAGTTAAATAGTGTCTGTGCATTTATTTGCAATCAAGTCAACGATATCGCTGTAGATGAAGTGACCCCAACTAAGCAAGCTAGAGGCGACAGCAGCAAGGAACCGAAACTCCATCGGTGACAGAATGGAGAAAAAAAACCTTGGGAGAAACCAGGCTCAGTTGGGGGGCCAGTTCTCCTCTGACCAGACGAAACCAGTAGTTCAATTCCAGGCTGCAGCAAAGTCAGATTGTGCAGAAGAATCATCTGTTTCCTGTGGTCTTGTCCTGGTGCTCCTCTGAGACAAGGTCTTTACAGGGGATCTGTATCTGGGGCTCTAGTTGTCCTGGTCTCCGCTGTCTTTCAGGGCACTAGAGGTCCTTTCTAGGTGCTGATCCACCATCTGGTCTGGATACGTACTGGATCCGGGTGACTTGTAGTGATAATAGGGATCTGGAAACACATAGTAAGAATTGGCTAGTTTAACAAATAACCAGATGCCACCCGATCTAAAAATATTCACTCACAGTTTAAAGGTGCCATAGAATGCAAAAATCACTTTTATAAGGTGTTTAAACACATCTGGCCGCAGTGTGTGAAAACAACCAGCCTATAATGGTAAAAATCCACTCAATCATTGTTTTATAATTCCAAAAAAATCATTTCTAAAAATTAAAAGCCTTTCAACACAAGCAGTTCCAGACTGATGTTACAGTCCTGTCCATTTGTGACGCTCTCTGCCCTATTAGCATATACACAGCCCTGAGTGAGAAGCTGCGGTCCACCATTACTGTTCTCTTGCTGTAGCTGCTGAAGATACATGTCAGCGCCAAAGAGCCATTAAAAGTGTTGTGTGTTTGGATGCACCAATGAACATAGGAGTCTCCTCAGAGCGCTAAGGACACGGTGGTTACATTTAATTTTTTGAAGGAAATGTCCTGAAAAAAAACAAAACACAAAAGTCCTATACTTTGTGCTAACATTTTACACCAGACTCGACTTCCTCACAAACATGGGTCAGTTCAACACAGGAGTTGTGCAAATATTGCTTCTGAAAGAGGGATCGTTACCAGCGCTTCATGCAAAAATGTCCAGACTCCAAACAAAATTAGCATCAGGGATCATATTTTGTTTTCCAAAAGGTATTTTTGCTCTCTGTAGGGCTAATGTTGCTAAAGCTACCATTGTCTCTGCCTGTTTTCACTAATGCTGCCCTCATGTGCTACCAGAATGATCGTGAATAGGAATGTGGTAGTTAAAAATTGTATTTGGAAGCAATGTGTGAGGTCAGTAACACAGTCACAGTAACACCGGTATGTCCACAAGCATGAGCTTTTGAAGCTTCAGCACTTTTCTGAGAAGGGTTCCAAAAAAAAACCCTCCTGTGGACATGAAAAGCAACCCACGGCAACAGTTTTAAAGTAGCCCCATTCCACGGGAACAACACTGGAAGGGAGGCGGGAGCACCATCATTTTCATTTAAAGGGGACATACACATAAATAGAGCTTTTTGGCTCATACCCTAAAAGTGGCAATTTCAAGAAGCTATGAAAAATTATCTGTGGGGTATTTTGAGATAAAACACTTTGGGGACATTAGAGAACAATTTAAAATATTGTATCAATGCATTTATGGCATCTTAATAGTAATGACTTAATGTATTTAATTGATAAAATAGATTAAAAAAAAATAAATAAATAACAAATGTAGATTCTACAGCAACAAATACTTCAGTTTCTTTCATCGCACCCAAAGATAAACTAAAGTGCTTTACAACTACAGGACAGGAAGAAATAAATAAATTATCACTGCATCTAAAGCAACAACATGTTTATTAGATCCTGTACCCACTAAATAAAATAAATAAAATGAAAGTGTTGTTACCTGTAGCAAAATAAATGCTTCTCAATATTATTAACTCAACGTTATTTTTAGGTCACATTCCAAAAGCATTCAGGCTGGCGGTTATTAAGCCTCTAATTAAGAAACCACAAATAGATCCTAGTGAACTGGCAAATTACATACCCATTTCAAACATCTTAACAAGACCAGATGAAACTTCTAAATTATCTAAGGCCCCGTTTACACGATGGGAAAACGCAGATATTTCCCTGCGTTTTGGCCTGTCATTTACACGAAAACGCCATTTTTATCCCTGAAAACGATTATTTCTAAAAACTCCGGCCAAAGTGGAGATTTCTGAGAACGCCGGTTATGTGTTGCCGTGTCAACTGGGAGAAACGGGGTTTTAGGTTCTCAAACGTCACATTATGCGCCAGAAAATGCTTAACGTCATGTGAGTGCCCTATGTTTAGAGTTTGTTTGGGTAACGTTACTCAACGTTTGATCATGGATGCTGTTAAGGTGGTACTCATTTTACGTTTGTGCAAACGCTTTTGGTCTGTTTGCATTTGCAAACACAACTGCTATGTTGTTTTGAAAGGAACAGGAAGTTGCTCGATTTTGAGGATTCTGATTGGCTTGCATGGCTTTATCCTTCTCCCTACACTGCCGCCCATAGGTTTAGCATAGTTATAATGGCCCTCGACAGCGTATTTATGCGGGTTGATGTAAACGACAACTTTTTTGAAAACGATGTTGTGTGCACGATGTTATTTTTAAAAACGGAGGGGGGGAAATATTCGTTTCTCTAAATACCTGGCTATGTGTAAATGTGGCATAAATTAACAGAGTATGTTAAAAATTTAAAAGATTCGATGACCAATAATTTTCTTCTATTAAAATCAGACCAAAAAAACAGTACACAGAATCTCTTGGATTACAGTTTGCAACTAGACATATGTACTGTTACTTCCAATTCAGTAAAATTCTGGGTGTTATATTAGGCTGCGTTTACACTTGGCATTAAAATGATAGATTAAGCAGATCTGATCATCAGTCAATCGGAACACGGTGCATTTACACTTGACAACATCAACTGAAAGTTCAATCTGGATAACCGATCAGATCTGTCTTTCCTGCGTGTAACCTGGGTGAATTTGAGTAATTGAATGTAGTGTAATTAGAGTACTTATTATGTATGTTATGTTTAATGTTAATTCATGACTTACAATATATATTGACGGTTTCTTTCAAATTTAGTTTTCAGCATTAACGATCTCATCAAGGCACTATAAAGCAGTCATCTCAGCCCTAGTCCTAGGTCAAGTCTCCAACAGGAACAGACCATACGCTGTTGTCTCCTGAGCCTCTGATGCATCACGGCCAACCAGACGTAAAGTATACTCACCCTTTTGAAACCCTAACCTGTGTCCTTGTTCTACTGCCCCCAGGACCCCGGAGCATTCTATTGCTACCTGTGATCCAACAATCTCTTTAGTCTCATGTGTTTATACCGAGCTGGAAATAACCTCGTCATTTGTAAGGAAAGAGAGTTAGTATGAGCAATCTGTGACTGTGGCTGTGACATTCCTTAATCGAAAGTACTCCCCTATCTACGATCCAAATAAAATAAAAATGCTCTGAATTCACCCACCTTTGTCTCCTGTGCATATCCTGACAAAAATATGTTTTTTACAAGCAAGTTTGATCACTTCTTTTTTATTTATTTATTTTTTTATTGGATAAGGGATCGCAAAGCCCACCTGCTAGAGAAGTATTCGTGACAGTGATTGGCTGTTGTGAGAGCGGAGAAAAAAAAATAATGAGAGACCTGAAAAAAAATGATGAAACTGAGAAATCCAGATCGGATTTATTTCCTATATTCTCGTTTGTTTTGTTTTACTAACTAACAGTTAGTAATTGATTTGTGAATACTGTTAGGATTAGGGTTTGAAAGACAAATATTTTGTTGAGTTTGATATAATGTGACTTCAAACCGAAGACAGTCAGCATCCTTCTGTTTTGCCATGATGGTCGAGACCTATGAGAGCGACCAGGACGCAATCTCCTGGGACTAGACAGCATATTAGTGCAGCGTTGCACTCGTTCCTGAAGGCATCGATATCGTAAAAAATAATGACTAACCGTGGGGTGGGGGAACCTATAGACGATGACTCTTCCCCAGATAGATCCCAAGTCAAGCCCAGGATGGGCTTCCGATCCCCAGTCAAGCCCAGAAGTGGCTCCTGAACCCCAGTTAAGCCCTGAAGAGGCTCCTGATCTCCCGTCAGGTCCTGAAGAGACTCCCGATCTCCCGTTAGGCCCCGAAGAGGTTTCCCTTTCACCAGCTCAGAATTGCGCGGAGTCCCCTGCTGCACTTTCACCCTCCAGACCCATGTCTCCACCTTGGCCCGTCAGCCACCCACAAGGTGATCTTCAGCCTGAAAGGTTTAACAGGACACTGCTGTCCATATTAGGTACCCTTGATCCAGCTCAAAAGAACCCGTGGAGCCAGCATATTAGTCAGTTGGTGCACGCATATAACTGCACTAAAAATTAGTCAACTGGATACTCTCCATATTACCCATTGTTTGGACGAGAGGTGAGATTGCCAGTAGATCTGTGTTTTGACCTGTCACTAGATGAAGAAGCAGGAAAAACTCACTTGCAGTATGTTAAAAGAATGAAAGGTGAACTGCAAAAAGCATACCAGTTGACTGCACAAAGATCTCTGAAAAGCCATCAGAGAAATAAACGCTACTATGACAAAAAAGTGAAACATCAGCACTTGGAAAAGGGTGATCAAGTTCTCATTAGGAATCTTGCTCTGACAGGAAAGCACAAGTTGCAGGATAAATCTAAATCTTTACCTTATATTGTGATCGAGCAACTAGAGAACTTATCAGTGTACAAGCTAAAACCAGAGACAGGAATGGGAGGAGTGAGAACTCTTCATAGGGATAATTTACTGTCCATTGTGGATAATGTGAGATTTCAAAAAACAGAGAAAGAAAGAGAAGGGGTAAAATCTCCAGTGACCCGAGCAAAAACTACAAAGAAAGAACAGTTAAGAAAAGAGAAAGGAACAGGCAAAGAGATTCAAAGTTTGGAAGTGTCCTCTGAAGATGATGATGAGAATGGGTACTATCATGAAAATCCTGACTGGATTAGTACATTGACTAGGCCATTGTCTTTAGATTTTCCTGAGCCTGTAGTAGTAGAGGAGGAAGCTGTAGCCTGTGGTTCTGAAAATAATCCTCCTCCTGAAGCACTGATGGAGGAAAATGCAAGAACAGAGATGGAGGAGGATAATTCCTCCTCCCATGTATTTCCTGGCCCAAAAGAGAACCTATTAATAAAGGGAAGAGAGAGTCAGTGTAGTCATTCTCCTAGCAGGGAGATAAACACTATGGAAATTAGAGTGCTTATTATGTATGCTTTGTTGAATGTAATTAATGACTCACAATATATATTGATGGTTTCTTTAAAATTTAGTTTTATTATTTTGTTTGGTTGAAATGTACTTGCTGGAAAAAGTGTTTTTTACAAGCAAGTTTGATAATTTCTTTTGTTATTGGATAAGGGATCGCAAAGCCCACCTGCTAGAGAAGTATTCGTGATGGTGATTGGCTGTTGTAAGAGAAGAGAAAAAAATAATGAGAGACTGAAAAAAAAAGGTGAAACGGAGAAATCCAGATCGGATTCCAAAAATCCAAAATAGTTTATTTTGTTTTGCTAACTAACCGTTAGTAATTGATTTGTGACTACTGTTAGGATTAGGGTGTGAAAGACAAAGGTTTTGTTGAGTTTGATATAATCTGACTTCAAACCGAAGACAGTCAGCTTCCTTCTGTTTTGCCGTCATCTCCAGGGACTAGACAGCATATTAGTGCAGTGTTGCAATTGTTCCTGAAGGCATCGAAATCGTAAAAAACGATGACTAACCAGATAGCGCTTTGAATCACAGTGAGGTTCAAAGTTCCTCTGGCTCTGTGGAACACGCGGAGCCACAGACTGCTTCACGAGATCAGCCAAGAGATCGAAACACTCGTCTGCCAAGCCCCAATGGACAGCTTCGGGCAGAGGTGGGTAGTAACGAGTTACATTTACTTCGTTACATTTACTTGAGTAATTTTTTGGGGTAACTAATACTTTTTGGAGTATATTAAAATATGGGTACTTTTACTCTTACTTGAGTAAAGTTTTTGGGAAAAATCTGTACTTTTACTTCGTTACTGTGGGCGACGCTCCTCTTGTTACTTTTATCTTAATGCAATAAATGTTATAACTGCTTCAGTTTATTCCAAAGGCGCCGTCTACTTTTCTCTGGACAATGAGCGATGCCCATTCGCGAATGATTCATTCTTTTGAGTCAATTCTGTTCAAAGGCTTGATCAAACCAACTGGCAAACGAGTATATTGGTTCATGAATCAGTTTGAATGATTCGTTAAGTTCCCTGCCGCACGCGCTGAGCGTCTGAAGTGGTTCACTCGGAGTTGTAACGTTTAACATCAACAACGTTGAACACGGGGCTAGGGAACTGCACTGAATTGAAAGCATATCTGCAAAGGCTATTATTTGCTAGCGATCAAGATCTTTATTAGATGAACACCGCGTGTGCTGTCTACTGTTAAACAGGTAATAACTTGGGCTACATTCGATTACAGCACATGATACCACTGTGACATTAGTTTGTTGTACGTGTGTGGCTTATAACAGAGGGGAGTCAAGTTGAATGCAGCTTCCAAAAGACAAAAAAATAGCCGATTAAGATTTTATTAATTTTAATACAATCACACCGGTGCGAGTACGTTCAGCAAGTCATATCATCAGCTGCTAAATTCAAATCTGTAATCGGTTGCTGGCGCTGAGCCAGAGATAGATGCGTCTTTACAGCACTGCGCATTATAATCAATCATACAAGATTATGTTGAGCTTTTGAATGCATTGGCCAATCAGAGGCGTCTAGATGAGTCATCGCTAAATGCCGGTGCTTCCTTCACTCGCTCGCTGACTGAATACTTCTTCCTGCAAATCCTCTCGTCAGAAACAACAAAGTGCAGATGTGTACGAATCTATAATTAAGATTTTGATTTCACAGTGTTAACAGTTTCAGTGATTTTAATGGGAGTTTCTGAGAGTGATTGAACTCTAGACTGTCAGTGAAAATTATCTTTGATAATGTTATTTATCAATGTTAAAATGTTATTTGCTCTCTTTCTGAACAATGAAAGATTAGTAACAATTTTTATATCACATTAACTTTCAATGTTAAATTCACATTTAATATAAAGTCAGTCATATTAAAAATATGTTATGGCATGACACCTATATCTGTTACTTAAGTAAACAGACAGGGTTTTATAATAAATTACATAATTAGACTACTTTGACCATCGCATATTATCATTATTAACATTCTATGAAATGTGAGAATCAAGATATTTCATTATATAGTTCATGCATCTGGGAATGTTTCTAATAGAAATGGGAAAAATAAATAAATAATACTCAATAATAATTTGCCAATATGCTGTTGTGGCTGCTGTGTGTCACATTATGACCCCCATATGCCTAGACACAATTAATTATGATTTTCCACAATATTTACGCTTGCAGAAATATACTTCTGTGAGCAGACAGAAGAAGATCCGTCAATGTGCATTTGGTCCGTTATGTTCAGATGTTCGGTAACTTAGCGGTCATGTGAGGAGTTTTCTCTCTTCCCTGTGTCAGAGGTTATTTATACATATATAATACATACTTTATTATGTATTTACGAATTTTCATCAGCTGTTACTCCAGTTTTCAAAGTTATGATCCTTCAAAATATAATTCTAATATATTGATTTATTACCAGTGCTGGAAACAGTTTTGGCACTTAATATTTTTTTGGAACCTGTGACATTTTGTTTAGGATTATATGATGTATAGAAAGATAAAAAGAACATCATTGATAGTAAATCAACATATTGGAATGATTTCTGAAGGATTATGTGGCATTGAAGACTGGAGTAAAGGCTGATGAAATATATATATATATATATATATATATATATATATATATATATATATATATATACACACACACACACACACACACACACACATACATTACATACATACATTTTATCTATATATCTAAATAAAAATAGACTCAGTATATATGACCCAAAGTAACTAGTAACTAACTACTTGAGTAGATTTTTTATCCGATACTCTTTGACTCTTACTCAAGTAACTATTCAGACTAGTACTTTTACTTGAGTAAATATTTCTAGAAGTACTTTTACTTGAGTACAGTTTTTGGGTACTCTACCCACCTCTGGCTTCGGGACTTGCAGGTATTATTTCATTTTAATTTGTGCTCTTTGGAGTGAGGGGGGCCAATTCTGAGTTTGCTTTAAAGGCCACAATGCACACAAGCAACGCTACAGGCCTGCAACGGGGAAAGCGCGCACGTGATACGGTGTGAGAGAGTGTTTGTGTGTGTGGGCCCACCATTGTTTTATTATAACTTTGGTTCATATAATTAAGAGGTTTTTTTTTTCATTTGTTGATTTGAAGGGTTAATTGGTGTAGTTAAAAACCAAACTACATATGCAATTTGTCATTTGTACTATTCAAGTAATTTATTTGTGTTGTATTTAGCAACATTTTCTCGGTTATATGTGGGGAGTGTCTTGAGACCATAGGGAAATTGTAATTCTTCTTATTGGCATTTTTTTTTTTTTTTTCATTCTATATTTAAAAAACTTTTTTTTTTCAATAAAATTTGTAGTTGTTTATTGTGAAAGCCCCGATTTATTTCCTTATTTTGGTTTTGTATTTTACATAGTGGTAGGGGTGTTGTTAAATACTGATTTTGATTGTAGCCCTCTATCTGAGTAGGGTGTTACATGAGCAATATTTAAATAAGTCTGCAGAGAATGGCATGGTGCAAAAGCAACCTGAAGTAGTGGGTTTTCTTTTGAAAAGCATTTTCAGTCGCTAGACACTGTACAAATCAAAGAGAAGTGTAAGCGCTCAACACAGGTGTTCTCCGTCTTTTTTTCTGACAGATCGCGAGAGCGGGGGCGTCGTTTTGTAAATAGGACCTGGATGCAGACACAATGGCTGGATTGCATTTACATTATATTGAGATCCGATCACAATGCGTCCTCGACTACCTCTGGACTTTGACACACTGATCAGATAACATTCCAATCAGAAGTGCATTTACACTTGTCTTTTCAATGTGTATGTGGACAACATCCGGATACAGGTCGCATGTTAATGCCAAGTGTAAACGCAGCCTTAGAAAGCAACTTGTCTTTTGAAAATTATATTTCATGTTACAAAAACAGCATTCTTCCATCTTAGAAAAAAAATAATGTTCATTGCCTGTTTAATTACATCTTTAATTGATTTTTCCCTACATTTCTGCCATATTTACATTAGCTGACATAGTCACCACTGACAAGCTACTACTAAATATATTGTAAAATAATATAATATATATTTTAATTTTATATAAATCTGCTTTGCAACGAATTGTATTTTGAAAAGCATTATCCAAATAAACTTAAATTGAATTGTTGGTTTAATATGCTACTTCAGGCAGTGAGTCACTAGGTTTTAGAAGTCCCGTTTTTTGGGTTTCTGACAAGCATAGCGACTGCTAAAGGAACATAAAAACAATCAGTGTCTTGTTTTTGAGGTAGCACTATTATTTGCATTTCATTGTTTATTTTACTCTATAAACTTTGAGTGTACTAATTAAAAAAGGCTTTGCCACCCCTTATTATGGTTGAACAGCATGGCCTACTTGGCTCAGCCTTTATTGCCCACTCAAGGTTGATACTTTTTATCCCCTTAACACAGAAACCTCATTACTTTTACTGTGGCATATGAAAAGAGGCACTGTCTGCTTGGTGATCAATGAATCAGACAAAGTTTCTCCAAAGAGGACAAGTGCCCAGTTCTTTATTAACATTTGCAATGGCAAAATAAATTAAAAAGCTACTTACATTTTAGATAAAACTTACAAATCACAGGAAATATATGTTGTAGTATTTGATAATAGTCATAAATGACCTTGTTGGCTGTGTGCTGTCAAAGGTGTGTCGAGAGATTAATCCCAAATATCAATTATTATAAACCGAACACTTGTTCTCAGGTGTTCTAGTAGCAGTTTTTTCTCAGATAAGTATTTATTTGAAGCATTTATTTGAAGTATTTGCAGCGCGTTTCGTTGTATGCATCTGTTGTGAAGTATTTGCAGTGCGTTTCGTTGTATGCATGTGTTGTGATGATTTGCAACACTTGTGTTGTCAAACTGATGAAGATGTTTTCTTCACTTGCTGATGTTTTTTTCAATTTGCATATGTTTTCTTAAGTTGCAGCGTGTTGAGCTGTCTCGGCCACTGTACTTTCAACCCATTTGATGCAACTCAGCAGTTAGTCTGTAATCTTGCTGTATGGGAGTAAAAAAAGTTACAAAGCTCAAAGTTCACTTCAAAAGGAGATATTTTATTTAAAAGTAATCACTTTTAAAAAACGAAAACGAATGACTCATTTGGACTACAATGCATATTTTCCATATTTTCCAGGATTTGTGATATCACAAACATCAACGAATGGGATGAGACCTGGTTGAGCTGTGCTAGAGAAGGCAACAAGTGTTATCACTATGTCAGAGACACACTAGCTTTCCCAAGGCAGATGAACTTAGAGTGGTTACAATCATCTGGGTTTAAATCTCATTCAAGTTGATTTGATTTTGATACAATATTTACACTGAAGCTCGCTATGGTATGGGGTGTCACATTTCCAGACCAGGTGCCGAGTGGACCCAGTTACACACTGGCTGCCTGCAGATTTATAGCAACATATACAAAATAAGATGACATTATTCTCCTTTATCCTCGACCATCAAAAGACAAGAGGACCAATCATAACAGCATCTATTACTCATATTTATCTGTTTTCATTTCCATATTTTTTAGATTGCCATGGCCAATTAATCAAACCGATTAATTTCTTCAAGAAACCACATCCCATATTGTTTTCTCCATCATTAAGCTTTCAGTGTGACTTATAAATAGGGGTGGATGATATAATCAAATTCAAAACTTATTTCATAATATAGGTAAAGATAATGATTTCTTTGATATAAAAAATAAGATCATGTTATAAAATGTTATAAAATATAAGATCAAAGAAACAAATAACAAACAACAGGGAAAATACGATAAGAAAGAAACAGAAATAAGCTTTACATTTTTCAGGTAAAGTAGGTCAATTTAACAGTAGGATTAAGTACAAAATTTAAATGTAAATAAAAAAAACTACATAGTCTGCACTGTACAAATTAAATTCATATTTATACTTGTTAAAACTAATAAGGTTTGTGAATCTTTTGTAGCTTATTCAATCAAGAGCTGTTGAGTTCCTTTTCCCCGTCTTGATATGGTGATTGACAGGTTGGGGGCATCAGAATGCATTTTCAAATACACATTGACTTGTCTACACTGATCGCAGGGTATTTAATGAAAATGCAATTTAAAAAAAAATGCAAAGGTGTAAGTGTCAATGCATTTAAGAAAAATAAAAGACATTTAAATCACCATTTTTGTTAACAATTTACTGCTCCTTTGCCTCAGAATGTATTTTGAAATTCACACTGCATTTTGCTAAAATTATCACACGGTATCACAATGACAATGCAATCCCAAGTGTCCTACTCTTACTTATGCATTTAGGAAAATGGCATTTAAATTATAATTTTGCTACAGTTTTTGCTTGAACATGTTAAACATCTAATCAATTTCAGTAATACATTTTAATTTTGTAACTTATAAAGCATTAAAATATGTTCCCTTTCAAGGAACTTCAAACTGTGTCCTTTAGGGGTCGCTATGGGGAACACCTCGTCTTGACCCGTGTCTGAAGCATACATTGAAAAAATACCAACCTGTTGGCCGGCGACAGCCTCTGACGTCACTACCGGCATGACTATAAACCGGGATGACACGTCATTCTCTTCTTCCTCTTCACTGACTGTTCTGTTTGAAGAATGATCTTTCTCTGTCTATCATGGCGACTACTAGCAAGCGTTTAGAAAATGTGTGCATCCGTGTCTGAGTTATTTGACACCCGATGACACACACAATCTTTGCATCATTTGTTTGGTTGAAGAGCATGCATGCGAAGTCTTTGAGGAGGCAATCTGCATGCATTGTGAGTGTTTTTTTCAATGAAAAAGCTCCGCTCTTGTTCATCTCTCTTTCTGAGGAAAAAAAGGCAGCCATCTGCTTCCCGCGGTTCGGGAGCTGCCGTTGCTGAGGCATGGAGGAGAATGAGCTTGTGAGAATTACAGGTGGATCTGTCTGAGTGATTTAGAGGGGGACTTTCCCCTTTCACGCTCGTCGGCAGCGGACGTGAGAGAGCCTCAGGAGGATGATGTTATATATTTAACACTTGTGCATTGTTCAAATTCACTACCCTTTCGTTATGTTCAGGATGAAAACATCCACTCAATTAAACTGCTTGTAAAAATGTATCAGATAAATATTTTATTTCAATTTTTTTTTACATAAATCTATTAATCATCCTCAGTCGGGATCAAAACTACCAAATGTTTAAAAGAAATCCAAGATTTTAACTCTTTAATTGCCAAGTTCATAAAACATGTCACTGATTTGAAAAAAATAAAATAAAATACTTATTTTCAATATAAAAGTAATTGTGGCTGGATTTTTTTAAACTTTTTATCACAGTCTTGGGCATGTCAGAGATTAGTAACAACATTGGCTTTGATGCATTTTTAGTTTTTGTGCAGCATTAGATTTACATTTTTTCTCCCTCATTTATTGTTCGTGGCTGTTTTTGCCCCATTGACTTCCATTATAACGACATTTTTTTATTGCAAAGCCATGACACCATAAAAATCATGCATTATTGATGGTTGGTGGTTTTCCATGTTGTGAAGAGGTAAAATTTGTTATTTTTACAGTTGATCACTAGGTGGGACCATTAACCCTTTAGATAGGCCTGTGCAAAAAAAAAAAAAAGGCTTAGTTTCTGGCTTGTATATGGAGTTATATGGAGTATAACAGCAAATTATAGTGTTTGTGTTTGTGTGAGATTCTTGATTGTAGGTGGTTTTCCCTGTTGGGAAAAAGTAAAATTTGTTATTTTTACAGTTGATCACTAGGTGGGACCATTAACCTTTAAGGATAGGCCTGTGCAAAAAAAGCTTGACTTGTACCAAAGTTTTAAAATTATTATGCAGATTGACCCCTCAAGCGAGCTGCAGCTTATTTGAAGTTGGTATAGATACAGACGGTTGGTCTGGGAACGCCCCCGAGAACGCCCCGTCACGTGATGTGAATTTAGCCTGCGGGGGAAAATATTGCGTTGGCGCCAATTGAAATAAACGGGACAATCATGCCGAAGAGTTGTTGTGTCGTTTTCTATACCTCAAATAAACTAACAAATTATGAAATGAAGTTCTACATCCTTCCTAATAAACATACAGAACCGGAAAGGATGACAAAATGGCTACAAGCAATAAGTTGTGAGGATGATCAAGGGAAGTTGTGGAATCCCAAGACTAACCATGTGTATGTGTCCAGTCGGCATTTCATCACAGGCAGGCTACGTTAACATTGTGTTCATTATTAACGCTATCAAAACTGTGTAAGGTTGTTTCAGAAAGTGGCATGTATATATAATTAGCCTTATTATTCTACCTTAAGCAAAACTATGTATAGCCTAGTGTCGAACATAAACCCGTTTACCCACTTAAAGTCAATGGGGCAAAAACAGCCACAAACCATAAATGAGGGAGAAAAAAATGTAATCTAATGCTGCACAAAAACTAACAATGTATCAAAGCCAGTGTTGTTACTAATCTTTGACATGCCCAAGACTGTGATAAAAGGTGAAAAAATATCCAGTCCACAATCATTTTTTATATTGAAAATGTCATTTTTTTATTATTTTTTTATCCCAAATCAGTGACATCATTTATGAACTTTGTAATTAAAGAGTTAAAATCTTGGATTTTTTTTTTTTAACATTTGGTAGTTTTATCAGGACTGAGGTTGATTAATAGATTTATACCAAAAAATTTTTTTAAAAAAATATTTATCTGATACATTTTTACAGCAGTTTAATTTAGTTGATGTTTTCATCCACGAACATAACAAAAGGGTAGTGAATTTGCCCACAGTGTATTAAGTTTTTTGAAAAATTTCAAAAATTCAAAATATATTTCCCAAAATATGTGTCAAAATAAGATTTGTCACCAAAAATCATTCCATTTGTTTAAAGGGTTAGTTCGCCCAATTTGCAAAATTATGTCATTAATAACTTACCCTCATGTTGTTCCAAACACGTAAGACCTCCATTTATTTTTGGAACACAGTTTAAGATATTTTAGATTTAGTCTGAGAGCTCTCAGTCCCTCCATTGAAGCTGTGTGTACAGTATACTGTCCTTGTCCAGAAAGGTAATAAAAACATCATCAAAGTAGTCCATGTGACATCAGAGGGTCAGTTAGAATATTTTGAAGCATCGAAAATACATTTTGGTCCAAAAATAGCAAAAACTACAACTTTATTCAGCATTGTCTTCTCTTCTGTGTCTGTTGTGAGAGAGAGTTCAAAACAAAGCAGTTTGTCATATCTGGTTCGCGAACGAATCATTCGATGTAACCGGATCTTTTTGAACCAGTTCACCAAATCGAACTGAATCGTTTGAAACGGTTCGTGTCTCCAATACGCATTAATCCACAAATGACTTCAGCTGTTAACTTTTTTAATGTGGCTGACACTCCCTCTGAGTTCAAACAAACCAATATCCCGGAGTAATTCATTTACTCAAACAGTACACTGACTGAACTGCAGTGAAGAGAGAACTGAAGATGAACACCGAGCCGAGCCAGATAATGACTCGTTTCATGCAACGATTCAGTTCGATTTAGTGAACTGTTTCAAAAAGATCCGGTTACATCGAATGATTCGTTCGCGAACCGGATATGACAAACTGCTTTGTTTTGAACTCTCTCTCACAACAGACACGGAAGAGAAGAAAATGCTGAATAAAGTCATAGTTTTTGCAATTTTTGGAAAAAAATGTGTTTTCGATGCTTCAAAAAATCTAACTGACTCTCTGATGTCACATGGACTACTTTGATGATGTTTTTCTTACCTTTCTGGACATGGACAGTATACAGTACACACAGTTTCAATGGAGGGACTGAGAGCTCTCGGACTAAATCTAAAATATCTTAATCTGTGTTCCGAAGATAAATGGAGGTCTCACTGGTTTGGAATGACATGAGGGTGAGTTATAAATGATATAATTTTGATTTTTGGGTGAACTATCCCTTTAACACTTTCTGATACTGATGTTAGTGCTTTGCTGGGGTTTTACCCAGGAAAAGCAGGAGATATTTGAGGATGGTGAAGAAGCTGAAGCTGAGCCTTCTCAATCCTCCTACCCTGCATATGTAGAGCTGTTGGAGGTTATGGATCGCACCACGGCAAAGTTGGACTTGCCATGGAAGTGCGCTAACAAGGTGATGCCATGAGGTCGCCTCGACGAGCGATATCTTTCTGACCATAGCCCTCCAGCTCAGGTGAGCCTTCCATATCTGCCTGATCTCCAAACAGAGATCAAAAAGAAATGAAAGAGGCCATTTTCTTCTCGCATCCATCGGTTTCGGCATAGGAGTTGTACCGACATCGAGGCAATGAGCGAAAACGGCTATGAGAGGATGCCCCCTGTAGAAAGAGCTTTCTTTCTGCGGGGGAGACATCCTCGCTTAATCTCCCTCCTTGCCATTTTAGGATTGTAACCATGGTTCCCTGAGTAGGATTTGAGACACTGCGTCCTCTAGCTCCCTGCCATGCTTCCTGCCATAAAAATATTTAAATAAAGAATGCTTTGCCATTTTACATATTGCATTGCCATTTTGCAAATTACATTTCACCATCTTATTAATCAGGTGAACCTGTTTGTTGTTATGGACTCATCACGGACTGTGTATACTCACCGTTTCATGAAAATGGCTCCCCACCTGCATCATAACATACAAATAATTAAACCAGCCGAGGTGCCGCAGGAACCATACCTACATTCCTACCAACCTTTTCGGGAGATCATTGAATCCATCCACTCCTCCTGGAACTGGCACTGGCCACACTGTTTTTTGTTTTTTGATCAAACCCTCTTGCTCTTACAAGGACACTTATTGGTGGCCTCACATGTACAAGGAAGTCTGTCAATTACAGCAGTCCAAGATTGTTACATATCAAAACCACCAGACCTCCCGCTGTTTGTTCCACATCTCCAGGGGTCACATCTATGAGTGGACTTCGTTACCTGCAATTCATGTATTCACATGCATCCTAGTTGGAGTAGATCGATCCTCCAAGGCATGTTGAATAACTCCTTTGAAGGGATTTACCTTGGCCATGGAAACTACATAAGAAATACTTATATTAGAACGTTTTCCATAACTTTGGGCTCCCAAAGACATTGTATCAGACAGAGGTCTCCTGTTCATCACATCTGGCATGCCCCCTTCATTCTCCAGGATGTGACTGTAAGTAAGACTCTTGTCTGGTTAACATCCACAGACTAACAGGCAGATGGGGAGGAAGATCCAGGAAATTGGATACTTCTTGAGAACACATTGCCACCGCCTCAACACAGCTGGAACACAGTTTCTCCCATGGGCTGAGTATGCAAGGATCTCGCTATGCCAACCTACCACCTGCCTAACTCCTTTCCAATGCATATTAAGCTTCCAACTACCTGGTTGGGGGAGCCATCTGAGTCTGTTCCTGTCTCTGACAATGTTGTTCCAAACCCATAAGTATTTCATTCAGTTACATTTATTTCATGTAACAAGCACATTTGAGGAAGAAAAAACAACAACTTTTCTGCTACAATTTCAGCACACAGTTTCTCACCAAATATAACCCTTTAGCCATCGTCACATTTTTCTCTGTGTCTAGCACATCAGTATGGCAGCTGCTTGTGTACTGCTCACAAGGCTATCGAGTTTCAATCATGAGAAAACATGCCACTGTGCTGCTGCCTCATGTCATGTGGACAAAATACCCGGCCCTGCATTTTACAATATTGTGTGGGCTGTCTACAGGATGGAGATAAATGTGCCTGTTGGAGTCTGGTTTTAAAGTGCCTTACCATCCACAGCTAAAACATGCCAGCTTAAGATGCCAATCTCCATCTGATATATGCACCGATACAGCTATTATTGTCATTCTCCTATGGAGAAAGGGCCAGCAGGCTTTTGAAAAGGCAACTTAACAAAAGCCAGCACTTCCCCAGATTTTGCAACCATCACCCACTTAAGCGTCACTTGGGCCTGGGGCAGGATTTCATCTCAGTGTGCGTCACGCACAGCAACTATGGCCAGGATCAGACAGACTGCGACACATTGGGAAAGAGCTCTAACATACAAATGAATTATATACTACTTTTTATTATGCTCTTTTGCACAAGTGATGCTACACACAGCAGTAGGGTTAGGGTTAGGCAAGTAAGAAATTAAAATATAAATTTAAAAAGCCCTACATAGTCTGCAATGTATAAATCAAATACATATTTATACTTGTAAAAACTAATAAGGATTGTAAATCTTTTAAAGCTTATTCAGTCAATAGCTGTTGATATTTTATTCTGCACTGTATTTTCTCATTCATGCATATTTCTTAATCACTCTTTTTCTCTTCTGCAATTCTCCTCTGATCTAACTTGCTTCCAAATCTAGTGGAGACAAAATGTCTATATGACATATATTGTCTTACTACAGCCACACCCCCAGCCCCCCCAAAAAAACAATCAAACACAAAATAAATCACATGAAAGAAACAATTTTCCCGTAACTGTAAAGCACAAAAGTATCTTTAATAAATTGTCTACAACACCGTAATGTCTTTGAATTGTCTTAATTTGGGGGCTTAATTTGTTGATTTGATGATATCACCATATCATCTATACAACTGGTTCTCAACCTTTTATTTCCACTGGGTCGCATATAATTTGCATATTATGTGACCAATACAAACCAACCAGCTTTATAATAGCCATTTATAGCCTAAATATGATATCTAATCAATTAAATTCATTGAAATAAATAAAGAAATAATTATACTCACCATTAATAAAACACCTGATGCTGTAGGGAACTGACCACTGAAATTCGGCTTGAAAGGAGTAACAGCACAATGAAGTTGCGATTGTATGTTGCAGTCTGAACGGAACACCAACAGCAACAGCAACTATAAAAAAACACCTTGGACAAACCATTCACTTTTGTTCAATGTGAATACCGTATGCTGGAATATGAGCAGTCATTTATTCCATCATCACCCGGGAGGTGATAGCACGTTAATGTGTGTTTAAACTAAACACAGTTTAAACCAGTTTAAACATTTAAGTGAGAAGATTTGTGGGTCCGCTCATCCGATGCGTGCAAACCCGCGACTCAGATCATAAATAGCTGGCTGAACGAAGGCCTATTGTATCAGTGCATTCTCTTAAAGTGACAGTCTCTGTATTAATCAAACAGCAACAACAAAGAAATCACTCACTGCTCTTGAGTGAAAGCTTTTGTAACTTTAATAAAGAGTAATCTTTAATTTCCAATATGTCCAATATGCAATGCTGTTTTACATTTGATTACTTTCAATTCAATTTCTGTACCTAAAAACTAATGCTAAACCTACTTAAAAAATAAACTGAAAATCACTGTTTATTTTTGTATCTTTACTGTATTTATTTGTGCTGTAGCTTGTAGTTAGATAGAATTTTTTTTTTTTTTTTCATGTATAGTTTTTCCATAAAAACATAGCACATACCGAACCGTACCGAAACAGTGACTCTAAATCTGTTAAACAAACCGAACCATGAAAAAGCTGAACCATGCAATATATTTATCATGTATTTGAAGCAAGTATTCACTGAGTTTCGATTCAATATTTGTAAGTGCTACTTTTCAAGACAAGACGGCAGAAAGCGCATTGTGCGTGTTTTCTTTATTTTATAGAAGCACAACTTTTTGTTGATATTGTGAGTGCAAACAAATAAAAGTAGACCCTTAACAGTCACAAATTATGTATTACTCTTACCTTTATGAGTAAAAATGACGGCGTATCCACTGAAAAAAAATGCAAGTGATAGCGCTGGCATCTCTATGTCCTGCAAAGCGCACTTTAGCACATTGGATATAGCAGACATTAATGTTAAAGGTCCCGTTCTTCGTGATCCCATGTTTTAAACTTTAGTTAGTGTGTAATGTTGTTGTTAGAGTATAAAAATATCTGTAAAATTCTAAAGCTCAAAGTTCAATGCCAAGCGAGATATTTTATTTAACAGAATTCGCCTACAAAAAATGACCCGTTTGGACTACATCCCTCTAGTTCCTGCAATAATGACGTCACTAAAACAGTTTTTTGACTAACCTCCGCCCACATGAACACACAGAAAGGGGGGCGTGGTCTTGTTACGCTCAGACAGAGAAGGAGGAAGAGCTGCGTTTGTGTTTGTCGCCATGTCGTCGAAACACTGTTATTTTCATCTCGGAGTCCAATCACCTTTATTTGGCCTTCCCAGGGACACTGTACTTGGAGATTAATGGTTACAATTTATGTTTAACTCAGTCCCTGAAAATTATAATCCACATGTAAAACTATGTGCAGCACATTTTGCTGAGGACAGCTTGCTGAGGACAGATTTCTCAATCTCAATCGGTTTAATGCCGGATTCGCACAAAGATTATTCTTGAAAGATGGAGCAGTTCCCTCTTTGTCTGGAGAAGGCGTTGTTTATGGACCACAACCGGTAAGTGTGTTTTATTATTTAAATTGGTACGTTGAACAGTTTCTGTAACTTATTACACAAAGGGCAACACTGTTTAGCTTTGTTAACTAGATGTTAGGGCTGTGCAAAAAAATCCAATGCTATTTTCATGCGCATCTCGTCAGTAAAAAACGCTCCTGTGATTATAAGTACGTCTCCAGCACATGCTCCTGCCCACTTGCTTCTCAAAACTAGTCCAATCGCGTTTCCAGGAGGGCAGCGTGCGCTCAGCTGGTGTCGAATCACAACACAGGAACCGCTGGCACAATCAGAACTTGTTACGTATTTCTGAAGGAGAGGCTTCATAGAACAAGGAAGTCATCCGCCCGTTTTTATGACAGTGAAAACAGCGGTATACAGATAGGTGAATTGTGTGAAAAATACTGTGTTTTTTTACACGCGAAACATGAACACATGTTATATTGCACACTGTAAACACAATCAAAGCTTCAAAAAAGCACAAAAAACGGGAACTTTAAAACATTGTTATATGCTTGAACTGTTTTATATCTATAGATTTTATTTTAGACAAGTCGTGAGAAGGCTAAACTGATCAAACATAAGCTATGATCAACTCACTGTCTGCCAGTAGCTGCTAGGTCATTACTTAAAAAATAAAATAAAATAAAACTTATATTTAATAACCAAAAAATGCTCCAAACGTTTTTCTAAATTAACTTAATAAAAAAATGAAACAAAATATAATAACTTTGCCATTACATAGAAAACTGAACTATTTTAATATAGCTGAAACAGTAGTATAAGCTGTTTTAGGAGAAGGGGGGAAAAAAAGATGGACTGAACATCTTCAAGTGAGTGGCGGGGCAAGCCGAAAGTTGATGATGAAATTCCAGCACTCTCCTTCCTTCACTGCTGATACTGTGACTATTCTTGTTTTTATGTGTTTCTTCGCTGGCATCCACATTAAATTTTTCTCCCTTAATAACAAATTTGTCTATTCTGATGCCTCAATTTTACCGAACTAATGGCTGCTGATGACTATTCTGCCAAAGTGTGTGCTTGTAACAATGTTTAATACGTAATGTTAATTAAGTGAGTAAAGGGCTGCTCGTTTTTAGATATGTACTTATGCTTTAAAAAATCTCCTAAATTACAGGTGCACGTGTGTGTTTTTTTTTATTTATTTTTTATTGTATTATGCATAATCCACTTTTACATAGTGTGTAACATAAGTTTGGACATAAATGTGTGTTGGCAGTGTGTGAACGCAACCACCCTATAAAAAAAAAATCCACCCACTCCTCATTTTTTAATCCCTTTTAAATCAAGTCAGTCTCTCTAGGCCTGCATCATGCAGTGTGACGTCACAATGTATAGGGCGGGGCCACGGGTATTGATTGACAGCTCTACATTGCTATAGTTTCCTCCCTCAGTGGTTGTTCACTGTTCTCCATTTTCCCTGTCCTTGAGCAGCTGTAATGTCAACAATGTCTCACAAGCAATCCCGATGCTCTGTGTTTGGATGTAATACTGAACATAAGATTCCTGATGAAAGAGCAACGAGATCCAATTACCCAAAGCTTTGTTGTCTCTACTAAACTACATGTTGGAGATAGGCAAGCTATGATTACTGTCAGCAGATGTCTGGAAAAAGCGGTGTGGGGGGATGGAACAAGATGATAATGTGGTGTGAAGAAGAGCTCCATCATCACACATTTAGAAGCGCTGTGCAGAAAGCAGGAGCATGTTTGAGGTGATTGGTATGTGCATTTTTCCATCCTGACTGTCAGTCTTGTTGGGCCTTGTCTTACCCTCATATGTCCATCGCCTCCCTCAACGCGGCTGACAGACATCTTCCTCAGTTGTCACAACATGTGTATGTGTGTGTTTTAGTGTAAGATTTCACAAACGAAACCTTCACCTGAACATTACACAGGAAAGCAAAAACCAAGATGAAGCGTTTCATTCACTAGTGGTCATTTTACAGATATTTCAAAGTCAGAATCCGCTAAAAGGTCTCATTAGTTTGCAATTTCATTCATTGTTCTCTACTGTAAATTACATAAATATCAGTATTTATCTCAGTAATACTTGACAATCAGATTTTAAGATAATTAAGATTTTAAGATAATATATATTTATATATAATTTTATTTTTATAATTAACTGAATTTCTTGTAAAATTACAGTTCATATGAAGTGCAATTGGTATAAAAGCAATCCAGCCTAACTTACAGAAATATACTGCTATTGATTACATAATATGAATTATTGCATGATTTCAACTTAGTTATAATTTATTTCTCATAGCTGCTCATATCTGAATATACTGCCTTCAGAAAGCAGCTTATATAGTTTGCATCTCCTGCAATACATCAGATAAACACCAGTGCTGATCTGTGAGTGTAAAGTTTTGAAACATTCAGAGTTGACTGCTGGAATATATATATATATATATATATATATATATATATATATATATATATATAAGGTTGTTGTATTGTTGTATGGTAGGGCAAGGCAAAATAACCAAAATATTATCACAAAATAAATTTACCATTAAAGGGGAAGAAAATGCTTTCCACATATTTGTTAGATCGTAAAAAATAATGTAATCATAACTTGTTTGTTCACAATTTGGCATGATTTCAGTGGTTTAAAATGTGTTTGTTATCAATTTAACTCCACAGAGAAGTTAACTTTTAAGTCAGGGCCCCATTTTGTTTTTGTGTTTAATTATATCACATTTTCCAGCCTTGAGTTCATCCATCCAAAATGATTTAATCTACACTGTGGAACTGTGTTTCCTCAAGCTGCAACCTTGCTAGTTTAAACTCTGAAGTCCTCTTCCATAGCCTTTTGTATAACTCGGTGCCACAGGGGCAATCAAGTGTTCTTTCTGCGTGGGTTGCTGCTTTTGTTATATTTAAAGACGCAGCACCTGCTATGGTTCAGCAGGTTGCAGATTGAGTGCTGCAAGGTAGCTGCTATAACTGTTCCCCGAGGGCCTTTAGTTAGGACACAGAGAACATCCCATCCTTTCATTTTATGTTTAGCTGTGATCAGTGCCCTATGCCACACATGCCTTATCAAGCCCAATGAGATCATCTAATGTGAGCATGTGTTTGTGTCACATTACTGATGGGGAAGATGATGATGACACTTGCTGACATCATGTAGGTCATGTAACCAACACAATCATTTATTCCAGAAATTCAAGTTTGCAGATCGAACTGAAATGCATAATTTTCCAAATTTTCACCACTCTAAAAAATGCTTGGTCAAAAACAACCTAATTTGTGTCATTTTGGCAATCCAGGGTTAAATGTTCGACCTAACATGCTAAACTGATTTTTTTTTTTCTCTACTTTGGTGAGAAGTTTTTTCTCTTTAATAATGCAGACCAACTAAACCTTTTAATGCCATTGCTCTGAGACCTTCACTGTTATTACAACTCGTGCGCGCCCGCGCTTCAAAACACGCAACACACGCGGACTTGATTGCAATTCGAAAATCACACTAAGGATATTGCAGTTCGTTATTAATGTTGGTGAGCTATATCGTTGTGACGAGTGGGTTCCCGGTTCCCGCCTCCTTCTTCCCGTGATTGTGAAGTTTTTAATGTGTTACACTGGTGCCGAAGCCCGGGAGGAAGGAAGGACGCGCTGTCGAAGATCCCTCACCGCTGGGGTGAAGCCGCGGTGCCATCGAGCAGGAAGAAAAGGACGATGCTTGAGGCGGCGGGCTGGAGTAAGTTGCCGGGGGGATGGACGAACTCACGCCAGCCCACCGCCTCGATGACTCCTTCGGGAAGGAGGTGGGAACCGGCGGACAATCAAACAAAGTTTTAATAACCAAATAAACACAAAACAGCATGACAGCCCCTCGTGGACGACTGCCGTGAACAAACAAAAACCAAACACAAAATAAACAATTTGAAAAACCCTGCTGTAGACAGTCTGCCATTGTTTCACTGCTGGAGCAGGTGTAGATAAGAATGGATCCTAAGAGATTGAGGTGTTTTATTGTTGGAAATAATCATGAAAATAGAAGTCGTCATTTACTCCTGACATTATGAAATTTCATAATGTAGGTAATATATACATATATATACAGTACATACATTATGAATGAAAGTAATAAAAGTACATTTCATCAGATGCAATATATTAGGCTACATCTGTAATAAGTTTGCTAAATTTCTGGGACTCATCTGCTGTGTACTGATAAACGTCTCAGAAGCAGTTGTACATGCATTCTAATAAATGTCTATTTGACATCCGACAGGAAATATCTTCAAAATATCAAAATCAAAATAAATCTTGCATTTGTAATTGCAGACATCAAATAAACATCTCCGAGATGTACATGTGTGATTAGGGTGAGTGCTTTAGTGTCAGGTGCTGGAGCCTCCTTCTGTAGAACTGAATGGCACTAGTGCTGGTGTCGTCAAACGTTAGTCTGGAGCCCTACAGTGGTTCTCGAAGTTAGCAAAGTCATAACAGTGTTAGAAGAATGTTGTCTGTGGTATTTTTTTCACTGCAAAACAATAAGAGATGGTGCAAATATCATCGCAAATTTTGAGAAAACCTGCAGCAAAATCATTCATTTTCAGTCATTTCAAAAAATCAGTCATTTTAGGCCACAGAAATCTGAAAAAAAGATTTGCGAAATCCTGGAGGAACTAAGGAACGAAACTAAGGGCATCCGATGAACCCTTTAAAGTGACTCAAAAAAAAAGTTTTTTAAATGGTATGTCATTTTTTATATATAACATTACTCATAATACAGTTCCAAATGGACTTTGGCAGTCACTGTGCATTTGTGAAAACAAACAGTAATGCAAGATTTGCGATTGTTTGGATTATGTCAGAATTTGTCACATGTGGAAAACACAGTTGAAAATATAATTTGCAATTCCTTTTTCAACATTGGCTGGAAAATCCTTCCATAGACAGGCTCTATAGCAGAGCACACTACTCTCAGCTGTAGATCTGTGGTTCAAAGCTTTCTAAGTGTTTAACGATAGTTCATCCAAAAATGAAAATTCTGTCATTAATTACTCACCCTGGTCTGAAAGCTCTCAGATTTCATCTAAAATATCTTAACTTGTTTTCAGAAAATGAACAAAGGTCTTATTGGTTTGGAACGACATGAGGATGAGTAACGAACTACAGAATTTTCATTTTTGGGTGAACTATACCTTTAACTACCCTATACAGTGCAAATCTATCAAGGTTAGTTAGTATACTTGATACAATTTTAGGACATCTTTAAATGATTTTGCATTCTGTGTCCTTTTACATTTTAATTGTCAATGTAATTTCACTCTGTACTTATATAATTAAACGTCAAAATGTAATAGTTAAACATTTAGACAGAGACATGTCATTCAGAACTCATTTTCTTATTTATTGCAACTGTATTTCTGTGATTTATGGCATTTGCTGGAAAAAAAATTGCATGTTGTTTGCTGGGTTGTATTTAACCAGCTTTTTTTAGAGTGTAGTTTGTTACCCTAGTTACTCATTGATTTGAGTAGTGTCTGCACCTGTTTAAATGGTTTGTTTCCATATATTTAAGCTCTGTTTTCTTCTGTTCTTTGTCTGTTTTTGTCATGTGTAAGTTGAGCTGTTGGTTCTTGAGTTATTTTTGTTTAAACACAAATATGTTGTGTTTAGATCCTGCACTCAAAAAGTGCAGATAATGTCAAATCAAGTTACACAGCAGTAAAATGCAATTGCTTTTTAAAGAAATATTGAATACACTTTCAGAAAATATTGAATAATTTTAAAATTTAATAATATTTTTTTATAAAAAATTTAATATAGAATTTTTGTTTCTTTTTTGCCAGCACTTGACCAACTAATACTATACTTACCTTTACTTTTCTATTCTGTTCTATTCTGTTTGAGAGAAAAAAAAACACATAGCTACGTGTTCTGTGCTAGACTAACTGAGACTGTATACTGTTGTTGTTCTCTCATTGGTCTGATTGCTTCTATTGTTCTCATTTGTAAGTCTCTTTGAATAAAAGCGTCTGCTAAATTATTAAATGTAAATGTAAAACCAAATTTAACCACTTATTTCTTCAAACCAATTAAAACAGTCCCACTATTGCCAAAGCATTACTACCACCAGAAACACAGCACCAATTAATTATTGATTAAGAACAATTATCAACCCAATTTGGGTAAAATCAACCCAGCATTTGAACTGAAAAATAAATAAATAAATAATAATAATAATAATAATAATAATAAGCTTTCTTAGCAGATTAGGGGGTTAGTAGTTTTTAGTACATTTGTAGAGCATTTTTAGACGTTTGTAAATTCTGGACAGGACCACAGTGTTACTTTTTTCTGGGGAATTTATATATAGGATTAAGGATGTGTCATAGGATGATTTTTGACACAAGGTTTATGTATAGTTGGTTATGTTTAAAATGAAAGTAACAGTTGAGCGTTACATTAATACGTGCCTGTATATTAGATGCCTGCAGCTTTTAAAGGGACGAAACTAAACATGTTGCAGACTGTCATTAAAGGGATAGTTTACCCTGAAAACCTGTATTAATTTCTTTCTTGTGCTGGTCCACGCTGAATTTAAATTTGAATTTGAAAAAAAAATACAAATACTACAAAAGTCACTGTGGACCAGCAACTGTTCACTAGTTCACATTTTTGCACTTAATATTTATGTTCAGCAGAAGAAAGAAACTCATTAAGGTTTAAAGCAACTTTTGAATGAGTAAATGCTGGTATAAAAAAGAAAACTTTTTATTTTCAGGTGAATTATTATTCCTTTAATGTTAATAAAACAACAAAACACAAAGAGAAAAATCAATCACTACTCTTGATTTAAAAACGTTAATACAGTTGCTTTAAAGGAATCAATCTATACAGTGTTTTATTTTTATATTTATACAGTTTCTTGAATGCTCCTGCTTAATACACCTATTGTACCTGAAAATAAAACACTGTTTTTTTTATTTGCATATTATTTGTATTTGTAATGTGTATCTTTGTTCTTATTTTTAATATAAAAGATACAATTATGAAGATTTTTTTCCCTCACTTTGGTCTAAATATCTGCCATTCTTTTCTATATTTTTGTTAACTTGAAAGGCTTGGTCTTTATAATAGGGATATTAGTTTGGCTGCAATGCTCAGACAACTTGCTAAATAGTAAAACCAACATGACAAAGAATTGTGATAAAATCGTGAATCATGAAAAAAGACCACTAACAGACAAAAAGAGGTCCCAGTCCTTTGTTGTGCAACTGCTGGATTGCAACAGAGTAAATGATGAGAAAAATGGAAAGCTCAAATAAACTAAGACTCACTTCTGTTTATTGTTTTATCTTGCTCTTCCCTTCCTTTTGCAGTCATCCGTGCAGAGCTTTTGTTCTAGATCTAATTAAAAACAAGCAGTCCCTTCATGATGAGGCATGATGTCATTTTAGTTTCATCAAAGAAAAAGATCCTTAATTTTTTTCTATGTATTTTACTGATCAGCAAAGAGCATAAATTGTGCTCACATTTTATCACGTTCAAGTAAAATTTGTAAAGTGTATAACAATAATGTATAACAATTATGGAGTTCTTTAAAGGGGTCACTGGAAGTAAAATTCACTTTTACGTTTTTTTTTTACTGAAATGTGTCTTGGCAGTGTGTTCACAACCACCCTATAGTAGGGCTGCACGATGTGCCGTTTAAGCGTCGATATCGAAATGTACTTATCCACGATAGCCACATCGCAGGGTGTGCGATGTAGGCTGTCGTAGTTGATCCGTTATTCATTAACTGTACGGACAAGCTGCTCCCCAGCCCTTGACGAATGTGATTCGCGGATTAATTGCAAAGCTTAACCATCATAGAGTGCAAGTTTATCATTTGTAATCTGTAAACACTTTACAATAATGTTTTATTTATTAAACTATTTATCTACATTATTTAAAATTTACTATTACTAAACTTCACTTCTACAACATTGTTAATTTCAACATTTAGGGTATAGCCTTCATTGTTGAAATCAAAAGTTGTACAGTATTTGTTAACATAGTTAATGCACTGTGAGCAGCTGTGAACAGCTGTGTTTTTATAAACTAAGATAAACAAAGATGAATAAATATAGTAACAAAAGTATTGCTCGTGGTAAGTTTATGTTAGTTAATATCAGAGGTGGAAAGAGTACAAAAATATTCTACTCAAGTAAAAGTACCATTACATTAATGAAATTTTACTTAAGTACAAGTAAAAGTACCAGTCTAAAAAATCCACTCAAGTAAAAGTAAAAAGTAGCTCATTTAAAATTTACTCAGAGTAAAAATTACTTGGTTACATTTTAACCAGTGGGAGGGAGTCAAAAATGGGACAGACCAAGGGTGTCAAACTCAGTTCCTGGAGGGCCACAGTCCTGCACAGTTTAGATTTAACCCTAATTAAACACACCTGATCCAGCTAATCTAATCATTTAGGTTTATTTGAAAACTACATGATATGTGTGCTGGAGCAGGGTTAGAACTAAACTCTGCAGGGCTACGGCCCGCCAGGAACTGAGTTTGACACCCCTGGGATAGGTCTATTAATCTCAAACTAGTTGTTTTTAATTAAAGGAATCAGTTATTTAGAATAATAAAACATTTGGGCTGTTATCTGGCAAATCAGTATCAACAAACTCATCTTTTCAATACAGAGGAAATGCAAAAGCTTCATCGGACGTGGCATTTAGATGTATTACACTGTTTAGTGCAGGACAAGAATGCATTTAACCTGCAGTTACAAATGCATGAATAATGTTTTGATATGCCAGACATAAAATGTTGAATACTCATTTGAAATTATAAAAACTTAATTATAAAAAAAAAAAAATCAAAAGATACTTTAAATGTGAAATTAAAATGGCCAGTATGTGTCAGCAAGTCACTGTTAATAAGTGAGTCATTGCGATTGAACCAAATCATTTAAACAGTTGATTCATTCAGAAACGAAACACTGTCATGTTGCTCAGAGATGCAAAATTTTGCTTTGGTGGCTGTGTTTGGAATAAATTTTTGTTGTAGGAATAGAGCAAAAACAATGGCAATATGGTGTCTAAAACGCAAGTCTCTTAGTTTACTGTCCTGTTGTAAAAAAAAAAAAAAAAAAAAAAAAAAAATATATATATATATATATATATATATATATATATATATATATATATATCAGTGGCGGCTGCTGGTCTTTCAAAGAGGGGAAGCTCATTTTCGGCCTACATTATAACCCTCTGATGGTCTTCATTTGTAGTGACACTCGGGGTCTTTTTGACCCCAGACAATAACATTTCATTTTGTAATAGTAAAATATTTAAATTTTTTACAAATATAATTTTACTCTGTTCATTTATGTTTTTACTAAACTTTGTACAGTTTTTGGAGGATTTAAATCTTTTACATTTCTATAAATAAATATTTATTTAAATAGGCTTTTTTTTTTTACAAAAAAAGAAAAAAGCATTTCAGGTAAAATTCACTTCATAAAAGACCCAGATTTCTAACTTTCATACATGGGGATACCATGGATAATTTTATAAGGTTTAATGTAAGATTTTTGCCCATTTTTGGGGAAATTCAGTTTAAAAATTGTAATAAATCACTTTTACCACTAGATGGCTATAGTGTGTGTGTGTGTGTGTGTGTGTGTGTGTGTGTGTGTGTGTGTGTGTGTGTGTGTGTGTGTGCGCGCGCACATTTTCAATCTGTCTTAGTTACCAATTTAATTTTGTGGTGGTTCTGCATTTTACAAATATCAAGAAATATTGCCGCAGTTTGTCTTTCGAATACACTTGAGAAATCCGCGATCATGGGACTGAGCGTGAAACAGCTTCGCCGACTTCTTATGGTGCAGACCGCTGTCAGTCAAAAGGAGATCGACAGATCCTCCAATCATCACGCGGAAGCCCAGTCTTCATTCACCTCCAGAGACGCTGAGCGTCCGTGGGCGGGACATAATCGCAGCATTTATCCAATGACCGTCTAGCTTCGGAGCACTGAAAAAAACTGTTCAAAGCAGCCCCATCGAAGTCAATGGACGCTCGGCTTCAAAAGGGAAATGCACTGTGACGCTACGGGAATGTATGAGAAGAAAATCGAGTCAGCCGACATGTAGCTGATTAACACAATACATAATACACAATAGTACATATTTTTACATTAGAGGGGAAGCTGAGCTTCCCTTGCAGTCTTAAAGAAATCCCCACTGATATATATATATATATATATATATATATATATATATATATATATATATATATATATATGCGTGTGTGTGTGTGTGTGTGTGTGTGTGTGTGTGTGTGATTATGATTTTTAGAGGAAAAGACAGCATTCTTTGTGTGATTTTGATTCTAAATGATTTTGATTGATTTCATTCTAAATGCATTTCAACAGACTGAATCACACAGTGAAAGAACACTCTAAATGCGCGCGTACATCATTAAAACAACAATTATGATATTATCGCAGACAATATATATCGCACACTCCGCACCAGTCTTTTTGGCTAATTTGTGCAAAACCTCTTGCTAAAATGTCAAAGCATCATTTTAACCACCAATGCAATGACGCAATTATTTAGCTCACCTCTATATGCTTACGTGGGGTTGATGTCTTGTCGAGATTTTATAAACTGCTAGTTTGGTCTCCCTAGGCAAGCACAGCATACACAGCATAATAGAGCATACATATGGCCAGGGGTTCACTTTATTTCCTTGAGTTCAACTTCAGAATATGACGGGGTTTCGTTTTCAGCGGTGTCTGCACCACTAACGCCTGTTTTGTCCGTCTGCATCTTTCTTGTGATTTTAGCGCCAGTTTGCCCTCCTGCCCATTATTTACTGACATACCTTCCAGGGAGCGATTTTTTTTTTACTCAGTAATTAATGTGTTTTAAAATGTAGCGAAGTACAATACTTCAAACAAAATATACTTAAGTAAAAGTAAAATTACAGATTAAAAAAAATACTTAAAAAAGTAGAAGTACACAAAAAAGCTACTCAATTACAGTAACGCGAGTAAATGTAATTCGTTACTTTCCACCTCTGGTTAATATGTTAACAATTCAAACCATATTGTAAAGTTACAAACAAATAATTTACTCTAATTTAAATAATACTCTGATGTTTAAATCATTTAAAATGAGAATGTAAGTGTGCTCACCCCATTTTTGTTTGTAAGAAAAAATGAGATTAGATTTCATATCGCAATATATATCGCAGAAAAATAAAATATCGCAATGTCTTTTTTTCCCAATATCGTGCAGCCCTACCCTATAGTGATAAAAATTCACCATGTTTTTTATTTTTTTAAATATCAATAAATCATGACCCCTTTCTAAAATCAAGGCCAAGGCCCCTCCATGATTGATGATTGACACTAGTGTTTCAGCATTGACCCACCCTGAGGGAGCTGTAGACAGTCTGCCATTGTTTCACCGCCGGAGCAGGTGTAGGCAAGAATATCTCCTAAGCGATTGAGGTGTTTTGTTGTTGGATATAATAATGAAAATAGAAGTTTTCATTTACTCCCGACTTCTGAGTCGTTAAAAACACAGTGGATTATCTTTGTTTTTGAAGGGAATGCACCCTGATCTACTTAAATGTGTCTATGTTCGCGGGAATTATTTGTGATCCGGCATCACCTACAGAAGAAGTATTTAAGGAATTTTGCAAATAACCTTTCCTAATAATGTGCTAGTTAGTGAGTTTTACAATGAATGCGGCTAACCCATAACATTCACATAACATGCAAATAACACAAGTTCATGGAAATTGTCGATACACTATGCTGTATTTGTATCTGTATTTTTGGTTCTCATGATAGTTCTCATGATATTTTGGCATGTGCTGAGTTATGGCCTCTAGAGTTCCTCTTGGTTTTCTCTTGTTCAGCTTACTGTATTTGAGTTTAAGCGTGTCTTTGATCACCCTATCAGAAGCCGTGAGGCGTCTAAACTTCTGCCATCCCTCTAGCGGGGTATTTGTGGTGGTGCTGATTATGCCATCCATTTCTGAGGCCCTTATCAATGTCTCAGAGAAAGAAGCTTGATAAGCAGTCTGCATTCACTTCCCCTGTCAATCAAGTTCCCACAGAGCTGTTACAACATCCCAAGGGTCACCTGAACCTATGCAGTTGGGTGGTACTTGGATCTAGCTTTCGGAAACGTGACCGCAGTATGAAAGAGCGGTACCCGTAGTGACTCTTCTCACCTCTCCTTTCCACCTCTCTCCATTCATGATCACCAGGAGATGTTGTGTTTCCATCTGATAAATTCTACAGTGTTTTCTGTGATTTTTGGTCACCCCTAGCTTCTTCACCATAACCCCCATCTTGATCGGTCCACTGGTGCTATCCTCAGTTGGGGTCCCATGTCAAGCCATCTCAATAACTCTTTTCTGGGGACACTAGACCTGTCTCGAGTCTCCACTCAGTACCACCATCTTAAGGCAATCTTCAGTAAAAAATAAATAAAAATCACCTCTTTACCACTAGACCATCCATATGTCGCACCTTCCCCTGTGCCTTCATCAATAGACAACAACATGGAGGAAGCCCTTGTGCCAGGGATTATATTTCCGCTCACTTTCCCTACTACCGCTGTTTTTTTCTTTGTTGGTGTGGAAACGAGCACACCAGCTCGCCTTCAGGGAAAAATTTTAGTCTGTAAGGGATGTAAAAATTATGCTAACTCGCAGAATCACTTTCGTGCAAGGTGAAAACTTATTTACATTGCCAGAAAGATTGTCCTCAGTGAAGAATATATACAAGTGTACACAAAAATGACAAAAATCGAAAGTACCAAAATAGTAACAAATAAGGAAAAAAAAAAACTGGAAATAATCCAACAATGATACATACAGGTAAAAAACAGCACAGCAGTGGCATGACCAAGCCAGTGATGTCAAAATGGCTATGGACAGAGGCAGGTGGAGAAATGGGAAAATGTCTATGTGCTATAAGGATTGTGTGTGCAACCGCTTAGTGAAAAGGGGCCTTCGGCCCTGCACAGATTATTGGGGCCCTCAATAAGATCACCATACAGAACTGTTACCCCTTGCCCCTTATGGCCACAGCTTTTGAGTTACTGCAAGGAGCTTCCCATCTTCACCAAACTTGACTTGCACAGTGCTTATCATCTAGTAGCATTAGACATTGAGAAGAGTGGAAGAATGCATTTAACACTCCCACTGGGCACAATGAGTACCTAGTTATGCCCTGTGGCCTTACCAATGCTCCCAGCAGTCTTCCAGGCTCAGATAAATGATGTCAAGAAGGTGCTAAGGGGAAGTCATGGCCTAGTGGTTAGAGAGTTTGACTCCTAACCCTAGGGTTGTGGGTTCGAATCTCGGGCCGGCAATACCACGACTTAAGTGCCCTTGAGCAAGGCACCAAAGCCCAAACTGCTCCCTGGGTGCCGCAGCATAAATGGCTGCCCACTGCTCCGGGTGTGTGTGTGTGTTCACTGCTCTGTGTGTGTGCACTTTGGATGGGTTAAATGCATGAATTCTGAGTATGGGTCACCATACTTGGCTGAATGTCACTTTCACTTTTTTTTGGTTTAAGTCATCTCCTCGAATATCACCTTTTATGTTAAACCTGAGAAGTGTGAATTTCATGTGACCCAAGTACAGTTCCTCGGATAATAATTACGCCTGGCCACATACAGCTGGACCCCCAGAAGGTTCAAGCAGTCACAGATTGCCGCACTCCCTTGTCTGATAAGGAGGAGCAGTGATTTTTTGGTTTAGTCAACTTTTACTGTAGTTTTATTTTGAACTTCAGCTCTGTGATAGCTTCCCTATCTGCCTTCAATAAGGGGAAGAATCCTGGATTCGCTTGTGTCCTGAAGTGAAGTCAGCCTTTAGTGAACTCAAACACCACTTTACTTCAGCAGCCATTTTCACTGTCCCGGACCCAGACAAAATCTTTGTCGAAAGGTGGATGCCTAAGAGGGGAGAGGATAACAGACTTCATTAATATGCATTCCTTTCCCACCGCCTTACTCAAACAGAGTGGAATTACCACATGGGTGACCAAGAGTTACTGTCAGTTAAATTGGGACTTGAAGAATGGAGACACTTGCTTGAGGGGGCCAAACACCAATTTTCAAGAACTCACTGACCAAAAAAATTCATCAGGCACACTGGTCATAGTTTATTTTATCTTATCTTCCCAGCTTAAAAAATCTTTAACCTGATGCTCTGTCTCGAGTAAATGTAAGTTATAATAAAGAAGAGCCTATCACTCTCATTATTCCAAGCTCCAAGATAGTGAGTTCTGTAATGTATGAACTAAAATAAGCCCAGGTCTGGGAACTAGACCCAGGTGGAAGGCCTTTTGGTGACTGGTCAAGGAGTCCTCCAAGAAGCTACCTTGAAGACCCTGGTCACACTTCTCCATGGACTTTATTACTGGACTCCCACCTTCACAAGGTAACAACACCATAATGGTCATTGTTCACATTTTTGGAATAAAGTATTTTTGTGGGCTTCTATCTTAGGACTGTTTTGTTATTTGAGAATTGATTTCTCTATTTTATGCTCTTTCTGTGAAATTTTTATTAAACTTTTGTTAAACCTTGTACATCTCAACTTCTTCTAAGTGTGTCTTTTTATTGGGTTCATAATGCTCCAGTGGCTGAAGGATTGAGTATCTGACTCTCATGTCACAGACCTGAGTCTTATCCCTGGCTCTGACAACAAAAAATAGAAAACTAATTGTAGCCTAGAGAGAACTTTGCATTGCCTGCATTGAGAAATTTGTACTTTTTTTAACTGGAGGGTTTGATTGGAGGGCAATTTCTCACACTAAAATCCCTCGAGCAGTGACTGGTGACCTGGAACTGGAGAAGCCATAATGGTGCTTGAGAGGAGATAAAAAATGCTTTAATAAATAGTTTGTTCCTGACCTCCACTATGCACTACAGACTTTCACTCTGTGTTTCTTGGTGGCACTGCATTTGGACTATTTATCTCTGTGAAGCGGTAGCAGTCTAAATGAAAACAGTAAAATTTATAAGCATTTCTCTAATTATTTATCTGTTTTGTAAAGTTATTTATTTAATAATATTTTTAAGTTTTTGGATATCTAGATTCATTTATGATTTGAGCTTCTTCCTGTGTGATTAGCCTTACTGATGTCATTGTAATCTTTAGTCAAATCAGACTCTATTACAATAAACCCACCAATCTCAACAAATTAGAATACTTCATAAAAACATTTTTAGTGAATTGTTGCCCTTCTGGAAAGTATGTTCATTTAATGTAATTGTACTCAATACTTGGTAGGGGCTCCTTTTGCTTTAATTACTGCCTCAATTCGGCGTGGCATGGAGGTGATCAGTTTGTAGCACTGCTGAGGTGGTATGGAAGCTCAGGTTTCTTTGACAGTGGCCTTCAGCTCATCTGCATTTTTTGGTCTCATGTTTCTCATTTTCCTCTTGACAATTAAGGTCTGGTGAGTTTGCTGGCCAGTCAAGCACACCAACACCATGGTCATTTAACCAACCTTTGTTGCTTTTGGCAGTGTGTGCAGGTGCCACATCCTGTCGGAAAATTAAATCAGCATCATCAAAAAGCTGGTCAGCAGAAGGAAGCATGAAGTGCTCCAAAATGTCTTGGTAAATGGGTGCAGTGACTTTGGTTATCAAAAAACACAAAGTACCAACACCAGCAGATGACATTGCACCCCAAAACATCACAGACTGTGGAAACTTAACTCTGGACTTCAAGCAACTTGGGCTATGAGCTTCTCCACCCTTCCTCCAGACTCTAGGACCATGGTTTCCAAATGAAATACAAAACTGGCTCTCATCTGAAAAGAGAACTTTGGACCACTGGGCAACAATCCAGTTCTTCTACTCCTTAGCCCAGGTAAGATGCCTCTGCTGTTGTCTGTGGTTCAGGAGTGGCTTAACAAGAGGAATACGACAACTAGCCAAATTCCTTGGCACGTCTGTGTGTGGTGGCACTTGATGCCTTGACCCCAGCCTCAGTCCATTCCTTGTATAGTTCACTCAAATTCTTAAATCAATTTTACTTGACAATCCTCATAAGGCTGCGGTTGGTTGTGCATCTTTTTCTTCCGCACTTCTGGTTAGATGCTAACTGCATTTCGTTGCCTAGTACCTTACATGTGCAGTGACAATAAAGTTGAATCTAATCTAATCTATAGGCACTAAAAACTGCCAGGGCCGAGCATATAAAAAAAATCCAAAACAATCTAAGGTTTTTATTTAGCTAAAATAAAAACCTTAGATTGTTTTGGATTTTTTAAGTTAACAAATAACCAGACGCCACCCGACCTAAATATTCCCTGACAGTTTAATAGTAATGACTTTATGAATTTCTTCACTGATAGAATAGATAACATCAGAAATACAATAACAAATATAGATTCTACAGCATCTAATACTTCAGCTTCATTCATCGCACCCAAAGTAGACTGCAGTGCTTTACAACTATAGGACAGGAAGAGCTAAATAAACTTATCACTGCATCTAAACCAACAACATTATTAGATCATCTACACACTAAAAATACTAATGAAAGAGTTGGTACCTGTAGCAGAAGAACTGCTTCTTAATATTATTAAATCATCTTTATCTTTAGGTCACATCACAAAACCATTCATGCTGGCTGTTATTAAGCCTCTTATTAAGAAACCACAACTAGATCCTAGTGAACTGGCAAATTACATGTCAAATCTTACATTTATGTCTAAAATTTTTTGAAAAGGTTGTGTCTGCTCAATTGTTCTCCTTCCTGCAAAAAAATTATCAGAATGAAGAATTTTAGTCAGGTTTCAGGCCCCACCATAGCACAGAAACTGCACTTGTTAAAATTACAAAAAAATTTCTTGCGTCAGATCAAGGCTGCATCTCATTGCTAGGTTTACTTGATCTTAGTGCCATGTTTGATACCATAGATCATGACATACTCATAGATCGATTACAAAACTATACAGGTATTCAAGGGCAGACTCTAAGATGTTTTAGATCCTACCTGTTTGATCGCTACAACTTTGTTTATTTAAATGGGGAGTCATCTCATTTATTACCAGTAAACTATGGAGTGCCACAAGGATCTGTCCTAGGTCCTCTGCTTTTTTATAATATACATGTTGCCCCTTGGTAATATTATTAGAAAATACGGGATTAGTTTCCACTGGTATGCTGACGATACTCAACTATATATCTCAACAAGACCAGATTAAACCTCTAAACTATCTAAACTAACAGAGTGTGTTAAAAATGTTAAAGATTGAATAAACAATAATTTTCTCCTATTACATTCAGATAAGACAGTACACAGAATCAAGAAAATATGATCATATTACCCCAATTTTACAGTCTCTGCACTGGCTACTTATTAAGTTCTGTATCAGTTACTAAATATTATTACTTACCTACAAGACCCTTAATGGTTTAGCTCCTGCATACCTATCTAGTCTTCTAGCACGCTAAAATCCATCAGTCACGCTCCCTAAGGTTGCAAAACTCTGGACTTTTGGTAGTTCCTAGGATAGCAAAGTCCACTCAAGGAGGCAGAACTGTTTCGCATTTGATTCCCAAACTCTGACACACTGAGGTTCAGACACACTCTCTCTGTTTAAATCTAGATTAAAGACTCATCTCTTTGGCCAAGCATTCAAGTAATGCATCTCATAATCTTGGACTGCAGTGCATATCTGATGTGGCGGGAAGAGCAAACGACAGACACAGTGGGGGTGGCGTCAGGCTTCGGAGAGGCTTTTATTAATAGAAAATAACAATAAAAATATAACAGCGGCTGCATCCTTCTTGCTGGCCACGGCGCTTGAAAGGACTAGACAGCCTGGCATCCTGGCCCGATGACCGTGTAATGGGTGCGGTTCTCATCGGGACCGCGGTTCTGTTACTGGTCACCATCTCTGGTGGCGCAGGAGTCTCTCTACGCACCCTTTCTGGACCAATGAGGACACCAGCATGCATGCATAGGGGAAGAGACCAGTTTCCCGAGGAGAGGCATGCTCAGCATTTAAACAGCGGCGGTGATGGGGCTCCATTTGCGTCAGGTGTGCCCATCACACGCCGCCAGCCCTGGCTCTTACAGCGCCCTTCCTCTCTCACGCACCAACTCCTGTCGGGAGCCTGGCCAAGGGCGGAAATTAAGGGACGGGGATGATGATGATTGTGGCGAGGGGGGCGTGGTTTGGCAGAGTCTGTAACGGGAGAGAGACAATGGAGCAGAGTGAGGCGTAAGTAGGTCAAGTGCAAATAATGAACACGTGTGTTTGATTTCAGTAATTGGCGTGGAGAGACCGGATATAAGCCGGAGCACAACACAGAGAGAGAGAGAGAGGGAGAGAGAGACAAGCTGGGACCTCGTGACAACGCTCGGGAGTGACAACGACCAGAAGACCAGAAGTATACTGATTATACCTGTAAATTTAATCATAGAAAGAAAAAGAATATGGTCCCGTGGATAAATGTAGATATTCTGAATGTGATGAAAGACAGGGATCATGCTTTGAAAACCTCACTTAAAACTAAATTGAGTAGTGATAGATATCGATTTACTATGTTGAGGAACTCTGTGGTAAAGAAATTTAAAAAAGCTAAAGCCGATTTCTTTCTCACTATGATAGAAAAAGCAAGAGGCAATCCTAGAATTATTTGGAATCAGTTAAAAAAATAACAGGCTAACAAAATAAAGATAAGAAAATTTTAGAACTTAAAGTACAAGGGAAATTAGTAAATAATACAGCTGAGATGGTAGAGATTTTTAATTATCATTTTGTTGATTCCATGGAAACTATTACTCGTTGTTTTCCGCCTGCGTATACTAATGTCTGTCCAGTTACAACAGTGGAGCCTGTTTTTACAATAAGGTCTGTTAGTGACTCTGATGTTATGAGAACAATTAGATCTCTTAAGTCATCTAGAGCAAAAGATAAACATGGTATGGATGCTATTATGCTCAAAGAATCTAGTTGGACTCTAATTAAACCTATCAGTAAAGTTATTAATCTTTCAATTTCACAGGGAAAATTCCCAAGTGTTTGGAAGTCAGCAATTGTTGTTCCAATATTCAAAAGTGGAGACCCCCTTTCTATTGATAATTATAGGCCAATTAGTATATTACCCCCCGTTTCTAAAATTATGGAGAAACTAGTTGCAGAACAGATTAGCAGTTATTTGAGTAGTAGTTCATTTTCAATGCATCCAATGCAGTTCGGTTTTAGAGCAAAATATTCCACGGAAACCGCAAATTGTTTTTTTATAGAAAATATTAAAACTCTATTAGACAAAGGTGGTGTAGTTGGAGCAGTGTTCCTTGATTTAAAGAAAGCCTTTGACACCGTTAATCATAGAATCCTTATGTCTAAGTTAGCTTGTTTTAATTTCTCATCACATACACTTAATTGGATAGAGTCATATCTATCAGATAGATCTCAATGTGTTAGACTACACAATCACCTATCTAATGATTTAGGTATATCAACTGGTGTTCCGCAAGGATCTATCTTGGGTCCAATGCTTTTTGCTATGTATATAAATGATTTTCATCTTTCATCTCCTGGCACTAATATACAAATGTATGCAGACGATACAGTGATTTATATACATGGTAATAGTCTGACACAAGTTGCAAATGAACTTACGAATTCTATGGTTAATGTGTCAGCATGGCTAAAAGAGAATTGCTTGCAACTAAATGTGTCCAAAACAGTGTGTATGTTTTTCTCTAAGTCTAACAGTATTATTAAAGAGCCGGATGTTTATGTGTCAGGGTGAGGCTGCAGGTAGTGCCACAATATAAATATCTGGGAATACTGATTGATTCTAAACTTACATTTAAAGCTCACGTAAAAAAGGTTTGCAAGCAGGTTAAGTTTAATCTCAATAATTTTAAGATTACTAGAGATAACATGTCATTAGAAGCAGCTAAGATGTTTATGTACTCTATGGTTCTCTCTCACATGACTTTCTGTTTAACCACTTGGTCTCAGGCGAGTTCAGTGACTTTAAAACCATTAGAGTCCTTATACAAACGTACACTCAAGGTCCTTGATAAGAAATCGGTATATTCTCATCATTGTCCAATACTGGAAAAATATAATTTATTGAGTTGGGAAAACATGATTAAGTATGCAAATGTATGCTTGATGTATAAAATTATTTATGGTTTATCTTCTCCCCCTCTTGGTCAGCTAGTTCGTATTAGAACAACTGATTATCGCTCTACAAGAGGTGCATTAAGACAAGACTGTATCATACCACTTAGACGAAGTAAATTTAGTCAATCTGCTTTTTCTGTTAAAGGTGCACAAGAATGGAACACTATTCCAACAACTATAAGAGATCTAGACACTTATGCTTTATTTAGGGCTCAATTGAAGAATTGGTTAATCAGTACTCAGATCTGTCATCACTAGAATCTTATATCTGCGTATTAGATATAATATTGCTTAAAATATTATTACATCCTCTTATTGTTTGTATTTTGTTGCATTGTTTTTAATTGATCTTAAATTGTTTAAATAGATTTTTTTATTGTATTGTGTAATTATTAAAATTTCTATTATGTATTCTTAATCATATTTTGTTTAGGTTGACTTGTAACATCTTGTCCAGGGACTACGGATGAAAAATAGCCCTTGGCTAATTCTGGTACATTTACAGGAATGTTTTTATTAATGTACAATGTCCCTGTCAAACTAAATAAATAAATAAAAGTCTGAGTTATTTGAGTAATATTGTGCAAAGGGCACACTGATCGCGCTTGAGGCGCAGTATTGTTTTATTATTGTAAATAAAAACGAGCGTCCCAGCTACAAGCCGACCCCTGTCTTCTTCCTTCCTGTTCATAACTGTGTCGAACCTCATCACACTGGTGCCGAATCCCGGGAAGGAGGAAGATCACCGCCGCCATGCAGTCCCCATCAGGCACACCATTTGTGGACATCATCCAGTCGCTTGCGGGTCTTCACCAAGAACAACATCAGCACATGCTGGCGATCAAGGAGGAGCAGGACAAACGTTTCGAGGCGCTCCTCTGAGCCCAGTATGAAGACCGCGAGCTGTTCTGGAGCTGGGTAGACCGGGAGGTCCGGGCCATCCCCTCGTCCAAGGACAGTACATCTCCTCTGCCGCGCAACAAAATGGGGCCTCAGGACGATCCGGAGGCCTTCCTGGATCTCTTTGAGAAACCGGCAGAGGCTCAAGGATGGCCCCCCGGGGACTGGCCCATGCGACTCATCCCTCTTCTGTCAGGAGAAGCGCAGGTAGCCGCCCACCAACTGCCAGTCCAAAACCTCCTGGTCTACCGGGACCTCAAGCGTGCCATCCTCCAGTGGGTCGGTCGGACCCCGGAGCAACATCGCCAGAGGTTCAGGACCCTGACCCTGGAAGAGTCTGGCCAGCCCTTCGTGATGGCACAGCAGCTCCGGGACTCCTGCCGCAAGTGGTTGATGGCCGACAGGGCGGCGGTAAAGTCTGGGCCGGCCTAATGGCGCTGCGGGGACCCAGGACATTTCATTGATAGATGTCCATTGATGGAGGTGGGGACATTGATCCGGGTCCCCGATGCGCCACAGGCTGCCCTCGATCAAGCTGGCCTATACCAAATAACAGTGAGTATCAAGGGGGGTACATATCAGGCTTTGGTGGATTCAGGATGTAACCAATCCTCCATCCATCAAAGTCTGATCCATCTGAGGGCATTGGATAATAGCCGCATGGTTAAGGTTCGGTGTGTACACAGGGAAGTGGTGAATTATCCTATTTTGCCTGTGGATATTCAATTCAGGGGAGAAAAGCATAGAATAGAGGTGGCAGTTAATCCGCACTTCCGGCATCCAATAATTTTGGGTACTAATTGGCCCTCATTTAATAAATTATTGGGGTATTTATGTGCGGATGCCTCTTGGGGGAAAAGAGAGAAGGTTAGAGTAGCGGTTGCGCAGTTGGGAGAGCCTGAACCGGAACCTCCGGAGCCTGTCTCAGGGTTACAGAGTGCTCTGGAGCGGAACATCCTTCCTGAGCGCGATGATTTTCCTTCTGGAACAGTCCCAGGATGAAACGCTGAAAAACGCCTTTGATCAGGTTCGTTCTATCGACGGCCAGCTTCTTCACCCTGATCAACCGCTCTCCTATCCTTATTTTTCAATTTTAAAAGATAAGTTGTATCGGGTGACCCAAGACGTCCAGACAAAGCAAGATACAACCCAGTTACTGATACATAGAAACCGTCGGGAAATGCTTTTCCAGGCGGCTCATTGTAATCCAATGGCCGGGCATTTAGAGCAAACGGCTACACTAAACCGTCTCATGAGAATGTGCACAGATGGTGCGCGTCTTGTCGTGAATGTCAGTTGGTGAATCCACCGGCCACCCCAAAAGCACCATTGTGCCCCTTACCTTTAATGCAGGTCCCCTTCGAACGAATTGGTATGGACCTCATCGGGCCATTAGAGCAGTCAGCGCGAGGACATCGCTTTGCATTAGTTCTGGTGGACTATGCAACGCGATATCCTGAAGCAGTGCCTCTCCGCACTATTTCCGCTAAAAGTGTCGCGAGCGCACTGTTTCAATTAATCTCCCGGGGGGGGGGGGTATTCCAAAGGAGATCCTCACCGATCCGGGCACGGCGTTTATGTCACGTACTATTCGCGAGCTCTACGAGTTATTGGGCATTAAATCAATCCGAACAAGCGTCTATCACCCACAAACAGACGGGCTGGTCGAACGATTTAACCGCACGTTAAAATCCATGATTCGTAAGTTCGTACATGAGGACACCAAAATTGGGATAAGTGGCTAGAACCCCTCTTGTTCGCTGTACGGGAGGTCCCGCAAGCCTCCACGGAGTTTTCCCCCTTCGAGCTTCTCTATGGACGTCAGCCCCGCGGGGTCCTTGACGTCCTTAGAGAGACTTGGGAGGACAGACCTTCTGATAGCAAAAATGAAATTCAATACGTCATGGACCTGAGAACAAAACTCCACACGTTGGGGCGGCTGTCAATTGAGAATTTGTTACAGGCTCAAGACAAACAAAGTCGGTTGTACAACAGGGGGGCTAGACTACTTCAATTCGCACCGGGAGATAAAGTGCTTGTATTACTCCCTATGTCTAGTTCAAAATTACTCGCGAAGTGGAAAGGACCCTTCGAGGTCACACGGCGAGTTGGCGATCTCAACTATGAGGTAGCTCGAACAGATAGGGGCGGGGCACATCAAGTATATCACCTCAACCTGCTTAAAAAATGGTCTGAGGCTGAATCAGTGATGCTGGCGACGGTAGTGATTGGGGAGGAGGATCTCGGTCCAGAAGTGAGTTCAAAGTCTCAATCTCTCACTCTGGCCCCTGGAGGAGACCAAGCAGATTTTGCTGATGTGTTCTCGCCCCTGCCTGGCCGAACGAATCTCATTCAGCACCATGTTGAGACTGAGCCGGGCGTGGTGGTTCGCAGCCGGCCGTATAGATTACCAGAACATAAGAAAAAAATAGTTCAAGGAGAGTTAGAAGCGATGCTAGAAATGGGAGTAATAGAAGAGTCCAACAGTGACTGGGCGAGCCCGATAGTGTTAGTTCCTAAAACGGACGGCTCAGTACGGTTCTGTGTGGATTACAGAAAGGTGAATGCTGTGTCGAAATTCGACGCATATCCAATGCCCAGGGTGGACGAATTGCTTGATCGACTAGGCACTGCTCGCTTTTATTCGACACTGGACTTAACTAAGGGTTATTGGCAGATCCCCTTGTCTCCCATGACCAAAGAAAAAAACGCTTTTACAACGCCGTTCGGATTACACCAGTTTGTTACTCTTCCGTTCGGATTGTTCGGGGCTCCCGCAACGTTTCAGCGTCTGATGGACAAAATTCTCCAGATAGGGTCCAGTGGACGGAGCAGTGTCAGCAGGCTTTCACCCAGATAAAGGCTGCTCTGTGTGGCGGACCGCTCCTAAATGCTCCTGATTTTTCTCTCCCCTTTATTTTACAGACAGACGCGTCGGAGAGGGGGTTGGGCGCGGTCCTGTCCCAGGAGGTGGAGGGAGAAGAACGGCCGGTGCTGTACATCAGTCGTAAGCTCTCTAAGAGAAAGAATATGTACAGCACCATACAGAAAGAGTGTCTGGCCATCAGATGGGCTGTTCTTACCCTCCGGTATTACCTCCTGGGGCGGGAGTTCACCCTCTGTTCGGACCACGCTCCCCTGCAGTGGCTCCACCGCATGAAAGATACCAACGCGAGGATCACCCGTTGGTATCTCGCTTTACAACCTTTTAAATTTCAGGTGATCCACATGCCGGGTGTACAGATGACTGTGGCTGACTTCCTCTCCAGGAGGAGGGGGGGGAGGCTGCAGGCCGGATGGCTCCCCGGCCTGAGTCAGGCGGTGGGGGTATGTGGCGAGGGGGGCGTGGTTTGGCAGAGTCTGTAACGGGAGAGAGAGGATGAAGCAGAGCGAGGCGTAAGTAGGTCAAGTGCAAATAACGAACACGTGTGTTTGATTTCAGTAATTGGCGTGGAGAGACCGGATATAAGCCGGAGCACGACACAGAGAGAGAGAGAGAGAGAGAGAGACAAGCTGGGACCTCGTGACGATGCTCGGGAGTGACAACGACCAGAAGTCTGAGTTATTTGAGTAATATTGTGCAAAGGGCACTCTGATCGCGCTTGAGGCGCAGTATTGTTTTATTATTGGAAATAAAAACGAGCGTCCCAGCAACAAGCTGACCCCTGTCTTCTTCCTTCCTGTTCATAACTGTGTCGAACCTCATCACAATGATAATTAGGGGGGAGGCAGCTGACTCGTCACACTGCTCAAATGCACATTATTATTCTTTAGTTTGGGTTAAATTAGTTTTACTTGGATGGAACAGCAGCTATGCTAATTATGTCTCTATTTGTTTCTCTGTTTTTGCCATGGGTAACTAGGACTTACACAAGCTTCAGTCTGGATCCAGAACACCTGAGAAGAGATGATGCCAACAACATACAGAACTACCAAATTTTGCTAAAAATTTGATTGCATCATAATTATTGCTGTTAATAGTGATCGTCGTCTGTTTAATTATGTCTTTTCCGTACATTTCATATGTGCATAAAGGATGAGCCACCACTGATAAGCTACTACAAAATTTTATAGAAACTTAATTTTCTGTAAAGTTGCTTTGCAACAACTGTATCGTAAAAAGCGCTATACAGATAAAATTGAACTGAATTCCTGTGGAATATTCCCCCTCTTACCAACTGAGACTTATTTTGTATTTTTTTTCTCTAGTAATTAAAGAACTAAAGAAAGCTTTTACATTTATTAATATTGTTTAATTTCACTTTTTGTCTTTTTTTTTTTTTTTTTTTTTACATTTTTTTGTTGTACAGTATTCTTGTGGAAATTTCAAATACAATTAATATTTCCTCATTTTTAGTATTTATTCAACAGTTCATTGAATTCTGAACTGTTTAATTCCTCTCGACACTCTTTCTCAATCATATACATATTGCTGTTGTTTTTACTAGCTTATTTATTCTGAGTGTTCTTGTTTATTAATACATTTTCACCCTTTCTTTGTTACTATAGCTTGTGTTGTTACTATAGTCATTATGCGTGTTTAAAGATGATTTTAATTTTTGGTTTATTTAAATCCAGTAGTATAGTAATTTTTAAGCAATAGCTGAGTTAACAGCCCAGCATGTTGAGTCTAGCCCCTTCAGACCTGATTTTTTTCCATTGTTGTGTGTGCCTTATTTTGATTGGTTGATCAGCATTTTTCTTGGTTTGAACCACAAAACATGTGATGTCCATTCCAGTGGACACAGAGTCTGAAGGGGCTAGACAATATAGGGTTCATCCCTTTTTCAACCCAGTGCGGGATGGTCAAAATGACCCAAACTTTGCTTTTTTTTTTTTTTTTTTGCTTTTTCTTTTTTCTTGTATTATAATTATTCATTGTTTATGGGAAGCCATAATAAATATTAGGTCATATGAATACATATCAAAATAAGATCAAATTCAGGGTAAGTTACAGAACTGCTTTCTCTACAATTTATAGAAGTGACGTGCATGTAAATCTACATGATATAAACACAGAAATGCATGTTTTACTTGAATTGTTACATACTGTATAGATCTAAAGTCAAATGGATTTAAACCTCTACAATTATTTAGTCATCAGAGGTGTCACATTCAATCAGGGTAGCAATCAAGTATCCGGTCTCCATTTTCTGTCCAAACTATTCATTAGTTTGACAGTGACAAATATTGATTGTGAAAACCTCCTCAGTGTGACAGCTATGCTGTTTTGTCCCAGCTGGGTCACATCAGCTGTGTGTCTGCCATCAGACAAAATCAAATCTCACCTGATACAGCATGTCATTATGGCTGTCTCTTAACTGCGCTTGCCTACAATGCCCTGGTTAAAGTGATTATGGTGGAGAGGCGAATGCTTTTTTGCTCTTTTGTCTGGTCGCAATGCTTCTTTAACATGATGGTAGAAAACATCTAATTTCATCAGGTCTATTGTGTATCATGAGTGTTTGAGGATTCAGTTTGTGTCTGTGGTGGGGGAGGATGTATAAAAAGACATCTGGAGAACAGGTGAAAATTATTTTTAAAAGACAAACCCTTTCCAGAGAAATTGGAGGAATGGCATCAAAGAACTTGACCTTTATAAAATGCTGGGAATAACTAATAAATAAACATGAAGATAATTTGCCAGATGGTATTTATGTGCATATCAGGTCAGCTGTTACACGGTTTAGAGCTAAGGGCATTTTAAGCTATGTAAACCTTTACCATAAATCATACAAGACACTGTATGTCTGCCCCAAGAGTAGCTTTCTTGCTATCTACATCCTACATAGGCAGCATCACATTTCAACACACTCCTTTAAAACACATTACAGATAGTGCTCTTCATGTCAGCAGCATATCTGTAGGAGACATGGCCCACAACTGATTTCAATAGAATTTGATGGGTTCACATGCCGCTTTAACTGAGGCACTACTGCGGTCTCTCACACCATATTGAAGAGCATCAAAATAACATTTGTTAGAATTTTGTGATAAAATTAACAGAATTTTATCTTTGTTTCAAATCAAAAAAGCACATTGGGATTATTGCATGGGAAGTGCACCATAAATATAGTTTTATCAACATTTTATGTATCAAAAGATCAATTTTGGATTGTAAAAAGTGGTATGAGTTCATCAAAAAAAATAACAATTAAATTAAAATAGAAAAAGGTATATTGTCAAACCAGCCATGCACTCTTAAGTTCAGCTGATTCCATGTTATATAAATGTAACGTTTAATAAATTTTCATTTAATTGCAATTAACATACAAAGTGTCCAAAACATTACATTCAGTTTGCACTTCAATTCAACCATAGTCTTCCATTATTTCCATATACTCAATACTCTGTAAAAGTACAGAGCCCCGCACATGAAATGCAAGGAAAAATAAATAAATTGTGCGCACAATTTACTAATTCGTTCCCTCAATGTACTAAAACGTGCGCAGGATTACTATTGCTATGTGCACAATTTATAAATCAAGTGAATGAAATCGTAAATCGAGGGAACGCAATAGTAATCGTGTGCACGTTTTTAGTACATTGAGGGAACGAATTAGTAAATCGTGCACACGATTTAGCCTAATATTTTTTTCCTGCATGTCATGTTCGGGGCTCCATAGTAAAAGTATATTAAAGTGTACTTCTTTTTCTTTAGATTGGCTTTCTTAAGAGCCTAGTACGATGTTGAAGGATGATCTAAAAACAGCATCGCGTGTCCTTTACAGTATACAAAATATGAGCTCAATATAAAAGTGAATCTAATATGACTGAGATTAAAAAATCTTATTAGAAATAAACTTATATTCCACTTGCATTGTTATCTTTAATTAAAATGAATATTTGACCAATATTTTTGTACTATGCATTTTAATTGTTTTGCATGGTTCATTTTACATACATTTTATGATGTGTTGAATCTGTTTTAAATTACATTTACTCAATGATTAGTTTAAAGTGCTAATGCACAGCTGAACTAACAGTAACAACAAATTGTGTTTTCTTGTCCAACCAAATCCCTGTAGATATGAGTATTCACAATGCAAAATTATAACAGTGCAGCTTTGCTACGGTTGTTAACAGTGTTGATGGTCTTAACTCATGTTGTGGCAAAATGTTCTGGATTGTATTACCACCCTACACTAAATAAAGAATGAAGTGAGCTCTAGTTTACAGTTCATACTTGACAGAGCATAAACAGCAGTTCAAACACCCTGGGGTTGTGCATTTTACTCTTTCTGAGCACAGCAAACGTACATGGGGGCCTTTCGAGAGAATTCCAATGGGAGCGTTTTGGGAATAAGCAGTGAATAAACAGAATAAGCACTGACTCTTTGCAAATAACAGAAGTAGAATGATTTTTTAAAAACTAGTGAAGATTTAATAATATTTAACTTGGATGACTGCATGCCATGAGTAATGCTGGAGTCTTTATGATGCATGTGTTATGATCGTTATTGTAATTAAGTGGCTATGACACAAGAGACTGGTGGGCATTGGGGCTTATATGGATTAGATGGTTTAAAAGCTCCCTGACAGTACTCACCCACAACGCAAGTTATTTTGTCTCTACTGCCATTTCAACTAACAGGAGTCCTCTTATGAATGACACTAAAATATAAAAACACAAACCAAAACATGACATTAAGATCCATTTCACTATAGGGTTTAAACAAGTAAACTGTATCTTAAACAGTTATAGTTTTATTTATTAGTCTAACTTTTTGTTTTAATAAAACATTTAGCAATACTGCAGGATCTGTTGACCATCAATTGCCCCCTGTCACGTACGGTGATACAAGAAACAAGGGAGAGATCCAAATGCAGGTACGAGGTTTATTGAGGGGCAATCCAAAAGAGGTAAACAGTCCAGGCAAGGTCAAAACCAGAATATTAAATAACATAACACGAACATACATACAGAGCAGACTCAGGGAAGTATCACGCAAACGACATACAACAAGGACTCCGTGACACAGACTCAGACAGACCGGGTATAAATACACAAAAGGATAATGGGGAAACTGGAGACAGGTGGGGAACAATCAATTAACTAAACAAGGAGGAAGGTGACCAAATGAGGAGACAGGAAGTGATAATGTGATACACACCGTGGGAACAGGAGGACACCTAGTGGAAATCCAGGGAACACAACCCAGACACTGTGACAGTACCCCCCCTCTACGGAGCGGCTCCCAGACGCTCCAAGACAGACACAAAACAGAGACCAGGAGGGAGGCGGACAGGTGGAGGCTCAGGGGGAGGGATGGAGGGTCAGAAAAGAAAAACATGGGGAACAGGCACCAGAATGTAAACACAAAACAAGAAGACCATGAGGGAGGAGGACCGGAGGAGGTTCAGGGGGAGAGACGGAGGGCCAGACTAACAGAGGGGAACAGGGACAGACATTACCACAAAAATAAAAGGAAAAAACAACATGAAGCCCCCCCAGGGCAGAGCAGAAGACCACCACAACCGTGTTGTCAGGGCAAATGCCCCCCAGGGCGGAGCAGAAGACCACCATGTCCGCGTGGTCAGAGCGGAAGCCCCCCAGGGCAGAGCAGAGGACCACCATGCCCCTGTGGTCGATGCCGGAGTCCAACAGGGCGGAGCAGAAGGCCACCCAGTGACTTGACCTGACTCAGAACGGTCCACGATGACTAGCCTTGTCTCTGGAGAGTCCATGGTACCTAGCCCTGGCGCTGGAAGGTCATCGGTGACTGGCCCTGGCGCTGGAGGGTCAGCGGTGACTGGCCCTGACGCTGGAGGGTCATCGGTGACTGGCCCTGACACTGGAGGGTCATCGGTGACTGGCCCTGATGCTGGAGGGTCATCGGTGACTGGCCCTGACGCTGGAGGGTCATCGGTGACTGGCCCTGACGCTGGAGGGTCATCGGTGACTAGCCCTGACGCTGGAGGGTCATCGGTGACTAGCCCTGACTCTGGAGGGTCATCGGTGACTAGCCCTGACTCTGGAGGGTCATCGGTGACTAGCCCTGACTCTGGAGGGTCATCTGTGACTAGCCCTGACTCTGGAGGGTCCACAAGCACCTGACTAGCCTCTGGAAGGTCAACCGGAACCTCACTCAACTCTGAAAATTCAACAATCACCTGACTCGACTCTGGAGGGTCCACTGGGACCTGACTCGACTCTGGAGAGTCCACTGGGACCTGACTCGACACTGGAGGGTCCACTGGGACCTGACTCGACACTGGAGGGTCCACTGGGACCTGACTCGACACTGGAGGGTCAACTAGAACCTGACTCGACACTGGAGGGTCAACTGGAACCTGACTCGACTCTGGAGGGTCAACTGGAACCTGACTCGACTCTGGAGGGTCAACTGGAACCTGACTCGACTCTGGAGGGTCAACTGGAACCTGACTCGACTCTGGAGGGTCAACTGGAACCTGACCCGACTCTGAAGGGTCAACTGGAACCTGACTCGACTCTGGAGGGTCAACTGGAACCTGACTCGACTCTGGAGGGTCAACTGGAACCTGACTCGACTCTGGAGGGTCAACAGGAACTAACCCTGACTTTGGATGGTCGACGGTGACTAACCCTGACTCAGGAGGGTCCATGAACACCTGACTCGAATTAGGACTGCCTGTGGAGACGTGAGACGCCTCGGCTTCGGACACCGCCTCTGGAACGGCCTCGGGCACTGCCTCGGTAATGGCCTCAGGAGCGGCCTCGGGCACCGCATCGGGAGCGGCCTCGGGCACCGCCTCGGGAACGGCAATGGACACTGCCTCGGCATCGGGCACCGCCTCGGCCTCCGGAACAGCATCGGGCCCCAGAACAGTATCGGGCACCGCCTCGGCCTCCGGAACAGCATCGGGCACCGGAACAGCATCGGGCACCGCCTCGGCCTCCGGAACAGCATCGGGCATCGCCTCGGCATCGGGCACCGCCTCGGCCTCCGGAACAGCATCGGGCACCGCCTCGGCATCTGTCACCGCCTCGGCCTCCGGAACAGCATCGGGCACCGCCTTGGCATCTGTCACCGCCTCGGCCTCCGGAACAGCATCGGGCACCGCCTCGGCATCGGTCACCGCCTCGGCCTCCGGAACAGCATCGGTCACCGCCTCGGCATTGGGCACAGCCTCGGCCTCCGTAACAGCATCGGTCAACGCCTCGGCATCAGGCACTTCAGCGGCCCGCTCGGGAACGTCCTCCTGGACGGCAGCGGCCCGCTCGGGAACGTCCTCCTGGACTTCAGCGGCCCGCTCGGGAACGTCCTCCTGGACTGCAGCGGCCCGCTCGGGAACGTCCTCCTGGACGGCAGCGGCCCGCTCGGGAACGTCCTCCTGGACGGCAGCGGCCCGCTCGGGAACGTCCTCCGGGCTTTGAGGAACGGTAGGCGCCTGTTTCCTCCTCCTTCGCCCTCTATGATGGCGAGTCGGTGGCACCTTGTCTGGAGACTCAGGCGTTGAGCCGGCCATCTTGTGCTGTGGCTCTAAGCTGGCAGCCACCTTGTGCTGTGACTCTGGGCTGGCAGCCATCTTGTGCTGTGGCGCTGGGCTGGCGGCCATTTTGTGCTGTGGCTCTGGGCTGGCAGCCATCTTGTGCTGTGGCTCTGGGCTGGCAGCCATCTTGTGCTGTGGCTCTAGCTCAGCAGCCATGACGTGAACCGTCTTGGGAACATCTAGGATCCTTGATAGCATCTCAAAGTAATCGAGAAGGGTGTCAGTGGCCATCCTGGGCGTTGGTGCGGAGCTGGCAGCCATCTTGCACTGTGGGGTGAGGCTGGCTTCCATCTTGCCTCGTGGTGCGGGGTTGGTGTTTCTGCACCGCAGCGGCGCTGGGTTGGCGGCCATCTTGTGCTGAATTTCCTCTCGCCCACCTCCTCCTCGGCGACCTCCCCTGGTCCCGCGAAACACGACCAGGCGGGTTCCCTCAAAGCGATCGCCTCTCTCCCGCTCGGTGGCTGGGGAAGAAGCGTCAACCGACATACCGCTGGATCTCTGGGTGACGGAGTCCTTCTGTCCCCCAGGGAACACAACCCAGACACTGTGACACCCCCAGGAGCGAACTGAAATAGAATGTTTTTCACATTCACATAATGGTAACAGTATCTCTTCAGTTCTTAAGCTCACATTTTGCAAACTTACCATTCCAGAGACTTAACCACTGAGTTAGTATCATATACTTTAGATATACAAAGACAGTGAACTCAAATTTCTTATGAAAGGGAGAAATTGCTATGCACAATCTGGCAAAATAGTTCTGCCTTCTAAATAAAGCAGCCAATCGCTAATTGGTAAACTCTTCACACCTCTGCAGCTGCTGTTAGAAACTCTGTCTGAGAGTCACCACTTGCATGAGAACAGGTAAAAGTGTTGGTGTATTATGTAAAACTGCAAAAAAAGGGGGGGGGGTTGTCATTACAATTAACTACACTGTAAAAAAATATAATGTGATCAATAACTCATGGCAACATTGTATTAACTAAAAGTGTAGAAGTTTTCACTTTCACAAAGAGTTGAAATGACTGTACCAGCCATTAGGATTATTCTTCATTTAATGCAGCAACAGATCATTTTACAGTGTACTAAGAGAATTGGACGCTCATTTAGCCTACCAGTAATGAAGGTGTTGCTTCTACTGGTCCCTGTCTTTGGGTCTGAGGAAGAGCTGCCCCCAGGGATGCCCTCCACAATGGTTCAGTTTTCATTCAATCCAAGGGCCAGCTCCTCTGCTGGGGTATATTGTGGTGGTGCAGGACCACCACCTGTTTTTTTTTTCAGCCTTTTTCTTGGTGGCTGTTATAAATAGACAAACACATCATTTAACAGTGGCTTTTAAAAAGGAAAAAAAGTGGCTTTTTAAAATAAAAGACAGTATGAATTAAAGGCTACCATTTTGTAGAATATTCTTGTATTTCACTTTTACTTGTTCCCATGTTCTAGTGGGTCCAGTCAGGGGCGGACTGGCCATCTGGAGCACCGGGACTTTTCCCGGTGGGCCGCTAGCCAATGTGGGCCGGCCCACCCGGTACACAAATAAATATATATATATATATATATATATATATAATTTTTTTTTTTTTTTTTTAATTGACGGAAATCATAATATTACATCTCTTTTCTACGCAAATGGATGAGTGAGTCGATCGCGCAGCCAACAAGCGCGTTTTCGTCTAATTTAGAGAGAGACAGATTCATCTGGTACAGCGAATTTCTCTGAGCAGCAGGCCACTGTATACGTTCACTTAAAACATAACCGACTGTGTTTACGAGAATACTTGCAGAGACAATTATTTTGAAATAATTGTGTGTGTATTTGTTCATTCAGAAGTTACAATACCCAAAAGATGAATTAATTCTTTGTACGCGCATTGTCTGAAATGCTGCTCACAGCGCGTGCTTTGAACGAGTGCGCGCAAGCTTCGAACGCGCGCAAATTGTTTAAAAAAGTTGAATCAGCAAGATTTAGAAACAAGTGAAAACTATCAACTACGATACATTTCACCCCTCCAAGCGAGTGAACAACGCGAATTTTAAATCGCTATTCACGATAGCCCGTCGGGAAGAGCAGTGATATATTTTGGAGCCCGACTGCAAAACACAATAGCCCCTGGACGTCGGGCTAGCGATTTTGCGAGCCCTGCACCTCAGATCTATCCAGTTTGTGAACCACTGGTTTCCACAATGTTTTCGTTAAACAAAATAAATGATTATTTTAAAAGATTTACTCAAGAGAATAATCTGTTCACGAATCGGATCATGAACTTATATTACCGCATATTCATGCATCTGTTAACTGAATGCAAAGTGTGAGTTCTAGGAGAATGTTTGTCTCGTGATGAACATGTATCGCTCACTATGAGTCGCTAAATGAACAGCTGCAGCACGCAGGTTATCTTTTTTTTTTTTTTTTTTTTTTTTTTTTCAATGGAGGATCAGTTGCCCTATTGGTTAAAATCCCCAAACAGTATACTTAAATATCAAATAAATAAATTACATCAAAACAGGGGCGTTTGCATTTTGATGTGGTGGGCTGCTGTGGGCCAGATAGTCCAGGGCCACTTTTTGGTCCCAGTCCGCCCCTGGGTCCAGTGGTGGCTCTGACATTAGCGAAAGTAAATATTAAATTATTAAAATGCAAAAACACACTGTAGAAAATGATAGAAACATCTACAATGGACAGCACTTACGTATTTAATGTCTGCTACTTTTTGCCAGCGCGCTCTCCTGGCTTTTGCAGACATTGAGGTGTTCCCTGTCGTTTTAATTAACGACTCAAATTCGGCATAACCTTCCATTAAAAGCTCTTGTTCTGCTTGGGAGAAAAATTGGGCACGTTCTTTGGCCATGCTGAACAGCCAATAGCAGCGTTGCTGATTAATGTTTCTACTATCGATACATATCCCCTTAAGCCAACACATGGACGCGCAATTATCTCAGATAACTCAATCAAGCAATACTAATCATACACAACGGGTGTGTTCGAAGAACCCAATAAGCCGGATCATGATTAGCACGAAGATATCATCTTGGATGTGTCATTTGATCTCGGATGTAATAAGCAACGTACGAAGAACGGGCCCCAGATCCCTTTCTACGAAAACACTTTTTGTAAATAATATGATCACTGATCATAATATAGATGTACTCTGTTTGACAGAAACCTGGCTAAAACCTGATGATTACATTATTTTAAATGAGTCCACCCCCCAAGATCATTGTTATAAACATGAGCCGCATCTAAAAGGCAAAGGTGGAGGTGTTGCTTCAATTTATAACAACGTTTTCAGGATTTCTCAGAAGGCAGGCTTTAAGTATAACTCGTTTGAAGTAATGGTGCTTCATTTAACGTTATCCAGAGAAACAAATGTTAATGATAAATCCCCTGTTATGTTTGTACTGGCTACTGTATACAGGCCACCAGGGCACCATATAGACTTTATTAAAGAGTTTGGTGATTTTACATCCGAGTTAGTTCTGGCTGCAGATAAAGTTTTAATAGTTGGTGATTTTAATATCCATGTTGATAATGAAAAAGATGCATTGGGATTAGCATTTATAGACATTCTGAACTCTATTGGTGTTAGACAACACGTTTCAGGACCTACTCATTGTCGAAATCATACTCTAGATTTAATACTGTCACATGGAATTGATGTTGATACTGCTGAAATTATTCAGCCAAGTGATGATATCTCAGATCATTATTTAGTTCTGTGCAAACTTCATATAGCCAAAATTGTAAATTCTACTTCTTGTTACAAGTATGGAAGAACCATCACTTCTACCACAAAAGACTGCTTTTTAGGTTATCTTCCTGATGTATCCAAATTCCTTAGCATATCCAAAACCTCAGAACAACTTAATGATGTAACAAAAACTATGGACTCTCTCTTTTCTAGCACTTTAAATAAAGTTGCTCCTTTATGCTTAAGGAAGGTTAAGGAAAACAGTTTGACACCATGGTATAATGAGCATACTCGCACCCTAAAGAGAGCAGCCCGAAAAATGGAGCGCAGCTGGAGGAAAACAAAACTAGAGGTATTTCGTATTGCTTTGCGGGAAAGTAACATATCCTACAGAAAAGCATTAAAAACTGCTAGATCCGATTACTTTTCTTCTCTTTTAGAAGAAAACAAACATAATCCCAGGTATTTATTCAATACAGTGGCTAAATTAACGAAAAATAAAGCCTCAACAAGTCTTGACATTTCCCAACACCACAGCAGTAATGACTTTATGAACTACTTTACTTCTAAAATCGATACTATTAGAGATAAAATTGCAACCATTCAGCCATCAGCTACAGTATCACATCAGACCGTGCACTATAGACCCCTTGAGGAACAGTTCCACTCATTCTCTACCATAGGAGAGGAAGAATTGTATAAACTTGTTAAATCATCTAAACCAACAACATGTATGTTAGACCCTATACCATCTAAGCTCCTAAAAGAGGTGCTTCCAGAAGTCATAGATCCTCTTCTGACTATTATTAATTCCTCATTGTCATTAGGATATGTCCCCAAAACCTTCAAACTGGCTGTTATTAAGCCTCTCATCGAAAAACCACAACTTGACCCCAAAGAACTAGTTAATTATAGACCGATCTCGAATCTCCCTTTTCTTTCCAAGATACTAGAAAAGGTAGTATCCACACAATTATATTCCTTCTTAGAGAAAAATGGTATATGTGAGGATTTCCAGTCAGGATTTAGACCGTATCATAGTACTGAGACTGCTCTCCTTAGAGTTACAAATGATCTGCTCTTGTCATCTGATCGTGGGTGTATCTCTCTGTTAGTTTTATTGGATCTTAGTGCTGCGTTTGACACAATTGACCACAACATTCTTTTGCATAGACTTGAACACTTTGTTTGCATCAGTGGAAGTGCATTAGCATGGTTTAAATCGTAGTTATATGACCGCCATCAGTTCGTAGCAGTGAATGAAGATGTATCCTATCGATCACAAGTGCAGTATGGAGTACCTCAAGGCTCAGTACTAAGGCCGCTACTCTTCACGCTTTATATGTTACCCTTGGGAGATATCATCAGGAAACATGGTGTTAGCTTTCACTGTTATGCTGATGATACTCAGCTCTATATTTCTTCGCGGCCCGGTGAAACACACCAATTTGAAAAACTAATGGAATGCATAGTCGATATAAAAAACTGGATGACGAGTAATTTCTTACTGCTAAATTCTGAAAAAACAGAGGTGTTAATTATAGGACCTAAAAACTCTGCTTGTAATAACCTAGAACACTGTCTAAGACTTGATGGTTGCTCTGTCAATTCTTCGTCATCAGTTAGGAACCTAGGTGTGCTATTTGATCGCAATCTTTCCTTAGAAAGCCATGTTTCTAGCATTTGTAAAACTGCATTTTTCCATCTCAAAAATATATCTAAATTACGGCCTATGCTCTCAATGTCAAATGCAGAAATGTTAATCCAATGCATTTATGACCTCAAGGTTAGATTATTGTAATGCTTTACTGGGTGGTTGTTCTGCACACTTAGTAAACAAACTACAGCTAGTCCAAAATGCAGCAGCAAGAGTTCTTACTAGAACCAGGAAGTATGACCATATTAGCCCGGTCCTGTCAACACTGCACTGGCTCCCTATCAAACATCGTATAGATTTTAAAATATTGCTTATTACTTATAAAGCCCTGAATGGTTTAGCACCTCAGTATTTGAATGAGCTACTTTTACATTATAATCCTCTACGTCCGCTACGTTCTCAAAACTCAGGCAATTTGATAATACCTAGAATATCAAAATCAACTGCGGGCGGCAGATCCTTTTCCTATTTGGCGCCTAAACTCTGGAATAACCTACCTAACATTGTTCGGGAGGCAGACACACTCTTGCAGTTTAAATCTAGATTAAAGACCCATCTCTTTAACCTGGCATACACATAACATACTAATATGCTTTTAATATCCAAATCCGTTAAAGGATTTTTAGGCTGCATTAATTAGGTAAACCGGAACCGGAAACACTTCACATAACACCCTATGTACTTGCTACATTATTAGAAGAAAGGCATCTACGCTAATATTTGTCTGTTTCTCTCTTGTTCCGAGGTCACCGTGGCCACCAGATCCAATCTGTGTCCAGATCACAGGGTCACTGCAGTCACCCGGATCCAGTACGTATCCAGACCAGATGGTGGATCAGCACCTAGAAAGGACCTCTACATCCCTGAAAGACAGCGGAGACCAGGACAACTAGAGCCCCTGATACAGATCCCCTGTAAAGACCTTGTCTCAGAGGAGCACCAGGACAAGACCACAGGAAACAGATGATTCTTCTGAACAATCTGACTTTGCTGCAGCCTGGAATTGAACTACTGGTTTCGTCTGGTCAGAGGAGAACTGGCCCCCCAACTGAGCCTGGTTTCTCCCAAGGTTTTTTTCTCCATTCTGTCACCGATGGAGTTTCGGTTCCTTGCTGCTGTCGCCTCTGGCTTGCTTAGTTGGGGTCACTTCATCTACAGCGATATCGTTGACTTGATTGCAAATAAATGCACAGACACTATTTAACTGAACAGAGATGACATCACTGAATTCAATGATGAACTGCCTTTAACTATCATTTTGCATTATTGACACACTGTTTTCCTAATGAATGTTGTTCAGTTGCTTTGACGCAATGTATTTTGTTTAAAGCGCTATATAAATAAAAGTGACTTTGACTTTGACTAGAGTTTAGGGTACATTAAATACAGGTGTGCTGTGCATCCATTGGGATGAACTGAAAAAAAGCACAGATCGCCTGATGGAGAGTGAAATTTTGAAGCCCACAGTCAGAGAGTGTTCGCAAGTGAAAATATATCTGTGCTAAACTTATACTTGGCCTCCAACTAACACACTGGTGAGTAAAATCTGAGAATTTATTAGCCATTGGCTAATATTAGACATCATTTAGTCGCCAGAATGAAGATTTAGTCGCATATGCGAGTGATTAACTCGCAATGTAGAGGGTTGCCTAGCACTATATATATACACACACACACACACACAGAGAGAGGTGAGTAGTTTCTGAATAAATTCATGTTTTGAACAAATCAGGTGAACCAATGATTCAATGGTCCAAATTACTTAATTTCTGAATGAATCAGCAGTTTGAACAAATCAAATGAATGAATGACTCAATGACTTACTCATAAAGGAATTTACCACCATCTACTGGCAGTTTTAGTTTTTATTCAGAGTATTATTAAATAAAAATAAAAAAGTGATAATTCACCCAAAAAGAAAAATTCTGACATCATTTACTTGCCCTCATGTCAATTCAAGCCTCTATCACTTACTTTCTTTTATGGAACATAAAAGAAAATAATAAAGAATGTTGATAACCAGAAGAAAAAGGTGAATTCTGGTAATCAAGCTGATTTGGTTACCAATGACTTCCATTGTATGAACCAATAATACTGAGATGTTTTTTTTTAATTATCTTCTTTTACGTTACATAGTTTATGTTAGCAGTTTATAGTATATTTATATATAGTATTATAGTTTATAGTAGCATGTTTATATGTAAAAAAATTAATGCTGAATCAAATAAAATATTTCTAATTTTCTAATATCTACTTGACATTTTTCTCATTTAGTGCAATAACCCAAAAATATAATAAATTACTCACCATCATCTCTTACCAATCCTGTAAGATCTTCGGAACACACAAGGGTGAGTAATTAATAACAGAATATTCATAGTTCCACCCATGTACATTTGTGATGCTGTTCGCAAATGTTTGTTGAAACTTTGATTTCGGGAAACACCAACTCATTGAACTGTGTTGGTAACAATGGATCTCGCAAATAATGGCTGAAAACGCTTTTGGGCAGTGCATCCCAGGTCCAGTTATTTACATAGATATAACATTGCACCTTCACAAACTCTTATCATCCTATTTAGGGAAGTAGAAATAGAATCAATTCCAACTGTGATTTTGAAGGAAAGAAGAGGCAAACAAACAGTTTGTTAATGCTTTTTACTTAAGCGAAATGTTGGGATAATCTGACAAATTCATTTAAACTTGGTGAAATTTTCTCAACATCGCAACTGAGACTCCATTTTGACAGATTAGAACACAATCAATTTAGCCAAAATATTTAATCAGCGAACACACAAAGGGCAAAGGTCATGTGGGTGTGTTCCATGGGCGTAGATTCTGTGTGGGCCGGCTTGATTAGTTGATAAACACTAATAGCGGGTAAAGATATACGTAATCCAGATTTTTTGAGCTGTAATTTAAATTAATTTTACCTTCAGAAAACATTTAACTTTCTGAAGGACTCTTAGGGAAATCAGATAGCTCCACACTTTACGGCTTCAGTGTCTCCTGCACTGGCTGATTTCCAAAGTGCCCGCATGCTTTCCAAGCTTTGTTTGATCCTTCATAATGTCAACATCTTTCCTCTAAATAGAGCTTAATTTTGTTTTCATTTTCTTTGTTCAGATTGCTTTAAACAATTCATTAGTGTAGCCCCAGGAGGGAAATGTCTTTTCATGAAAACCAACCCAATGGATCACAGTTCACATAGTGACTGCTTGATTTGTATTGATTCTACACGTGAGTGGCAACAAAAACCAGCATGTCCCACAGTTTCTTCTAATACATCATTGAACTTAGACCGGGTGGGATGACAGCACATACCGTCTGATGGTAGAAATGAGTCACCTGGAAAATTCTGCTACATTATTCAACCCGAGGTACATCAGTGATGCCAAACAGAAAACTATAGATGACTCTGCATACTGTGTTGCATATGAATAAATGTAATAGTCTTTTGCATCACAACACACGTTCTTTCAGTTGACAAGCAACTTTCACGTAGAGCTTAACTAATGTATGTGATTAAAAATGTGTGTTAGATATTATAGTATAGTGTTAGATTTGAACGTGACTTTGACTTTGAAACTTTAAACAAGGTGTACGATGCATAATTGAAGGGACCAGTTCACCCTCAAGTCTCTGGTCCCCTTTGACTTCCATAGTATGGGGAAAAAAAAGAAACACCATGCAAGTCAGTGGGTACCGACTGAAGGTGAACTACTGTATCCTTTTAAGCTTTTGGTTTTAAACTCAAGCATTACGAAATGTAACGTTGCTGTATTTGAATGAATGTCAAATTTTGCATTTGATACGACTGACTTTATCTTTTGGTTTACATCCACTATTAAATGAGATGATGAATCTCAATTTATGAGTGTGAATCTGTTAGTAGTTAAACTGGAATTTAAATCGTAATGACAGGAAAAGAAATTCAGTACATGTAATCCATGAGTGGGAAATAAAGTGTTTTTCCCCCACTTGGGTACACAGGAGGTAATTAAATATGATATTTAAAACACCTTTTTTTTAGGAGGCATTTTAAATATTGATTTGTCTGAGAGGCCTAAAAACTTTCAGATTTTAAGGCTTTTAAATTTTTTGTTTTTTGCTTTTTCAAAACTTTCAAATCACATTTGTTATGAAAACTTTAAAGGTTGACAAATTTAGCTTCTCTAGTTAAAATTTTCCAGAATTTTCTTACTTTCAATTCTAATTCTTCCTCATGCAATTACATTTGAACTGCGGTTTTGCCATTCAGAATAGGAATCAGAGTTTAAAAGCTATTTTCAGTTTGATTCTGAATGGTGCACAAGTCTGGTAACAGGAAGTTCTCTCAGCATCCTTGCGGACGTCTGTCTGCTCTGTCTACAGAAGCTGTGTGTCTGACGCTGTCTCCTCTGGAAAGCGTGGGGAGAGGTTGCGGGCTGTTTTTCCTCTCAGCAGGCTGATAGCAGTGCTTTGAACCTTATCTTCCCAGCATGAGTGATGCGGGCCGACAGTATCCTTTTTGCCTCACACTCAGCTTGCACAACTGTTTCTTTGTCTATATCGGTAGCCTGTTCACCGAAATCAGCCTTCCTTTCAGATTCTGCAACATTCTTTGCACTTCTAGCTGTCACAACTTGTTTAGCAAAGTCCCTTGAGAGCTGCTACTGAGATCTTGGCATCTTATAAGATATCTCATCGATATCTTTAAGAGGGACACCAACAATGCAGAGCTTGGACACACTTGACTGAAATGCTTCTTAAGATCTTAAAAATCTGAAAGCTTACTGTAAATGATCAAAATTAGATATGTAGACAAAACTATAATGCATTTAGTTTTGTAAATAATAATAATAATTATTATTATTTTTATTTGTTTATCATTTGGAGTGGGTAGGAAAGGGAAAGCTTTTAAAATGACTTAAAAATCATCCCAGAATGCACTAAATTCTTTAAAATGTCTAGAATCATCTAGAACTCTAGCAGCAATTTAGGCAAAACACTGTGATAAATGTAAATAAACCAAAAAAATATATATATATGTATATTGGAGTACATTTAAAAGAAAATGTTAAATTATTTTCTGCTTTAAAATTTCATGTTTAATTCAATGTCTTACTTTCCATTTTTTTGTAATAGTTTGTAATGTACTTGCGATTTCTGAGTGAAAAATTGTTTCAAAGTAAATCCCAAACCATTTTTTCCAGTGTAGTTTTTTTTGCAATTATCAAATGCACTTATTTAAAAAATGTAGAAAACAATTTCAACTTCAACTTCATTTTCAGTAAAGTTCACTATCAAAATGGCAAGTAACACATTGAAATGAACATGAAATTATGAAGTACAAAATGTTACAATGTAGAAATACGATGTACTCCAATAATTTTTATCTGCCTTTTTTTAGTACCTTTAATACGTCCAAATATATGCCAGTTATATATAGTTATAAGATGTAGGTTAAATTCAGTAATAATAAATATCTCTAGCAGCTGAGCACTCAAGCTTGAAGTACCAGGATGTGTTGTTGATCAGAACAGATTGCACAGTTCTAAAAATATGTTTTTTTCAAAGCTAAACAAATCGATGTGACATCTGTCAAGTGTACAGCGCTCCATTTTGTGATATGCACACTGCTTTTGTGCTGCCTTTAAAGTGTAAACAAGTTGAAAACAAACTTGACACTTTCAGAGCACAACCAAGGATGGGTTGCAGCGACATGGGACAGGAAAATTGCGAGGTGTTCCTGGAGCACTGCCCGAGCTCGTGCTGTCTCCTCCCCAGGACAGAACACACCACGTCTGCTTCCAAGAAGAACAAGCTGACCCCATCTTCATGTGAGAGCGGATAGGTGCGGACACACACTGCAGGGACTAATCAATCACACACAGTCATTCTTATCGGCTTTGTTGATGAGGGGGGGGGGGCAGTATATTGCTGATGTCATTGATTTGTAGTGCACTGAGGTATACTTCAGCATGTAAATGAAGACATGTACACCAGGGGTAATACGCATCGATTTTGTAAACCACTTGACTTAAACCACTTTGGACAATACAGCTGTGTGAATAACAAATGCAGATGTGCATTTAGAGTGCATGTGTAATGTAACCTATTATAATGCAGTTAAAATAAAGACATAGAGGTAATAAATGCCAATTTTTGTCTTCTATAGTTGTATCATATGATGTAGTTAAGAAATAACAAAAGTTCCTGAATATCAGCACTATTGCAAATGTGAAAACAGTTTAATGAATAAGATGTTAATATTAAGTTGATCATTTTAGACACAAAGGAGTTTTTGCTCTATTTTGCCAACAAAAAGAACCAGAGCAGAATCAATGTCTCTGAGAAACAGCAGTTGTGTCGTTTTATTTTGTTATATAAGAACCTATGTTTTTGATCAAATAGATTGAGTGAATAATTCAGTTAATTAACTTGCTTCATTTCTGAAAGAATCCACCGTTCTTTCAGCCAAAGTTCAGATTTGTTGAACTTTGGCTGTCTCAGTTTCATATTAAAAGTATAATTTTGTTTTTAATATTTAATGCTTATTTATGCAATTGTAACTGTATTCGTGCCACCTCTGAGCTGCACTGAACAGTCTGAGTAAATACATCTAAATGCCACTTCAGATGCAGATTCTACAGTGCAAATATGGATTTTGTTGTTTTATTGATAACAACCCAATAATGTGTTATTCTAATGGAAATCGTGGATTAAATTTAAGATTTTACATTGAAGAAGATGCATGCATTTAATAAGGTTTGAAAAATTTCTCTTATAAAGGTAAAATGCTCCTGTTAATCAATTTAACGGGGGCAGATTTTGTTAAATTAGCTCATTTCTGTTACTGCTTTGAACTCCAAAGACAACTCCACTGTATAGGAGGAATATGAAAAGCTTTGTGAGCCACCTATCCACAACAGGCCAGAAACCCACAGCAAAATACTCTCTTATTCTCACTATGTTTAAATCCCAGAAAATAATAAGATATAAGAGTCATTCACTGGCAAATAAAACCAAAGCATTTTTTTCTCTCACATCTGACAACACTGGCATTCTCTGTGTTCAAACAGATATTATCTGAAAGAGTAAAATATGAGCCTCCGATAACAGGCAGATTTTTAAAGTTCACATGAGAGCCGTGCAACATAACGTTACGCTCCTCAGTACATCACAAGAACAAACCTTTAATTACCCCACTGTGTGCAATCATCCAGAGATCAGCCTATTATCTTTATAGTCTTCAAAACATCATAGTGATGACAGACTCTTGGACTGACTGAAGATGATGACTTAACCCTGCAGAGGATGCAGGGGGCATCTCAGAGGAAATAAAGGCTGTACGATGGACAGAGTTTCATGAGAACACAGCCTACTGCGCAGTTGCTCAACCTTCATTACATGCATTTATTGTTTCAGGCCAAAACCCATTGTGCAAGCAAACCCCCATCTGCTTGAAGCTGTCAGTCACAAAAGACAGTCCAATCACCAGTCTCATGCAGATCACACCCCTGACAAACACTCATAATTTGCTCAATTAGATATCTGTGCAACTCTGGCAAAAGTCTTGCTTTCTTTCTAAACGGCACTGGCCGCTTTTATCAAACCAGGTGACTGGACTCAACTGTATTTAAAGTCTTGTAAATGCATACTTTAATGTCTTTAAGTTAAAGTATATCCATATATCTGCATTTTAAGGTGGTTTCTTATAAAATACTTTGTCCTATGAGAGTAATATGTATGTATAGTCAATTATAGGTTAGCATTTTTATTTTTGTGGACCCAACAACCAAAAAAAAAACTAGGTATTTTTTCACCCTGCCACAAAAGAACGGTCATTTATATTTGCACTATAAAATATATTTTGTACGAAATATTACTTTTTTTATTTTTGCAGAAAGTTCTACAGCTACCATGCAACACCAAAAATACATTAACACATTACTGCTAGAAAACAATAGTATACAATTTATTTTTTAACATTCTTCTTCCTCTTGTTTTTCTTTCTCGTGTTCTTTCTCAAAACTATTACAAGCCATTTTTTGTTAATTTAAAGTTCATATTAGCAATGCATAAAAAGGTACACTATTGTAAAATTTTTAGTACATTTACATTTAGTCATTTAGCAGATGCTTTTTTCCAAAGTGAAGTGACATTCAGCCAAGTATGGTGACCCATACTCAGAATTTGTGCTCTGCATTTAACCCATCCGAAGTGCACACACACAGAGCAGTGAACACACACACACACTGTGAGCACACACCCGGAGCAGTGGGCAGCCATTTATGCTGCAGCGCCCGGGGAGCAGTTGTGGGTTCGATGCCTTGCTCAAGGGCACCTAAGTCGTGGCATTGAAGGTGGAGAGAGAACTGTACATGCACTCCCCCCACCCACAATTCCTGCCGGCCCAGGACTCAAACTCACAACCTTTCGATTGGGAGTCCGACTCTCTAACCATTAGGCCACGACTTCCCAAGTGACTTGCATATGAGGACAATGTAAGCAATCAAAGTCAACAAAGGAGCAATGATTGACAGATAGAATACAGAAAGATTTGAGAAGCTAGTGTTAATTGTTTTTGGTTTGTTTTTTGTTTTTTTAAGAAAACAAACAGTTAGTAAATGAATAGTCTGAGCCTCGGACATCATGCCCACAGACCGCTGGCTGAACGTCTGATGCATATGGTACATTAAAGTGGAAACACTTCAGGAGTTTCAAAGTCTTCATCAGATTGGACAGATTATACAGGATCTCCAGGAGACGTGTGTGTCTCGTTCTTTAACGTTCTGTCTAGAAACTAGATGCCGTGCCACCAAAACTCTCACGAAAGAAGAAATCCGTTGTGTTGTGTCTAAATATAAGCTTATCGGGATTTTCAAAAGTATGTGAAATATTCAAAGTTTGTGGCATAGAATCTTTAAAATACGCTAGTCTAACACACCGCTCTGTTATTGTGGCGACATTTCCACATCCCAAAACATGACGCTGAATGAAACGAACTGTGATTGGTTGATTGACATGTCAGTCAAACAGCCTCATGGCCGGGCCTTGGTCAATAAAAGCTGCCACTGATGGCTCAAGGTCTGGCTATGTGACACTAGTAAATGGATAGAGTGCAAATCTAAAAGAGATTTTTTTTTTTACTATTAAAGAATAGAACTAGAATAGAGAGTGCTAGAGTTAGAGGGTCAAATAAAGATGGAAGAGATGTGTTTTAAGCCGATTCTTGAAGATGGCTAAGGACTCAGCTGCTCAGATTGAGTTGGGGAGGTCATTCCACCAGGAGGGAACATTTAATTTAAAAGTCCGTAAAAATGAGTTTGTGCTTCTTTGGGATGGCACAATCAAGCGACGTTCACTTGCAGAACGCAAGCTTCTAGAGGGCACATAAGTCTGAAGTAATGAATTTAGGTAAATGGTTGCAGAGCCAGTGGTAGTTTTGTAGGCAAACATCAATGCCTTGAATTTTATGGGATCAGCTATTGGTAGCCAGTGCAAATTCTTTTGGGCTCATTAAAAATTAATCTTGCTGTAATATTTCTCAGTAGCAATGCAGCAGTGGCCTAAAAAAGTAATTGTGTCAACTATATCAAAAATATGTTATCTTTGAGTGTAAACAAATATTTTGACTCTGTGTCATAACACAAACCACTTAAAAAAATATATGTTGGGCTTTAAAATGTTAAAATACTGTCTAATATGAAGAAAAAACTCATTTTAAACAGATTCTACTGTTTTACGATTTGAAACCTAACAAACTTTCTTCTGGAAAATGTCATAATTCACTCACCCTCACGTTGTTCCAAATCTGTATGAGTTTCTTTCTTTTGCTAAACAGGGTCTGTACTGGGAAGGGACAGAGGAACAGGATTGAGAAACACAAGATCATATTATTATTTTGTCACAGTCCAGAACAGAGAAAACTTCCCTTATGTCAAAGAGATACAAATAACCATCTAATTAACCAGAAAGTCCATTTAGCTTGTTTTAAGAGTCAACTGTAAACTCAAAAACTCAAAAAAAATGTCATGCTGACTCAAATAAAACGTTGACGAGGTTAAAAGCATACATACAAATTGGGCACTTTGTAGTAAAATCTAATCCACGTGTGGAAAAGGATGATGCCAGCATTTTTGTGCTATGCTAGTTAAAAAGGTACAGCTGTAATGAATCCAGCTCAGCCGGGTGTGAAGCCACAGCAATGGCTGGAAAGAAAGAACAAGCTCTTTTCTGTGTCGAGATATAAGAACATGACAAGCTGCAATTCTCACGTCTAATCAGATTTAGACCTCTTTAATGAGCTGTAAACTTTCTGTGGGATCCACTGTAAACTACAATTTCAGAACTAACATAAAATATCGCAAGTTCATCTTACAAGTTACAACAAGTTAAGCCCTCCCATACAGTGTGAAGTGGTTTAAAATGTATGCATTTACTGTACAAAGTACTGTAAATAGTTAGGGATAAAAGCATAAACTGACTAGCATCTGACATCTCACAGGCTAACATCTCCCCCTAAAGGCCTAAAACATCCAGAAAGGCACAGCACCTCGTGTTTTATGTCCTGAAAAGAAAAGTGGCATTGAAGTTAAACTCTTAATTCTCTATTTCTTGTTTATTTAAGGATGTACTGGAACATAACTAGTTCATATGTGTTCAACTAGTTGTGCTTGTACAAAATTGGATTTAATGATTCAAGGGAGTTTAAAGAGTTAAAGTTATCAGTATGTACTACTATGGATCAGTTACATTAAATAGCAATAACAATTAATATAGAATATGACATATTTTCAGTTGTTTCACACTTTTTTGTTATGTATATAATTCCATATATAATTCCACATGTGTTAATTCATAGTTTTGATGCCTTCAGTGTGACTCTACAATTTCCATAGTCATGAAAATAAAGAAAACTCTTTGAATGAGAAGGTGTGTCCAAACTTTTGGTCTGTACTATATTTCTAGTCAACTAAACACAAAATTGAAAGTTTAACTAAAAGTTCACTTAACTTAATATATTTTGTTGATGAAACATGCACAAAAGTTTGTACAACTAATTGACCTTTAAGTTGAGTAAACTCAAAAATCTGCTGAAGTTTGTTGCCTTAAATTTTAAGTTGGCCCAACTTTTTTACAGTGTACAATCACTGTGCACTTTACATTATATACATAAGCTGGTGTCCATATTTTAAGTAAACCATTAAATTTATGTTGCATTTTTCCAAAAAGTCACATTTCTGTATAGGGATGCATTCAAACTGAATTGAGAATGCAATTTACAAAAAGATGCTTTATTTAAGCATCACTTAATATTCCGTTTCATTTTGCATCAGTATTTTTATGAATAATTTAGCTTTTTTCCAATAATACAACTGATAAACTACACTTGACTGAGTCTCATCTGTAAGTGAACGTTGGTCCGGGCTTTGCTCTGTCCCCTCTCCTCTCCATGGCCTCATAAATCCTGCTTTGTATTGGGCCCCATGCTCCTGGCTCAGCTGCCTATGGAAATCTACCCAGACTTCTTGGCACACACTGGAACCCCTGAACAAAAGGGGCACCCAGAATCACTCATGAAATGCCACCTGGACTCTGAAACAAAGACAAAGTCAGCCTGAAACTTTTGACTAATATATATGCCTTCGTACATGTTGTTATACATGAGCAATGAAGCTGTAAGATTCGGTGGAAGATCAGACATAATTAATAATGTGAATGAGAATGCAGGATGAAAAATAATTATGGCTCGATGACCCAGCAGCATTCTCACTATACATCACATTTGTGGATCATGTTTGTTTGTTTTATTTACAAACTCGTTCATATTTTTGTTTTCTGAGATATAGCTAATATTGTTGGATCGTTACATCGTTGAATTGCAGAATAGTTTCATAATTTCCTGCTGCTAAAGCAAAAATAAAAGATTTTTCAAAGTTGTAAACAAATAAAAATGTTCTTTATATTTGAATATTTCATGTCTACTTCATTTTTACTTTGCAGTTTATTTGTAACTGTTTGTGAAATTTACTGAGTGAAATGTGAAAATTGTTGCACTCCATGTTTATTATTATAAATGTAAAATTATTATTATTAATCATTTGTTTATTTTACAGTGTTATTTTATTGCATTTTTGTTATAGAATGACATGAAATATAAACAGTTTTCATATACACAAACTTGGCTTGCTTGCTCTGCACTGAACAAAATTGGCTTTCAGTCAAATTAAATGAGAAGTAACAGATTGAATTAAATGTGAAATTTTTAAGTAGAAAGATTTATTTATTTATTTTATTTGACAGTTTTTACCCTTTGCCTTAACATGGAGACCTATTGAATGCACTGAATGTAGTCAGGGATGCTCATCTCCGCAAGCATGTCTTTACGAACATTTTACAACCAAAACGGTCGCATTCAGCAACGATAATCCTCTTTTTCAGCACATTATTCAGCCGTCAGAGCACTGAATGGCTGCAGAGCTCATGCACTGAAAGACCTTCTAGGGTGGCATGATGGGTGGAGCTACTAAAAGTGGTCATATAGTGGGTTTACTACTGCTCAGCCAATCCACAGCTAGTCTTTATTTTCTCAAACTGGGGCTTCTCCACAGGTGACTAAAGGGGTGAAATCGTGGCCCTCTTTCGTGCCTTGGCCTTCAACCCACCTTCACACTCCAACACACACACCAAACGGCACAAATGACACAGTCTGTTATAGTCTTGGGACGGTTCTTTGAGTTTGTCGTGGTTCACAGCTTGTGGAAGCAGAGCAATGAGTCTGGACCCAAGTAACCACTCATTCAACCAGTGCTGATCCTGTAAAGACAGTGCTTTTAAACCTGAACGACAAAAAGGGGACGTGATGCTTTCAAGTTCCTGATTTGTTCCCAGGGTCACAATAATAGAGGCAGCTAAGTTTAAATGATCCACTAATTGACTTAAAGGGGAAAGTTCATCTTGAACCACCAACCCATAAAAATTAGGCCACTAATAGAAACTGACTTTGACTAAACAGGGATTAAATATTCTTGATTTTGTTCACACATAGCACCTGTACACAAAAGGCCATACTGTATGATGTGTATGATTCACTTACTTAATTTAAATTACCAAAACTTCTGTTTAAATCACTTTAAAGAAAAGGCTGTAAAACGTGTATAAAGCCTTTTGGAAATAAATAAAAGTCTGTAAAATCACTCATTCATCGTGATGGTAAATGTTATATATATATATATATACATATATATATATATATATATATATATATATATATATATATATATATATATATATATATATATATATATATATATATATATATATATACAAACATACACACACACACATTTAATATAGGCTATATATATATATCCAGCCCTTGGTTATATTGCACCGAAAGAGGCAAATACTAGCTTTGTAGACTAAAAAGAAAGTAACAATTATGCCAATTAGTATACAGTACACAGCGACCCCGTGCGGTCACCAGCGGAAGGTCAGCTACATTCACACGGCTATTGATAAGAGAATACTTCTGTAGCAGAAATCTCATAAATTATGGGTACAAAAAAAATTGAGCGCGGTAGTAAGATTGTAAATTAATAAATGTCTTATATTTTGTGACCGTAATTCATTCCATTATTCGTAATCATTTATATTGCGCTTTTCTAGCTATTGAATCATATTGTCGGGGTCATGGAAACCAGGAAATGAATTTTTAAATAAAGTGTGGTTTCTTTGCTTTTTTAGGGGGGGGGGGGGGGTAAAGGGTTGTTCTAGTCACTCTCAGTTTCTATAAAAGACGAAGCTAAAACTGTTCTTTTGCGGCGATCTATAAATTAAAATAATTGTGTATATATATAATATAACCATTGCTCTATATATGACGTGTGATATGTCAGTTCTAGATCAGTGAATATAACAGACTGAAGAGAGAGAGAGAGTTGAGCGAAAGTGAACGGTGAACAGTCGCTATAGCAACGGAACTCCATTCTGTCAACGTTACAGATACAGAAGAGTCACAAATCTGACAAACAGGTGATGTGTGGGCACTTCATAAGCTTCCTCGTGTCTCTTTAAAATAAGTCGCTGACACACTTATTTTAACTTTTGTCAAATGTTTGTTAATCAGCAGCATGTCTTCAGGAGTGAGTGGATCGAGGACATCAGGCATCTACAGTCCTCATAAACACAGGCTAACTCCGACGTCTAAGTAAGCTCTGCTCATCAACGCTAGAACTGAAACACTTTGCCTTCCAGTAATATCCAGACTGATTCTGATTAAGTTTAGGTCCAGCGCGGAACGGATGAAGGAGGATCCCGTCCATCCAGCTGCAGAGTAAGATCTCATCTCTGGTTTCACAGTGGTTCTAGTTTGTGAGATGATTGTTATACTAACCGTAAGTCCCATTTTCCCGCTGGAGGGTCCCGGAAGCTCTGCGTCAGAAGGTGTGCGTGGATCTGCTGCGCGAGGGCTTTCCCCGCGCGTTCGCGCAGATGTTCGCGCTGCTGCGGCGCTGGGACGCAGCGGATCCGCTCAGACTGCACACACTCCAGCAGCGCCTCGCGTCGGCCGAGACCGCCGAGACACACGGTGACAGCACACACGTTCATATCCACACTCTAAACAAACAGTACAATGTATGTATATATGTATTTTTACAGTTTTTGCATATTTATATTGAAATGTACACTTAATTGCATTGTTTTAGGATGATGATCCACAGGGCAACGTTGTACAGTGTTGCTGTCAGTGGGCAGCAGCTGAGAGACACAGGGCCCATGCACGAGAGATTTAAAGTATCCAGACAGAAATCTGTTACCCATTCTCAATCAGAAAGTGCACAAGCAACATTGCTTAAAAAAGTTGCACCTTATATCATCAGCCTTAGGGTTAATTCAGATGTTCATAAAATTAGATTTAATTTCATTTCATTTATTTATATAGCACAAATAAACACAACAGAAGTTAACCACAGTGCTTTACAGAATATAAAACTACATATAAAACAAACAAAAAAACATAATTAAGAGTTGCTAAAAATAGATGATGACATTAGATAATGTCCTGATGATGAGTTGCCAGTACATTTTTTGTTATTTTATTTCCTACAGTTTAGATTGGGATGAGGGGTTGTTGTTAAAGTTATGTTATTTGTAATAAAAGGGAAAAAAATAAATTTTTGTCACCATAGCTTGTATTTAAGTATTTCTTGTCTGAATAGACATCGATCTATATTTTTAAAAGTAATAATACATCGCTTATTTATGAGCCTGATTCTGTGATTTGATTTTCAGTGTCTGTATTTTTCTTTTTTTATAATTACAAATGAATGTGTGTTAAACAGTTAATAATAAATAATAATAATAATAAAAACATTTGATTTAGGGTTAATGACTTACAGGGGTTATTCAGTCATATCAGATGTACTTTATCCACCTGTTGTTGTTTTTAAGCAGATGTGGCCATTTATAACTTGATGGTTACACTAACACTAACTAACTTTCTCTAACACTAGAACTTTCTGTTCTATTTCTGTTTGATCTACTATTTTTCTTTTTATTTATTAAAAAAATGTACCCTCTTACACTAGAGCTGTTTATTCTGTTTATATTCTATCTACATGTTTTCTTATTCCCTTAACCTAATGTTAAACAGTTGTTACAACAATTAAACAGTGTGTAATAGTTCTCTCTCTGTTTCCTGCTGTAGGACAGTATGGAGAGGCGTATGACAACCACATGTTCTTGGCCAGGTTCTTCACCGAGCCAGAGGACAAATGGTTAAAGCATCATTTCATAGAGCTGGCCCTCCATTCAGCTCGCAGATTTAAGATGGACTCTGGCAAAAGAGAGGCTGAGGCCAACCTACACATGGGCCAGGTTTTTTTAGAGAAGGGTAACATACATACACAGTCCTTCAGTACAGCATACTGCCTCTTTACATTCAGATTCACATTTCCTACCTCAGTTCAAATTTAAATCAATTAGACTACACTGACTACACAAGACATTCTCAATTCAAATCAGCATTTCTTTTAAATTGTGGGTAGAAAATGTGACCCTCTTTGTAAAATACACCTAAACACAGAAAACAAAAGAGCAAAATAGAATGGTTGAATGAAGAGATGTGTTGCAGGTCAGCTGGAGCGAGCACAAGAGCATTATGAGGTGTTTTATCACCTGACCATGGGCCGTACATGGCAGGACCCCAGCGGGCGCATGCATCACTCACACTCATGTGAGGAGCTCCAGAAGGTGTTCACGCTGCTGGGACAGAGACTGCTTCAGGAACAAGACTACACTCATGCCATTAAGATGTTCAACAAGGCTTACCAGATGGCTAAAGAGTGTATGCACACTCCGTTCACACTGACACTATTGCACATTAATTGCTGCCAATATGAAATTCAAATACTCAGTAGATCGTGTGAATAGGGGTAGATTTAGGGGACAGAAATCTTGGTAGAAATCACTTTCCATGGGGTCACTCATAATTGTGTGGGATGCATGGAGCCTAAACACACTACTGAAAAACTACAATTTATAAAATATTAATTACTAATAACTAATAGTGTTTGCAAATGATTTCTGAGTGCTTTATTCTAAAGTATATAATGACAATAAGAGTGACATCTTATACATTTGTACTGGCAGTACAACCCGTTTATGATCAGGTTTTCGAACTCTTGGCCAGTTGTGCATGTCATGAATAACTTTAGGGCAGCAGAAGGAACTTCCACGTCAGATTTCCAGCAGTAAAACCACACAACCCCTAAAGCACGGTTTAATGACTCTTCCTGTTGTTGGGTTTTGATCTGTCGTCTAGCGGGAGATCGAGGGTCAGAAGGAGAAGCCGCTTATAGACTGGGCCTGGCGTATCAGAGCACTGGAGACCAGAAGACTGCTAAACAGGTCTGTTCAGAGCAATCACACACTATGCTGGTTCATTCTGTAACTGTCATTTGTTCTTTGAGGTTTTTGTTGCTTGTGTCAGTTTTTCAGCGTGTGTATGGAGATCGCCACAATACTTGAAAATGCAGACAGCCTGGGAAGAGCATACGAAGCCATTGCCAAATCTCTGGAGAGGTGGATGCACGTACACACACACACACACACACACATCTCACATTTCAAGCTGAGATGTAAAGCTTGATTTCTAAAATAATGACTGTTTGCAGAGACCGAGAAACCCACTGTTTTGCGATGAAAAGGTACAAAAAATGACAAGTAAACATGCTTCTGGACATATCAAAGTTCAGTTTCCTGGGAATTTTGACATTAACTGATTGATAAATTGAACAGAATATAAGCTGCTTTGGATAAAAAAATAAAACACTTGTCAAAATGTTGAACACTACTCATAGGTGAAAAAAAACTCACATGCATTGGACTGCTGATGGTGCTATAGAGCAGAAAATTAGATATGTGCACTGATCTAAAATATATATACATATATATATAGATCAGTGGATATGTGGAATAAACAAGTGTCATATTTAGAATCACTACTCATGCTCTAGATATCTCCAAATTAATTTCCATTATATTAAATTTAAAAAGAAAAATATAATTTATTGTTCAATGACTCCTCCCTGACATTCAAACAAGGCATGAAAAAAGTCAGTGGTTTTTGGTCAATTAAAATGTTATTACGGTTCTTGGACCCTGATAACTGATCAATTATGACTTATCAGTAACCATTTCTTTCTAAAGCTTCTGTGTGTTTGTCTGTTACAGTGAAGGCAAACTAACAGAGGCAACTGAATATTTGGAGAAGTTTGCAGAGATTTCTCTAAGCAGCAAACAGGACAGAAACCTTGAAAAAGCCTGCATGTGCCTCGGAAACATCCTCAGCTTGAGAGTAAGAGACAGAGAGCTTAGATTTAATCCTAACTGTGGGTTAAGAAGTTGTGTCCCAAACCTATATAGGTGAACTGTCTATATATAGAGAGCATTGTAAGACATCATTAGCATATGCTGCATGAGATCTTTATGAACTTTAGGAGTGTTAATAGAGCTTTAGTGTTCCCATATCAGCATGTTTATTTCTGTACATAGAAACAGTATGATGGAGCTCATGAACATTTTGGACGTGCGTATGAGATTGCGTGTAACCTGGAGTCGGTGGCCAGGCTGCAGAAGGCTCGGGTGTGTGCGGGCAGCGCTCGTGCGCTCAGCATGATGCAGACCTATCACAGACTCATAGAGACACCAGGACGCCAGAACATCAAGACAATCATCAGCTGGAAGAAGACGAGACATGGCAGCTTAAGTGCACCATTGTGAGTGGACTCACATCACAGGTATCTGGATTGCTTTGATGTGTCAGATGATGCACAAACTTACTCTCTTCTTTCTTAACAGAGAGGAAGAAATGAAGAGATGAACAGTGGAGGGCAGATGTTTGTCTGAAGGCTGAATAAAGTACTATGATCTGTTTCAAATCTGTCTTTTAGAGAGATTCCATGTGGAAAAGAATTTAAAAGAATATACTGAAAACATTATGATTTCAAATGTACTTCAAAGTAAAAAAAAAAAAAAAAATTAAGTGTGCTTAAGTGTGTTGTCATGAAAGTGTCTTTCTTCAAGCTTTTCATTTAACAAGTTCGCCAAAAGTTTGTCATCATTTATTTGTATTATGTCTTATACACAGATACTGTACAGTTGTGTCAGAAAGTACTGGCAGTGACATCAATGTTGTGTTTTGCCAAATTTCCTACTTTGGCTGTTGTGGTGTTCATTCGCATTGTTTCTTTAAGTATTGGCAGTGACATAATCTAGAAACAATCTGAATGAACACCACAACAGCTTAACATTGATGTCACTGCCAGTACTTTCGGACACAACTCTATTTCTGTACAACATCTATGCATTAATGTCTTGCAAGTATAAATGATTTATCAAGTATTTAAAATATGTCACATTTAGAGAAAGATTTTGAACCATTTGAAGCCACACATAAACAAAAACTGCATATTCCTATTGGCCTTAGCAACACAGACAAAACCTGTTGCTCTGCTGTAAGATATGTTCATCCACACATGAGTGAGTGAATGAATGAGTTATTCATTCTGATAGCACTTTTAAATTAATAACATAAACGGACATTATAACACCGTACGATGTAAAACCTCAAGATACAAATATTTGATTATATCAGAGCAAAGTACTGCTCTGAGAAGCGTTATGTAATGATGTTGCTGTATAGCTTAATGATTAATTTTATTATTATTGCAAAGTGTATTTAGCAGTTTTATTTGCCCTGGGATAGAAGTTTATATTCATAATAAACAAGTACAGGGATCCACTTGTGAAAAACAAGTGGGCTTAATTGTATTGAAGAAGTACGCTTATTTTAATGTGTTGACTAGCATACTAAAGTACAGTGCTTGATTATAATTGTAACTTTTGTTTTATTATGAATTATATTATTCCAAATCTGATATTTGTGTCTTCATCATTAAAAATGTGTTTATATATATATATATATATATATATATATATATATATATATATATTAAAAATAGGCTACTTATACGTTTCATTAAAATAGTTTGATGCATATTTTAGTTCACACTTAAAAATACTTTTGTTGTCCAAAATAAGGTGAAGTAAAAAAAAAAAAAAAAAACACACACACACACACCCACAAATAATAATAATAATAAGATTCTGTGATATTGCAATTTTTTTTTTTTTTTTACCTGAGGGATATAAAAAATATGTAATTTATTCACATCATCTAGCTGTCACGAAACCTGACGGAAGTCTTTATTTCTTGTAGTATAAAAGGTTGTTTGTCTTGTCCAGTAGAAAGTCCGCCTCTCTCACACACACACACACACACACACACACACATCACTTCCTCTGTCCCACATCGAGCTCAATGTCAGCGGACCCCGAGCGCGACGGACTTCTCACGTCATGCAGCTTTACGCGAGTTTCCCGTTGAGTTTGGAGTCGCTCTCCGTGAGTCATGTCTTTGCGCTCGCGTTGTTTGTGTGTTTGGCGATAGTAGTTAAATTATTGGCTATGAGGAGAAGAGGGATGCGAACTCTGGAGTCTTTTCCAGGACCACCTGCACACTGGCTCCTCGGACACGTCAAGGAGGTAAACACACAATCTCTGTAGCTAAACATTTGACTTATGTTGCCATTTCATAATCTATTCGTCAGTACAGTGGAAAATAAAATAATTATCGTAGAAACAATTTTCACACATTGTTGGTAATTTTCAAAATTATTGACAAAAGTAATATTTTCTTGTAAAACGTACTCCAGTATTTTTTGTTTGAATTACAACTCTGAAAAACAAGTGAATTACAGTCATAATACACAATGAAACCTCATGCCTGAGCCCTTGTCTATTCACTACAACTAAACAATTACATAATTATATTGTGCAGCAATAAACACAACAGCCCTGTTACATTCACATTCTTCAGCAGCATTTAGTAGGGTTCACATGAAAATAATCAGTTGAGAGCGCAATTTGTTCTTGAAACGTGTTTTAATGTCCATAACAGTTACACAGACCTTTTGTATATTAACAGTTTCACCAGGATGGACATGATTTGGAAAAGATTATGAAGTGGAGTGGACAGTATCCCTTTGCCTTTCCGCTGTGGTTTGGCCCGTCATTGTCCATTCTGAACATCCACCACCCATCATATGTGAAGACCCTTCTCACCACTACAGGTGCTCATCCATTTGACACTCTTGAGATTCATATCTCAGGCTAATTCACTCTGAAATATTTACAACTAAAACCAGCATTTTGAAAAATGTGCTTTATTTACAGAACCAAAAGATGATTATGCATACAAGTTTTTCATCCCTTGGTTAGGTAAGATCATGTTTTCTTTATTAATTTACTATAAGGTTTATTATTGAGTGTTTCTTTAACTACGGTCAAGTCTGTCCTTGTGGATTTTTAGAAATAAGCTCAAACAGAGTTTTCTCACAATTTATACACTAGCAATGCCCAGTGCATGGCACAGACACCAAGGGAGTATTAAGACATTTTAGTCTGTTTAGTCCATGAATGTCATTTCTCACCATCTCAAGTCATCATTCACTCAGTGGTATTCTGTTATCACTGGAGTAACTCTTGGCTGTCTCCTCAGGCGATGGCTTGCTTGTGTCTACCGGACAGAAGTGGTTTCGGCACAGACGGCTTCTCACTCCTGGTTTCCATTATGATGTTCTGAAGCCTTATGTGAAACTTGTTTCTGATTCAACCAAAGTCATGCTTGTATGTGAAAGGAATAGTTCACCCAAAAATAAAACATGTCATTATTTACTCGCACCGTATGTTAAAAACAGTTTATCCTGTTCCAGCAAATTCATGTGCACAACTGTAAGACTGCTGCAGAAATTAGTCTGCTTGTTTGTTTATCTCAACCAACACGAAGCAGCAACATTTTCACAACCAGTTATGTAATATAGCGGCAGGACTATTTGTTTGTCCAAACAATGGAAGGTCAAATTATTTTTAGAGAAACCCGTTTGACAACAGTCATTATTTTTGTAATTCCTTATTCGCTGTTTTAAAAAATCACCTTCTACTTCCAAACAAAAAGTTGAAGCTTGTAAAACATTCAGAAAAATTAAGTAGAAATTGGTTACATTATTTTGATTATTTCAAGTAATGGAAAAGCACCTATGACTAGTTGATCATTTAATTTTTACAGTGTTGCTAGGTTACATGATAGACTTAAACTAATTAATTATTGATAGGATTATTTCAAAAGCTTGTCTTTTGGTTGCTTTGTTTTAGTTATAGTTTGAGTCATTTATTTTTCTCTCTTTCAGGGTAAGTGGGAAGTTTATGGCAAATCAGGAGAGTCGTTTGAACTGTTTAAGCATGTAAGTCTGATGACACTGGACAGCATCACGAAATGTGCGTTCAGCTGTAACAGCAACTGTCAGACAGAAAGGTCAGTTCACACTCCTTTACCTCGTCCTTTTGTATACATCCATCTCCTTTCAGAATAACCTCATTGATCTCATTGCAGTAAAACCAACCCGTACATCCAGGCGGTGTATGACCTCTGCCACCTGGTGAACCTCAGGTTCAGAGTGTTTCCTTACCACAGCAAGACCATATTTCATCTCAGTCCACATGGATACAAGTTCAGGAAGGCAGCCAGAATAGCACACGATCATACAGGTGTTGTTTTTTTGCTAAGCAACAGTCATGCACCCAACCATTTGGTTCTTTTAATTGTGATGATTTTGGCTCACATTTAACAAAAACCCACCAATTCACTATCTCAACAAATTATAATACTTCATAAGTATATCAATACCTTGACAAAAGCCCATAGATTCTCTCTGAGTTCAGGTCTGGTGAGTTTGCTGGACAGTCAAGCACACCAACACCACGGTCATTTAACTAACTTTTGGTGCGGGCAGGTGCGGGCAGTGTGGGCAGGTGCCAAATCCTGCTGGAAAGTGAAATCAGCATCTTCAAAAAGCTGGTCACCAGAAGGAGGCTTTAAGTACTCCAAACTTCCTTGGTAAACGGGTGCAGTGACATTGTTTTTCCAAAAACACAAAGGACCAACACCAGCAGATGACATTGCACCCAAAATCATCACAGACTGTGGAAACTTAAGCTTCAAGCAACTTGGGCTATGAGCTTCTCCACCCTTCCTCCAGACTACAGGACCATGGTTTCCAAATGAAATACAAAACTTGCTCTCATCTGAAAAGAGGACTTTGGACCACTGGACAACAGTCCAGTTCTTCTTCTCCTTAGCCCAGGTAAGATGCCTCTGACGTAGTCTTTGGTTCAGGAGTGGCTTAACATGAGGAATACGACAACTGTAGCCAAATACCTTTACACGTCTGTGTGTGGTGCTCTTGATGCCTTGACCCCAGCCTCAGTCCATTCCTTGTGAAGTTCACTCAAATTCTTGAATTGATTTTGCTTGACAGTCCTGCGATTGGATGCGGTTCTCTCGGTTGGTTGTGCATCTTTTTCTTCCAGATGTTTTACTTCCACTCAACTTTCTGTTACAGTGCTTAGATACAGCACTCTGTGAACAGTAAGCTTCTTTTTCAATGAATGTTTGTGGGTTACACTCCTTGTGAAGAATGTCAGTGATTGTCTTCTGAACAACTGTCAGATCAGCAGTCTTCCCCATGATTGTGTAGCCTAGTGAACCAAACTGAGAGACCATTTTGAAGGCTCAGGATACCTTTGCAGGTGTTTTGAGTTGATTTAGCTGATTGGGATGTCACCATATTCTAATTTGTTGAGATTTGTGGGTTTTTGTTAAATGTGAGCCAAAATTATCACAATTAAAAGAACCAAAGACTTAAACTACTTTAGTCTGTGTGCATTGAATTTAATACACAAGTTTCACAATTTGAGTTGAACTACTTAAATTAATTTTTCCACGACAAGTCTTGGCCTGCTCATGGGCTACTATTATATACATACCTGCTTATGTGTCTTAGTTAAACCAGAATATATGCTACTGTTCAAAAGTTTGGGGTCAGTATGATTTCTATTCTTTATTTATAGATTTTTTTACATTTATCAAAAGTGACACTAAATGATTTTTCTGTAAAATAAATGCTGTTCTTTCAGGTTTCTATTATTCAAAGAATCGAAACTGAGCAGTTTTCACAAAAATATTACTCATCAAGACTGGGGGGTATTCCAAAATGCAGGTTATGTGACAAACCCAGGTATGACAGAGCATAAGCGAGTGGATAACCTGAGCTTTCGGTTCCAAAATCGGAGGTTACTTTCAGGGCATTTAAGTAACAATAGTAACCTGCTCTCTGAAGATAACCTGCTCCGGAGCAGCTTGTGTTCCAGGGTTAGTTCACGTCAGCGCTATCAGCGCATGCATATCAAAACTTCTTTTAGCAACCTCCCCTGGAAATTAGTTAGCAACAGTATCCGTCGTAAATTATTCCTTACATCAGGAACATACTCTGAGAAGAGTTTTTGGAGCCACATACCTCGAGTAAGCAAGGTTTGGGGTTAATCAACAGAGAGTTCAGGGATTAACAGATGGTAACCGTGCTTTCTGGAATACACCCCTGTTTTCAACATTGATAATAATCAGAAATGTTTCTTGAGCAGTAAATCATCATATTAGACTGATTTCTGAAGATCATGTGACACTGAAGACTGGAGTTATGAGGCTGAAAATACAGCTTTGATCACAGGAATCAATTTTACTATAGCATTTTACTATGTATTCACATTATTGAGAATTGTTATTTTAAATTATAATAATATTTCACAGTTTTACTTTATTTTTAATCAAATAAATGCAGCCTTAGTGAGCAAAAGCGACTATTTTCAAAGACATTACAAAATCTCACAACCCCAAATATTTGAACGGATAAAGCCATCATGTCATTTCAATTTCTTAATATATATATATATATTTTTTTTTTTTTTAGCGCACGTTATCAGAACAAGGAAAGAAGTCTTGAAGATTGAGAAGGAACAGGGAATTTTTAAAAGAAATCGAAATTTGGACTTTTTGGATATTCTTCTGTCTGCCCGAGTATGATATTCTCATCTCTTATATTTAAAGGAACACTCCACTTTCCATTTTCCAACTCCCCTGGAGTTAAACAGTTGAGTTTTACTGTTTGGGAATCCATTCAGCCGATCTCCAGGTCAGGCGGTAGAACTTTTAGCTGAGCTTAGCTTAGCTTAGCTTAGCATAGCAATGGATTCGAAAACGGTAAAACTCAACTGTTTAAAGGTGCAACGGGTGATTGTCTTCAGAAACATTTTTTGTTATGCTGGTTGAGTCTCTTCACATCCCTATAGCAATCATTAAGTTAAGTGGTCTAAATGTATTGTAATACTTTTAAAGTATTCTGGTCTGTGAGCATAAATGCATTCAGGAGGCGTGGCTTTGGGAGGGGGGGACGTTCGCTTTCAGTGCTATCAGGCTAATGTTAGCATTTTTCAAGATCTCCTATTGCACATTTAACTCTAGGGGAGTTGGAAAATTATCCGATTTTCCAAAAAAAGTGTAGTGTTCTTTTAAAGAAAATAAATTAAAATAGCCATTGTATCATCTATCATCGATGTTAGACATATGTTTGTCACTCACAGGACGAGCATCAGCAGGGCTTGTCAGATGAAGATATCAGGGCTGAAGTGGACACATTTATGTTTGAAGGCCATGACACCACAGCCAGTGGGATATCTTGGCTCTTCTACAATCTGGCATGTAACCCTGAGCACCAGGAGAAATGCAGAGAGGAGATCCTGCAGGTTCTGGATGGAAAGGACACCGTGGACTGGTACTCTCATTATTACTCATGTGAGACTGTGTAGACGCCTGGGTTGGTTATAGTGGTATGATCTTGGGAAAATAGTTTTAAGTCACAGTAACATATGGCTGCTTGATTATAATGTGTGATAATAATAATATAATAGTGCTCTGTTGGATTGAGATCTGGTGACTGTGGAGGCCATTTGAGTAAAGTGAACTGAAGAAACCAGTTTGAGATGATCTGAGCTTTGTGACATGGTGTGTTTTCCTGCTGGACGAAGCATCACATAAATCTTTTTCAGACCATTCTTTGTAAATTAAATATTTTACATTTGGCAGGTATTGTATCTTATTTCATTTTAAGACTCACGGTATTTCACAGCAATACACACTGACATAATCATTATTTTTGTCTGGCTTTATCTATACACATTATACAGCACAAAAACCAAATGACTCGACTCTGCTCAGATTTTAAGAAAACAGATGGTGATCATTCATTCATTACACCTTAATTTCATTGCTCTCTTGAGCATATAACAAAGAAATTCTGCACACTGATATCACAACTACTCAACATTTCAATATTTTCAGTAAAGCCTTATTCACTGTCAGTTTCTCTGAGACTTTCCTCTCTGCTTATGTTTCAGGGAAGACCTCAATAAAATTCCTTATACCACAATGTGCATTAAAGAATCCCTGCGGCTCTGTCCTCCTGTCCCGGGAATATCAAGAAAGTTGACTAAACCCATGACCTTTTTTGACGGACGAATTGTACCTGAAGGTAGACCTATATTTCAGTTTGTTCCTCACACAAAGAACACAAGTCATATACTACTTTTACAGTACTATTAATGGTACTTTATGGCACTTTTTGTCTTTTTGGAGCAAGACCATCACTGGTCACCATCTAAATTCTTTGCAAGAAAACATTTTTAGAGGAACTTAAAAAATTAGCTGATGACAGAATCTGCATTTGTGGTTGATAGAGTTCAGTATTGCTTCGGAAGGGGATTTTATAGTTTCCCCAAATGCATCAGTCATAAAACCCAAACATTTTGTGAGAAGCAACAGCATAATCCACTTATTACAAAGGCTGTCCTTGATATAATATTTCACGTAATGGTTTCAGTGTTGGTCTCCGGTGAGTATGAAGTTTGGCAGACTGCTCCCTGCTGCTTTATGAACTGTTCACCTATAAACAGATATGATGACCTCTAACTCAGAGCACATCTGATCAAACATTAACCTGGCTGCTTGTTGTTCAGTTACTCAGTATATGACACTGAATGTTATCAGTTCATCACAGTGAACGTACTGCAAGCTGAATACATCACTGCATGCCTTAAAAACACTGTCTTACTTTTCCACAGGTTGTACCATTGGAGTCAGCATTTATGGGATCCACAGGAATGCCTCGGTGTGGGAGAATCCAAATGTATGGGTGCATTCTTCATATATGAAATATCACTCATTACATAACATAACTCAGTTACAAAAATAATCATTTAAAAAAGGAGTGTACAGTGGAGTCCAAAGTTGTGAAGGTGCACCATTTGCAGTGTTGGGGAGTAACTAGTTACATGTAACGGCGTTACGTAATTTAATTACAAAATTATTGTAACTGTAATTAGTTACAGTTACTAAGAAAAAATGAGTAATTAAATTACAGTTACTTATGAAATTTTTTACGATTACAAAGGGGATTACATTTGAATATTTACACACATCCTCATCCAGTTTATTTCTTTCCCAAATTGCACAAGACTTTCGGCATTAATAAGACATTAATCTCCGAGGTGCGGAAAACACAGTTGGCTTTGTAGAATCGAGTAATAAAAACGGAATTCAGCCTTACACGTATAATTGCATGCCGAATGTAATAAAGCGATTATTTCCGAATCCGCCATTCGATAATTAAATCTCTAATAAATCATGAATCGGTTAGTGAATCCGCGCCTACGCCAAACGGTTTGGATCAGAGTCATCAATGCGAGAGAGAGAGAGAGAGAGAGAGAGAGTGGAGTGGACTGTGGGACATACAGATTTAACTGATTTCTTTCCCAAATTGCACTGACTATTCTGAGACATACCGCCCTAATAATTTCCGGGATGCGGAAATACAGTCTGGTTCGTAGAATCCAGTCATAAAAACGAAATGCCTAACGCGGACGGAATATGCCAGATTTTGGATGACTAAATCAAAAGTAGGTCAGTACACTTGAATCAAAACATGACATCGACTAGTGTCTGTAAATATTAAGCCCCAAAAATGCAAAATATGACTTGCACATTCTGCGTGTCTGTGGAAATCAGGCGCGGACTGGACACCGGGAGAACCGGCACAATTCCCGGTGGCCTGGCAGCCGATTTTGCCCCACTATTTAATATCATTATTGTATAATTGCCTGCCGAATGTACTAAAGCGATCATTTGCGAATCCGCCATTTGATAATTAAATCTCTAATAAATCATGAATTGTTAGTCATGACTCGCGCGCTCTCCGCGCCTCCGCCAAACGGTTTGGATCAGAGTAATCAATGCGAGAGAGAGAGAGAGAGAGAGAATAGAATAGAATAGAATAGAATACAATAGAATACAATAGAATAGAGTGGACTGCTGGAGCAGAGAAGCAGAACTACTGTTCAGGGTTTCAGGTCAGTTTCATCTGTAAAGATGCTTTTTTGTCTTTGTTTTTTTATTTATTTAATCAAGCAGCAGCACGTTGCTCATCAGTCATCACTCAAAATACTATATAAAGGACATTATTATTATCTGTTGTACTGATACAGTAGTAATTTAGCTGAAAAAAAATTCCGATTTTTTTACAACCCTTACGAAAATTAAAATTTTAATATTTAACTATAAATCCAGAGAAAATGGTTACTATTGTTTAACTGTGATAACCAAAAATGTAAAATTGTTTTACAAATGTATTTATTTAAAAATAAATACAAATCCATTTGCAAAACAAAAAAAACAAGGTTATTGTACTTTTATATAGGCTAATAAAAGCATGGTAATTTTTTGTAAGGGAAAAACATGACTCGTGTACAGTATTAGGATTTTTCTATAAAGATATTGTAGTATTGTAGAGTATTGTATTGTAAAGTATAGTTTTGTTTAATCTTGAGTATTAAAGTCATGGATGGATAACAGGGCAAAATAAAGAGACTGAAGAGAAAAATAGAAGTGAAGGTGCAGTTCAGGAGAAAACTTTTAATTATTTTGCATGTCCCCAAATTAAAGATTTAAACCTTTTTTATGTCAGGTCCATACAAAAAATAGTTTTGTCCATGAATTTGTTTGTATGAGTTTGAATTTTCCAGTCTGAATTTTTTTCCCAGTCCACCCCTCCTGTAAATTAATGGCAAAGACATGGTTTCATTTACTACACATAGGCCTACTGAAGCTCGCAGTGTTTTCAACCTCTGCCGCCTCAATATAGGAGTACACGAGCACATAAACATAATTTCTAGAACTGCTCTGTGTCACTTCATGTGCATTTTACTTATTTTGAGAAAACTATCATCATATACAGAGACAGCAGTTTAAAAAAAACACCAATGTTTCAGGAGTTTATTACACAGAATACGTCACATGCTTATTAGATAACTGTATTTAAGTTGATGTATATGCTTTTATTTATTATTCTTTAATTTTCACAAATTTAGAAAAGTAATCAAAAAGTACTCAAAAGTAATTAGTTACATTACTTTAATAAAGTAATTGAAAAAGTTACACTACTATTACATTTTAAACAGGGTAACTTGTAATCTGTAACCTATTACATTTCCAAAGTAACCTTCCCAACACTGACCATTTGCCATGATATACCATTATATATATATATCTTTTTTTTTTTTTTTTTAATTGAACTAATTTCTTAACGTTCAATGTGTTTTTAATTTATATGAATGCGCCGGAGCTGCATTAACAAAACCTGATGATCATGTGACAATCATTTACTCACATCTGACTAGTTCTTTAGAAATAATGGAATCATAACCAATTCTATAATAACCATAAACATTTTGCATTAATCTTTTCATAGATTTAATCTAATAAAAATATCTCAATCTTAAATTATTTGCAGATTTAAATATTATTTTGTTCTCATCATTTTGGACCTCACTGTAATAAAATCGAAATACACATCTGCAAAACAATTGAATAATATATTATATGTGGTTTATGAACAAAGCCATATTTTAACCATAAACCTTCTATTTTATGTTGGTAATATTCCTTAACAGAAGACAATATTATAAAACTTCAAAATATTATGAAGTATTATAATATTTTAAAAAGCCACTGAAATAAGAACATCATAAACTGGTTTTATTCAAGTCAGAAATAACCCAAATTATATGACTTAAATCAAGTAGAAATAGGTCTTGAAGGTAACCATTGCCAATTGCCATCAGTGTTTGATGATTTAATTAACATAATCATGTCTGTCTCTCGTGTGTTTCTTCTAAATGTATTTAATACATTGTGTTGTGCACAGGTGTTTGATCCGTCAAGGTTTCTTCCGGAGAATGTTGCTGAGAGATCACCGCATGCTTTTGTGCCCTTCTCTGCTGGACCCAGGTTTGTTGAAGAGACATGAGCGGTTTAGCAAGTGACTCACTCTCTCACACTTCAGTCACACAGAACAGAGCTGCTCTTTGGTTTGGAGTTTGGAGCGTCTCTGACCTCATCTCAACCCTCATGAGAGCACACAGAAACAAGAGGACTTAGCTGTGCTAGCAATGCTGTCTGTTTTTAACAACCTCACAATTCTGACTTTTGGACTTAGGTTATATCTTGGAATTCTGCATTTAAATCTTTTGATTCTGAGTTTTTATCTCGCAGTTATGATTCTGAGGAAAAATGTCAGATCTTGAAAAGGTTTTTCTATTGAACAGAAAAGGAAGATTCTTCAACGTACTAATTTCTGTACAATGACAGTTGATAGTAACCACTTTGTCACGCTTAAAAAGTCTAAGGGCTATACAGTATGACTCTTCTGTACTTATATAGTTGTAGTAAACAAACTAAGATTTAAGTCATTATTCATTATTCACTCTCAAATGTCATTCTGCATATAAAAAAAACTGCAAGAAGCAAGTATCTGCCATCAGAAACCCTTTTGGTATCTGAATGCATATGGGAATATTTTAAGTGAAAAAAAGCTTTTGCTCTGTTCGTCACAGAAAGCTAGTATTGCAGCACTCAGAATGTTGAACACTGCTCTTGTGGACTACATTCATAATAAATGCATGGGCTCTTCTGTCCTTCCAGCAGTTTAAAGGGATAGTTCACCCAAAGATTAAAATTCTGTCATCATTTTCTCACCCTCATGTCGTTCCAAACCTGTATGAGTTGCTTTCTTATGTTGAACATAAAAGAAGATATTTTGAAGATTGCTGGTTTGAGTGAACTATTTCTTTAATATGTCACTATGAACCGTATTTTTAAGAAAAATGATTGCATGACAAACGGAACTTCTCCCGTGTGAGCTAGCTCTTCCATTACATGCCTGCAGCTCGATGCATTTATGTCTTTGACCTCAAATCAACTCTGATGAGAGCAAACAGCTATAAAGCTATTGATAACGCAGGTCCTTTTGACAGTGATTTTGTTGGAAAACATTTACCAAGTTGGCTATGCTTGTGCAAAAGAACTGTGCTTAATTGTACTCAACGTGCATGTGCAAAAAAGAAAAATCTTATATCTAACTGTACTTGTAGATAATATAATAATGAAAGTCTACTTAAGTGCACTTTGTAAAAAGGTCAGATTAAAAATTATTCTTTAAAGAACATTTTAAATCATTATGTTTTAATCGTGCTTAATAATGCACTCATTTTGATGTGTTGACTAACTAAAGCACATGTAAAGTAGGTAATTATAATGTTAGCTGTAGCTGTAGTTATTCACTATCACATTTAATATTTTACTTAATTGCAGCTTCATTACAAATGTGTAATTTAATTTAAATACATGACGTACAAGATTGAATGGAAATTGCATGAAAGTATATTTTAGCTTTTCATAAATGCTTGTCAGTACATTAATCCCTACCCAAACCATATTTAATATTTCACTCATACTTAAGAGTGATTAAATAAACTACTACGAAAAACCCCATTTCATTGGGCTATATCCAGAAGTGTGATTTGTGAACAACGTTTTTCGGAATGTTTAGTTCTCAGTACTAATGCAAACATATTATTATCATATGCTTGTTTAAAGAAAGCTTGTGGTGTGTATCTGATAACAGAAACTGCATCGGACAGAACTTTGCCATGAATGAGATGAAGGTGGCCGTGGCGCTGACACTGAAGAAATATCGGCTGATTAAAGACCCCCAGCACATCCCAAAGATGATCCCTCAAGTGGTGCTCCGATCAATCAATGGAATCCACATCAAGATCAAACCAGTAGAGAATGATTCCTGATCCGCTAGCGGGTGTTTGCCTTAATGACTGCATTTAGATATTTAATACACATTTAATGTCTGGAAACTTGATGGTTAGTAAATACCACACACTAAAGTGGCCCAACTGTGTAATGACTTCAGTGCCTGAGCCCTGATCTGTATGAACAAACTCGTTTACTCGTGCACCAGAAGTCACTCCAGTGATTGTCTGTTATACTGTACTTACAACACAGCATTTAAAACATCTAAGGAAAAACGTCCAGGTAATATGAATTAGTTTTAGGTACTGAATGAATCTTTTGCCTCAGCTACATTCCTACATGAATTCTAGAACTAGAGATCTCTAATATGGAATAAATACAGATGAGATCTTGTGATCTGTAACTACTGCAATAAAAGATTTAAAAAAAAAATGCATGGTTATGAATTTTTTTTTTTGACAAGTGCATTGCCTTTTTGTGTATTATGAAATGTAATGTTTACTCATCAGCACTACACGTTTTAAATAAAAATTCAGTTTTACAAATTAAATGGAGATTACCCTTAGAAGAATAGTTTATCTAAAAATAGAAAAACACTCATTTACTCACCTAATGATTTATGACTCAGCAATCTATGACTTTCTTTTGTGAAACGCAAAAAATATATATTTTTGTAGGTTTTTTTTTTCATACAGTGAAATTTACCAGAGTTGAATGTATTTTTGGAAGAGTGTCTGAACCCCCTCTGCTGCAGCCCTCGAGGGTTAAAGCCTGTCTGTCTTCAGGAAGGGTCCTCACTGAAGGATATAAGCACTTACTGGTCATCTCTCTGAGATCAAAACTGTACAATTAAGTATGACTTAACTGATACAATAAAATTCCTGGACGAGAAAACTTAACATCTGAATATTTTAGCAAGTAGATCTGACCAATTTATGCTCTCTATGCAGAATGGGGTCAGATGAGCCACTCCATGAATCATGTAAACTGCAGAACTGACCGCATCTTTAGGACAAACTTTAGGTCCGGTCTCTCAAGTGTGCACTAGTGTAAATCTGTCGTCTAAGATTTTATTTGTTCAGTTATTTTCAGTGAAAAACAGCAACTTGAATTCATATTAATAATCTATACTTTACTAATACACTACTTTTATATGTGTGTGTGTGTGTGTGTGTGTGTGTGTGTGTGTGTTTTAGTCTGTCTTTAGCTGTTTCCATACTTGCATTTTTATTTAGGGGTTTGTAAACTCACTTCAAAAACTCTATACAGTTCCACTGTCGTAATTAGTTGTTGTTGCCGTAAAGCGATCCACCTTTTTCGCGCAGTTTTGTACCACCATATAAACGGTCTCTGGTACCACTCACTAAACGTATGCCCTTCCAGAACAGACTTTCGGAAAGAAACAGAAGCCGTTCATCTTATTAGAAGTCGGTGTACCATCAGAGTGACTTTGAAACAATTTTTTAAGGTAAAAATCTTGTTTTAAAACCTTTGGGTGTCTAGTGTCATTTTGGTATTCGTATTATTGGCTGTTGTGTGTTGTATGACTGTTACATATATATTATTGTGTGGTTGGATATATATAATAGCAAAAGGTTGTGTGAAAGTCTGTTCTAACCAGTGACGGGAGAATCCAGATTAGTGATGTCCGATTCGCGAACGAATCGTTCAATTTAACCGGGGCTGCGTCCGAAATCGCATACTGCGTACTAGGTACTACATTTGAATTTGAACGTACTACTCGACCGTTAGAAAAGTACGTTCTATATAGTATGAATGTGGGTAGTATGAATGGAATTCGGACGTACTACATCCGCCATGTTGACATTGTCACGTGACATATGTCGTCACAACAACGCGTAAATTTAAAGAGCCCAATCTACTAAGCGAACATGATATAAAATCGGTGATGTTTTTCGTTATTCTTACCGCTTTCGTCTGCGTTTTTACGTCGTTTGAATTAACAATTCAGATCATGCCTTCGTTGACAGCTTGTAAATCCTTTACTAAATATAAATTTAGCTTTTAATTTTCTACCTCAGAATAACAGCAGCTTCACCTGTGAACAGAATGACAGCCTGATTTTATGTAAGGATATAAAGTAATTTATTGTAATAAATAAATACAAATAAAATTACACAAAAGAAACAAAATGAACAAATTAATTAATAAACTTGAAAGAATGCTTAGACAAATACACACACACATATATACACATAAATACATTATAGAAATATACACAGAAACACACACACACACACACACATATATACACACATGACAATATATACATAAATACATACATAATATATACATTATAGACAATATACACACACACATATATATATATATAGATATAGATATATCAGCAAAAATGTGTAACCTATTGAAATTTTATTCTAAAAAACAAAAACTACATATTTACAGACTGTGAACAGCATCATACAGGCTGCTGTCAATGGCCTTTGACATCCAAGAGCTGCATAACATTGTGCACAGAATGAGCAGGTCAGTCATGGGGATTTTGAAGAGGCTGATTGCCTTCTCCACCACAGATGACAGGCAGTGGAAGCAGCTTTTCTTCTGGTAGCTGGCACAATAGATGGCTGTCACATACAAATTGAACCTCCAGCAAGTGAAGCCCAATGTTATTTCAACAGGAAGCGGTTTCATTCTGTTCAGCTGCAGGTCACCACCAGGGGAAGTACCTTGATATGTTTGTTGAGTGTCCCGGGTCTGTGTATGATGCCAGGGTGCTGCAGAACAGCTCTATTTACACTGAAGGCCTGTATCCACCTGCAGGAAAACACATCCTGGGAGATGGTGTGTGTGTCCTTGTTTGAGTGCACACATCTGCCTCATCACTCCATACAGAGAGACTGAACAGAATCCTGCACAGGTTTGATTCAACACCAATGATGCTCGTGCACAGAACATTGTTGAGAGAGCCTTCAGGATGATGGAGACAAGCTGTGCTCCATCTTCTTCTTCTTCAAGGCCCTGGAAGTGAGTCCTGTCTTTGTGGCAGATGTTGTTGCATGCTGTGTAGTGGTCCACGGACATTGGCGGATCCACAAATTGTGGAGGATCATGATGATGATACACTGGAACCTCAAAACACAGAAGTCAGCACCGTAGAGCATGTGTAGGACAATCTGAGCACAGCTGTGTCACACCAGACGACCGTGTGCAGCTCTTCAAGAGCAGGATTACCTGTAGGACAGTTGAACAGGTTAAGACTCTGCAAATCACTTCATGTTCTCATAGTGCTATTGTTTAAGCTTCTGTAAGTTATGAAGGTAATTTTAAGACTGTCAAATCGAGATATACATATATTAGTTATTTAAGAAATATACATATATATACATATATATATATATATATATATATACTATAAAATCACGTAAATATGTATAAATACACATGTAAATAGTTAAATTTAAACGTGTGTGTATTTATATATACACATAAATATATTACACTCATAACTGGGAATTAATATTACAGTTATTTAAAAATCTAGCAACATATCACATAACATATCATACCAACATATTTACAAGTTTAATTTTATAAATGTATTACTGTATCCCTGGGGTAAATTTTAGATTTCCACTGTTTTTCACTCATTTTTGATACCCAAATGTAAAGTCCTCATCTTGTACACATACAGTTACTGAACTGAAGCTGCTGAAGTTTATTTTCCTGACATTATTATAGAAACGTCTTAAGAAATTCCCTTTTGGTGTTGCTTTAAGCTCTATTATACTACTTTATGAAAATGTTAATGTGGTTTTGTCTGAAGCTTTGTGCTCTTATCCATGTAGAAATGAAAAATAAATAAATAGAGAGAATAATTTTAAATGTGACTTGGTGTATTGGTATTTCTCTAAAGTGTGGCACCCATTCTCAAGACAACATTCTTCAGATGTTAAGATGTTGCTTGTTTAAAAAACAACTGGAAACTGCTGCAAAATCAGTGTGCACACAACTGCTACAAAAGTTATTTGCTATTAAGCACTTTGCAACTGACAAAATAGCAACTGGAAATACCTGGAAATTCATGTTATAATAAAAAAACAGCATAAATCAGTGATGATCCTACCATAAATACATTTAAAGGTGTGTGTAGTTAAGATTAAATTTAATTTATATACTTACTGAATTATGCTTTCCAGTGAGTAGGGTTTTATCAATCACTGTAACATCAGAACAGGATTCACACATTACTGAGGATTTATGATCAAACTGAGGCACCTATTAAGTTAAGTTAAGTTATCCAACAATTTTTATCAACACTAGTAAAATGTAAATTAACTCGTTAAATTTTTTTAACTTTATCTCATTAAATTACTTAACGAGCCGTCTGTAGAAAGCAGCATTAACAAGCTGAGGCACAGCCTCTGATCGATAATGATTATTAAACATATTTTTAAACTCAATTTACAAAACAGTCTCATCCGTTTACAATGTGTAAAACTTTAACAAGTCAGTCGTTTACTTGGATTATGTTAAACAAGTAACGTTACACTTTAACCACAATGAACAGCGTTTATCCATAAGGTACTTACACTTCAAAACAGCGGCGTCACGATTTTCCGTTATTTTCGAATGCGAGTATGACGAGTCCTCTCCCGTGGCCTCATTGGATAGAGTAGTGTCCATCCTATGCATACTACGGAATTCGGGCGGAAGTAGTAGGCCATCCGGGTACATTTCGCCTACTGTTTTTCGAATACTAAGAATTCGGACATACTACTGGCTTCGCATACTGTTTTTCGCCTACTATATAGTATGGAAGTATGCGATTTCGGACGCGACCCGGTTCTTCTTAGTCAACCGGTTGAACCAGTTCACCAAATCGAACTGAATCGTTTTAAACGGTTCGCGTCTCCAATAAGCATGAATCCACAAACTATTTAAGCTGTTAACTTTATTAACATGACTGACACTCCCTCTGAGTTCAAACAAACCAATATCCCGGAGTAATTCATTTACTCAAACAGTACACTGACTGAACTGCTGTAAAGAGAGAACTGAAGATGAACACTGAGCCGAGCCAGATGACGAACGAACACGCCCACTGCTGGAGCAGTTCTCGTTCTCGAGTCAAGAACCGGTTGCATCGGTTTTCGGATCACCAGTACACTGAACCGAAAACCGATTCTTTCGGACGCGTCCGATTTGAGAACCGATGAACTGATGATACTGCGCATGCGTGTAATTTTTTTAAGTATTTTGTTAAACATCAGAAAGTGTGATAAAATATTTATATTTTATTTTGCTTTTTTTTTTTTTTTTAAGATTAATGTTTCTAATCTGAATATTGTAGATTATGTATAGGCCAAAGGGGTTTTCAGGGAAGTTGGACAATAATTAAGACTCTAAAGACTGTTTAATAGGAATAAGGGATGATTTATGAAATATCTGTACTGTATTTATAGTTAATGATGACACATTCACAAATTGAGTTTGTAGTAAACAGAACATGAACACGAGTAGAGCAGATGATGATACTGAACTACAGCATGCGGGTTAGAGCGGTTCTCGAGTCAAGCATCAGTTTTCGAATCATCAGTACACTGAACCGATTTGTTTTTAACTGACTAAAGTTATGATTACTGACTTTATATATTTGAATGTTTGATAGACTTGACGCCATTACGTCATCGCCAATGCGTAAAAGTCTAGCGTAAAAGAACCGGTGAACCGTTTTTTTTCAACCGGTTTATTGAATCGAACCGTCTGAAAGAACCAGTTTGCGGAAAAGAATTGAACTTCCCATCACTTATCCAGATTCACTGTTTCGAACAGTGTTGCCAAATCTCGCGAGACAAATATAGTTGTATCGATGATATTAGGATGTGGTTGTCACAAAATTTTCTTAGTTTAAATAATGAAAAAACGGAGTGTATCATCTTCGGCAACCCAAACGGTTCAGCGGTGAGTTTGGGGGCTTTGGCTCCATACCTTAAGCCTGCTGTCAGAAATTTAGGGGTTACTTTTGATTGCGACATGAAATTTGACAAGCAAATCAGCAATATTGTCAAAATGAGTTTTTTTCAGCTTCGTCTTCTAGCTAAAGTTAAGCCTTTTCTTAATAGGCATGATCTAGAAAAGGTGATTCATGCTTTTATTAGTTCGAGGTTGGATTATTGTAATGCTCTCTATGTAGGTTTAAGTCAAGGCTCTATTGCACGACTTCAACTTGTGCAAAATGCTGCCGCTCGGTTTTTAACAAATACACCTAAGCGTGTACACATAACTTAGGTATAAATAAATAAACTGTGTGTTAAATAAACGGTTTTACAATTCGTGGGGACGGATTTTAAACTGTGGGTACAGATTGTCAATTTACATCCATGTGGACAGATTGGTGAACTGTGCGCTGTTTTACAAAGCTGCACACATGGTAAAGTTTATTTATTGTTCTCCCCCCTGAGCTTCAGGACAATGACCACAAGAGGGAGTTAAACCACCTTTAAACATTATTTAACATTAGAAAACTGATGGGATATCAAATATACAGGTCCTTCTCAAAAAATTAGCATATTGTGATAAAGTTCATTATTTTCCATAATGTAATGATAAAAATTAAACTTTCATATATTTTAGATTCATTGCACACCAACTGAAATATTTCAGGTCTTTTATTGTTTTAATACTGATGATTTTGGCATACAGCTCATGAAAACCCAAAATTCCTATCTCAAAAAATTAGCATTTGGTTTGGGTTGCCTGATAATATTAATTATAATACCACTTTTTTGTCTCTTAGAAATGCACATTTAGGATGCAGAGGTAACATTTTTGTTCATCAAAATCAGTAGCATCTGTAGAAATAATAGCAACCTTTTATAATTTTACATTTATTCTGACCAAGGGTTTTTTGGGGGTTTTTTTACTTAATGAAATTCAGTGTGAATATCCCACATTTCTGTCACAATACCATGGTGCAGTGAGTGTTACCATGGTAAATGATGGCAACGTTTAGATTGAAAAGCCTTCTGGCTGTCTCATTTGTTGCACACAGTGTTTCTCCTGTTTGGCTTTAAACTAGTTTAAATAACACAGTCATTTATGAAGGTAAAACAATGCCTACAATATTTGCATATATCTATATTTATATTTGCAGGGCAGGAGTTGTGGAAGTGTACATAAGACTGTGAATGTAAATTAAATTTGCATGCACAAGAGAAGCTTTGTAAAGGTGTAAATCGTGTTTCAAGCGTAAGAAAAAATGATTTGCAGCATTTTACTGTCACTCGTAAGTGTAATTCATGTTTTGTGCAACTGCAGTTTCATGCTAACGCAAAATAAATCTGATCTGCATTCTTCTGACGACTTCTGCATCTTTATTTTGAACAAGCTGTGACAATGAGATGCTATTATGGTTTTTATTAAGATTTAGATTTTTAGATTCAGTTAAAGGTTGTTTTATTTCAAATAACAGAAATATTTTCTGTAGGTTTCAGTTAACTAAAGATAAGTTATTAAATAATTCCTAAGGTTTTGATGTTTTTGTCTCTGCATGCTGGTTTAGGCTCAGTCTGGAGCAGATCCCTGTAGCATCAGGACTCTGGTTTGAGCCGGTGCTGCGTGTCCAGCTCCTCCAGCATCCACACAGAGCCCTCAGTCACGCTCCAGAGTGAAGCACAGCATTACAAAACACATGAAACGCCTGCTGTCCACTCGTCCTCACTGCAGGTGTCCAGCTGTCTCTGCTGCTCCTGTGTCCTGCACTCCTGCTCACCCTATGTTCACAATTACAGCCAGTTACCTACATTGATCCTGACAGGACAATCCAACTGTCCAATCAACACGGAGTCATTGAGATGAGTGTGCTGTGATTGGCCACCTGTGGAGCGTAACCAGGGATGCTGTTCAATGTCCTGTAAGCTGGGACGCTCGTCCGCTGCTGCTCTAAGACACCATCTAATCAACTGACGGCAGTCTGTCACATACAACACAGTACTTGAGCAACACAACATCAACTTCTGCTCGCTCCGGCCCTGATTTCCGACTGTGAACAGATGCATGTTTGCCATCTCTTGCCTGCAGACAGGTGACTCGGGAAGCGCAGTCTGCGAACCCTCCGTGCGCTTTGGAAAGGTAGAGAGCCGCACAGGAGCTTGTAGAGCATCGCACCCAGCGACCAAGCAGTGGCTGCTCCAGCACGATAGCTGTGGGAACGAAACCACTCCGGAGGGGCGTATGAAAGAGTGCCTGAGAGACCCAGAAGAGCAAGAGATCAGCTCAAACGCTTCCAGTCCAAAACACAAACTTCCACAGAGATCTCCTCCTGACCAACCTGCAAACTCGTCATACTCCGAGTCCTTCAGGAGGTGTCCACAGCCAAAGTCCAGCAGCTTGATCTCGCTGGTATCGGTGCAAATGAGCAGGTTCTGTGGCTTGACGTCCCGGTGGAAGACACCGCGGCTCTCGCAGTGTTTGAGAGCGTCGATGAGCTGCAGCAGCACCTTCTTGGCCTGGCTCTCATCCAGACAGCCGTTCTCCTCACAGAATCTGTGGAGATCCTGGCAAGGATCTGGCCGTTCCAGGATCATGACGTAGCGGCCAGGATGGTCAAACCACTCCAGTAGCTTAAGTACACTGGGACAGACAGGAGCTGAATTGACTCGGGTCATCAACGCGACCTCCAGTGGCAGCAGACCCTGACCTTCCTGCAGCAGCAGAGACAGCAGACAATTGAGTCATCGCTAGAGGCCTGAGTGTGGCTTTATGTGTGTATCAAACCTTACATGTGACTGAACTTACAACTTCCACGTCCTCGTGCTCCTCGTCTTTAGTCACGTACTTGATGGCCACCTGCATGACAGATGAACCACAGTATTTTACACCTGCTAATGATGAAAATAACCTCAAGCTCTGTACAGCTGAAATACAGTTTATGTCACGAGTGTCGTGAATGAGGGCTGTTTGAATGAATCGAGGAGGAAAGAAAGTGTCTTACTGGCAATCCATCAGAGCTGCGGGTCCCAGCAAACACAGAGCCGAATCCACCTTGACCCAGCATTGGGCCCTTTATATACGCATCTGCAACAATCACACGATCATAAGAAATGAGAAAACAGGCGACTACAAGACTGTTTCTGTAATCATCATCAGTGAATGAACATGTCAATGGCCAATCACTTAATTCAGCCATGTCTTGAGAATCAGCCTGACCTTCAGCAGAGCGTTTGGTGAGTCTGGGATCTTCATCCTCCGAGCTCTGTCTCTTCCTCTTCCTTTGAGTCGACTCAGAAGGCACAGGACAGATATAGCCAGGCCGGGTCGGGGTTGACAGTGCTTTCTGAATGTGGTCTCCACACTGTCTCCCAGCCTCCTGACCAGCAGCCATCTGGGTTAAAGCAGCAGTGGATCTGGAGCGACGCAACGCTGAGAGAGCACCACTTCACTGTTTCACACTGTTTGACTTTCTTCTGGTTTTAATGAATTTCTTCAAATAAATCAGCTCAACAATGTCTTGAGATTTGTTAACCGTGGTATAAGTGGAATAATTGACTCTGGTCAGATTATTATTGAAAGTAATGCACATCCGAGATGAAAACAATCATGTGAAGTGACACATAATACACTTTTTTATAAAAAGGCAGTTTTTCGTATTCAATGAGTACAATATGTGCTTATTTCACTAGTGTTCGAGATAAATCTGCTAAACTGCACAACGTTATTAATGTAAGGGTAGTCTAACAATACAACATCAAACCAAACCAACAAATATGAAAAATTAAAACACTCACCTTGTCTTTCGCCCATGTGAGCCATCGAAAATATCCTTAATATCTCTCCTTCACAACGAGAAAAGAAAAGAATAGATAAGAAAAAGAAACACCTAAAACCAAATAAAAACAAATAAATGAAATAAAACTCTCCTCAGAAATAAGCTAAACTCAGAAATGCTCCGAACACCTTCAGACATAAAAGTGTGTCTTGAGAGTCTCGTCTTCAAACACACAACAATCAGAAAACAGAAGACTTCAGTCTTTTATAGCTGCAGATGGAACTTACAGGTTGCTATAGCAACTCAGATTCGATTCACGCACAATCGAGCTCGCGCTGCAGACTAGCATTTTTTTTTTTTTTTTTTTTTTTTTTAATTGAAAATATGTACAAAAATATTACAAAAAAAAAAAACAGGCATCAAAAACAGAAACCCCAAAGATGATTTAAAATAAAAAAAAAAATAAAAAAATAAAAATAAAAGGAGACATTCACAGGACGCCAAATACAGATTCATAATATCTTACAATAGACATAGCTTTTGAATTTTTTACAATTTTAAGAGACTTCATTAACAGAGTGAGTTCGTTAGAGAAAACCTTGTATAAAGGAGATTTTGACAATCTACATTTATGAATGAAAAATTTGCCATTCAGGATGATAAAATTAACAAAATTATGAATATTTTTATCATCATTCTTAAAGTAGCAAATAATATCTTTCACATTCAATGTTATCATTAGATTAGTTTTAACTGAAAAAGTAAAAAAACAATCTTTCCAAAATGACTTTACACTTTGGTGTGTTGATATATCAGCTTCTTCTTGTTTTGCCGCTCGGTTTCATTTGCACAAGCAACATTGACTTTATCAAAAAGAATTTCATCACTCACATCAATAGTTGTCAAGTAAGGTTGCAGATCACTTCTGATACTGTCATTTTGCAGGCCAGTAAGGACAGTGTGAAGAAACATGCTCTGAACTAGGTTTGGGTCATATTTCAAACTGGATTCCGCTTCCTGGGATGCAAACAGGATCTTTTGCCTCAAATCAAGACACCGAACGAGGAAACTTTGTGGGGTCTCTTTACTACTTTGCGCCTCGGAGGTAAGCTGTTTGTACAATTCAGTCGCACCTCTTTCTTGATAATGCGCTCTCAGTATACGTCTTAGCACAGGGAGGGTTAAATTTGGTTTTCCTTCCAGGTAACTACGCAGCTGCATGCCTGGTGCGATTGCTCTTATTACTGCATCCACTATTTCAAGCGTTGACACTCCCCGGCTCAATCCATGTTCAATCTGATGCGCCAAACTTGAAAAGGTGAGTTTATCTTTTTGTCCAGGTTCACCTATCTGTCCTGATATTTTGAATTCTCTGTTCCAGGGTGGCATGACTGGTCTGTGTGTCATAAACTGCAAATCAGAGCTTGTGTCTGGCCGTACATTTGGACTTGGCAATGTGGAATAACTCTGTATAGTACTTATGTTCTGTTGTGTACCTGTGTGTTGTGGTGTGTGATTAGCTGCTCTCTGTTTTTGCTCTATTAACTTCTGTAATGCTGATTGTAATTTGTCAATTTCTTTTTGTAGATTTTCCTGTTCTGTGTTTTCTGCTACTGTCGTTTCTGCTACTGGATTTACATTCACTATCGTTGTGGTTGGTGCTGTCTGTCTTTCTGAATCACTGTTTTCATTAACACTCTGAATTTCACAGATTTTATCTTTTAGACACAAAAGCTCTGCCATACCCTCATCTTCAAGCTCCTCTAATGCCTCTCTCTCAATGTGTCTCACAATCAAAGAAATAAAAAATGACCGGCTTTTGCTACTGACATGTTCACAATCAATTCTTAGGAATTTACACAGTTCGATCAAGTTTTCTCGTGAAAGAGCATATACTGCTCCTATAACCTCAAGCTTCAGATCCTCTACGTGATCCATGAGTTACTCAGTCTTGATGTATGCAAAGTGATAGAATAAATGCCCTTAGCAGGGTGGAATCCTGCAGCGTTCCTGGTATCGAAAATAAACCTCAGATTGCTTGCACTTTCCTTCCTGGCTCGACACGGACACCGAACGTCTTCACTCCACTGGTCACCTGAGTATGAGTATAAGGCTGAATGGCACTGGAGGAGGGCTGTCGTCACTGAAAGCCAACTCGCACTGCATTCATCCTCGCTGGGGCCTCCAAAATGTAGCACCCTGACCGCCTGGTTAGGGGAGATATACAGTCAATAAAAGACACAGGACACGGAGCTGCTGCAATATCTTCTGAGTCTCTCTATTGTCTGACATTAATGCAAATAATTCTGCATTCTCATATGTCATATAAAACATATAACAACATATCTCTTTTAGAGAAAAACACAATATATGGGAAAAAATATATAGAATTACTCAAATACAGCTTCTCAACAGGTACTGTTTCCACCAATTAAACAAATAATTTCAATAGAAACTTGAATTACAATGCATATTAATACTACTAAGTACTGTATATTGCATTCAATATTCACATGTGATACTCTACATTGTAAACATATGTGTCAATTACTATATCTTCAACTCTTTTAAACTTCTTAGATTAGCTCAAGAATTGTAGCATGTCAGCAAAACTAATTCTCTTGACACACCATTAGTATGAACACATATTACACTTTCTCTTATGAACCAACAGATTACTTTTCTTTAAGCACTGTCACCTGTAGCTTAATTGTTAAATCAGTTCTCAAAAACAACAATATGGTATTCATTCACTCCGTTTTCACATTTCTATGATCGCATGGTCTCTGCCATCAGTTAAGCATTCACCAGTTGTACACGTGATACACACGCGGTAAACTTGAACCGAACTTTTAAACATATATATACACACAATGAATACACTTCAAACAATGACACTTGCCATTTTTACAGCCTTGACTTATATTAAGTGTATTTCCACTACAATTTACTAAGGATGGCTGAAGCGAAACAGTCGTTCCGAAGCTTTGCGAGATCCCGAAGCGCAAATGTGTCGAAACACTGATCCGAAGCGTGATTCGAAACACCCATGTCACGTGACTATGACCAAACGAAGCCTCGAAGTGTTTCACTAATTGTTTCATCAGGTGTGGTCCGCCGAATCAGCGTTTGATTGGAACGGTCGGGAACAGACCACACAATCGCACATCTGTATAAAAGTGAAATAAACGCATTTTGACCTCGTGGGTTTTTGTGAGAGGAGTTTGACTTTGAGATAGCGGATTTTTGGTGATATAGTGACATAGTGCGATTTGATTAGTTATAGGCAATTTAGACTTACATTTAAATTTACACAATACATTAACTGAGAGGCTAGAGACAGACAGAGTATACATATAGTGACACATTAATAGATACATAGATATAAATATATATAGACAGCTAGATTAATAGATAGATACATATATAGATAGATTACAGATACATATATAAATACATATATTATAGATAGATACATATATAGATACATAGATTATAGATACATATCTAGATACATAGATCGATTCATATATAGATAGATAGATTTGGATAGATAGATAAAATGGAAGCTCCCCAGAAGAGATGCCGTACATCTGTGGTGTGGGAGCATTTCCATTTAGAAACCCCAAATAAAGTGAGATGTGTGTATTGTGATCGGCAGCTAGCCTACTGCAACAATACATCATCCATGATGCGCCATTTGAGGAGCACTCATCCTGCCATTTTGCAGGGTGCAGAGGATGGCATTCCCCCTGTACCTAGGCCTGCTACTGACACTGCTGGGCCATCTAAGCAAGGTATGCATTGTTTGGGATATAATTATAATTGAAATATAATTACAACCTTTTGGGACACTGTTTATAAAGTGTATAAGTTATATAAAGCACTGATTATAAACACTGGAAGGTTTCCAAATAATGAACCAGTAGGATATACTTTTAATAGATGTGCACTAATTGAAGCTGTATTTTTCCAATGTATTTGTCTGAAAGTATGTTTTGTCTTCTCTTTTAAAAGTCAGACAGAGGGAATTGGATGAGTCTCTTATAAACATGGTGGTGAAGGATCTGCAGCCCTTCACCATCGTGGACGATGAGGGATTCAGGGCATTTGTGAACAAGCTTGATCCAAGCTATGTCCTCCCATCCCGGAAGGTGCTTAAAATAATGGTCAGCGAAAAGTACAACAAAGCCAAGGAGAAGACAATGGAGGACCTACAAAAGGCCGAATTTGTTAGCCTTACAGCTGACATGTGGTCCTCCATTAATATGGATGGATATCTTGGTGTGACTTGCCATTACATAACACCAGAGGCAAAAATGGCAACTGTTGTACTGGGTGTAAGGAGGTTTTACCAAACCCACACAGCCCAGCATCTCATGGAGGCTAAAGCCTTGCTAATGGCTGAGTGGGGAATAACCTCCAAAGTTCAGTGCATGGTGACTGACAATGCATCTAACATGATCCTAAGTGCCCAGCTACTCCACCTTCGCCATGTCCCATGTTTTGCTCATACTTTAAATTTGATTGTGAAAAAGGCACTAGATCAAACCCCAGTCATCAATGAAATACGCCAGAAGGCCAGAAAGATAGTGGGGTTGTTCAGATCCAGCTGCAAAGCAAAGGACAAGCTTGTGGAGATGCAGAGCTTGATGGGAAGACCAACTCTGAAACTGATACAGGAGGTTGACACGAGATGGAACAGCACATTTGACATGCTACAGCGCTTGCATGACCAACGTGAACCAGTGGCTGCTGCACTTTCCAACTTAAACAATGATACTGCTCCCCGGACAAGTATTGATTATGACATTATTGAACAATCATTGTCAATACTGCAACCATTCAAACTCGCAACAACAGAGATGTCAGAGGAAAAGAGAGTGTCTGCTTCAAAGCTTATACCACTGTACAGGATGTTGCAGCACAAGCTTGCACAGAAAAAAGGAAATGCAACGCAGGAATCAACTGTTCAATTAGGTAGGCCACAATGAGCATACTACCCATGTGATTGGCCATAACTGTCATATTATTGTCATTATTATAAATATGTGTTTCTCCTGTTTTGGCTCATAGGCTCACATCTGCAAGAAGGTCTGCACTCCAGATGTGGAGGTTATGAGAGTTTTAGAGCCTTGGCACTGGCTACACTGCTGGACCCAAGGTTCAAAAATGTGGCATTTGGAAATGCTGCCAAAGCCCAGGAAGCTGAAAAGCATATCACACTGGAGTGTGCTTCACTGATGCGTTCAAACACAAATCCTGGTGAGCAGTTTCAGTCTGTGTTATGTTATGTAATCTGAATCATGTAATATAATATATCCTTCATATATGCCGTCAGTTTAGGATTTGTTACTAATTGCGGTTTTCATTTTTATTCAGACCCAGAAATGTCAACATCACACCCATCACCATCAACATCACCATCACCATCAACATCAACACCAGTAGAAACACAGGACAGTTTATGGGAACTTTTTGATACTCGCATCCATCAAACCAAGATGATACACAATGCTACAGCTGATGCCACAGTGGAAGTGAAAAAATACATCAACGATGCATATTTGCCCAGAACTCATGATCCACTAACTTACTGGAAAGAGAGAGCAGTAATCTTTCCTCATTTGTATGTCCTTGCAAAAAAATATCTTTGTATGCCAGCAACAAGTGTCCCTTGTGAGAGGATTTTTTCAAAGGCTGGAGAAATTATCTGTAAAAAAAGAAGTAGGCTAAGTCCTTCCACAGCAGATAAATTAATATTTTTGAATAAAAATCTCTAAAAAAGTGAGACATTGTGGCTTGATTTCTTTTATTAATATTCATTTTTCATGACCAAAATAACATTATGCACAGTGAGGAGCCTATAGGTTACAAGCTTCACATATTAGAACATTATAATAATAAAAAAACAACACATTTTTTTAATGGCTCGTCAAGGTTGTTTCAGATCAACACCTGCAAGTGACCACTAGGTGTCACCGTTGAGACGGGTGTCGGATTGATTCGAAGCCTCGACACAATATGGCACATTTGGTTCAACTGTTTCATTGGTTCACGAGGCCTCGATTTTGCCATCACTACAATTTACTAGTATCATACCTGGTTAGGGGAGATATACAGTCAATAAAAGACACAGGACACGGAGCTGCTGCAATATCTTCTGAGTCTCTGTATTGTCTGAGCAGCGCGCCCCCTCCCCCAGCAGGTGAAAGTCGCAAAGCAAAAGTAATCAAATAATCGATCATCCATACTAGGCAAGGAATACCAATCACCATTATCCAAAATAATACACTATGCATTAACGGCATTTAGTTTATTTTTTCAATGACAACAACATATTCTAATAACACTAATTATTATTAATTATATATTTTTTATATATATTATATACTTTATATATTTTTGTAGGCACCACATTAATATCACTGTCTTAGTAAATTAAGCCACGTTAAGCGTTTTCACGTTAAGAGTTTTAGAATGTCCCTGACACACACGTATTCCAGCAATTCAAACTTACATCACAGTCTGTTCATTATCAAAATAAAATAGTCAACTAAACATTTAAAAGGTTACACTAGTCAGTTTAAATAGTTCGTAGTATACTGATTCACTGTGCTGTTATGCCAAGGACGTTTTTGCTCATATGAAGAGGATGATCTTTTTCGTCTATGCGAATGTGTGTAAAGTACAAGCCTAGTTTACATTATAATTAATAGTTTAACATTCAAATACATTGCGAATATGGAATCATTTGGAGTTGAATGCAGAATGAGACATGAGCAATAACCTCCACATTGTCACGATCATCAGCTGGAATGCCCATGAACTCCAGCAGAGGGCACTCCACTCAGGACTTTTAAATTTGTGTCCATTCTCATCTCCAACTCCATTTCCCAGAATACCATGCTTAGGACTAATCACCGCTAGGTGTTCCCCATTACCACTCCCCTATATAAACTGTGTTTGGACTCTCATTAACTGAGAAGTCTTGTTTAGCCTGTCTTACATTTAGGAGCGTTTTCCCTGTGTTTCTTCCTTCCGTGTCTGACCTTTGGATTGTTATACCAGACTGTGATTCTCTGCTGCCTGCCCCGATCTCTGCTTGATTATTGTTACTGATTCTGGATATCTCTGACATACCTGACTCCATTCCTGATTGCTGCCTGTCTGATCATTCTTACAATAAAAGTTCTGCATATGGATCCGAACATCTGTGTCTCCACATTACACAAATAAATCTAGCCAAAGCCCTGTCATCATAATCACATAAAAAGATTTAATGTGAGCAACAGTGTGTTTGATGGAAGCGGTTCACTTACTGCGCAGCACAGCCATACGTGCGCCACAGTTATGTTTGGGATAATTTAATTTTAAATGCCATAATGTCAGTTGAAAACATTCCAATTGTGTTTTAAAATACAACAATGAGCACCAAAAAACCATTTAAAGAGGCGCGTTCAGCGGCCTCCGTGTGGGATAGGAAACAGTTAACAAATTTAACTATTAATCGATTAATTGATCGTTAATTTAAATGACGATCGATCATGGAAATGATCGAAAATTGAGGCATGAATGTATCTCTGGTTAAAAATCTTCTAGATGTTTTGTTCTTAGTATCAAAATGATCTGCTCTTTATTCCTCAAACCATGATGTACTTTATGTGATCGTGAAATGCACCATACTATTTGTACCATATTTTTGGTAAAACTACAATTATTCAGGACAGTCATAAAGCATGCCAATGAGGTGTCAAAGGGAGAAAAAAACACTTTCCCTCTGAAACTATACGCCTTGTTACTGGTCAATCTATTCAAAATTGGTGTTATAGAGAAACCAGATAAAACCTCTTCCACACCCAAAAAGTGGGCTTCTCTTAACTTGCGATTCCCTGGAGACACCTACCACCTTGGAAACCTTGCTACTCCCCTTCCTGGCAGTTTGATCACTACAAAAATGGCTGGTAAGGGACTACAACGAGCTTCTTCCCGAGTCTGTTATGTCATGAACCCAGATAAACCCCGCTCCCCGGAACACGCAACAAAGAGGGTGAGGCCATGTTGTGCTGCTTTAGAGTAGAGGAAGAGAAAACTATGGGTGCATATATGAATCTGTCTTCTAATGACTGTAATCGATTCATGTCTAAATGTTCTAAAGCAGATGTTATCAATCCTGTTCCTCTCTCTCTTGCTCTCTCTTTCTCTCATTCAGATCGTCAGATCAGCTCCAACAAACTGTTCCATTTATACACTTATTTTCACATAGTTATGAGAAGCGCTATACATGGATGCTATAATCAGAGTAAAACCATATTTTAAAAGCTAACAGAAGCAGTAGCATTTACAAACAACAGCGTATCTAAAAGTTTGAGACAACAACAAACAAACATAACATTAAGAGCCGTGCTTGCGCAGGTTCTGCATGATCCTTTTCATTAATATTCTCTGTGTCTCAATCGGGCTCAAAATGATAAGCAATAAAGAGGACAACATTGTTCACAATACAACCGGAGCACATTCTGAGCTTGAGGGGTGGGATGTTCAGATGCGCTCGAGGCAGTTTAGCGAATCATAACACACTGAGCCAGCTGACCAATCTCAGCCCAGCATATTTCTGAGGGAGGGGCTTCATAAAAACATGAAATAATCGAGGCATCTTTGAGAAAAGGGACAGATCGGTGTTGAATAAAAGTAAATTATGTGGAAAATAATGTTTTTTTTAAAAAACAAAGCATGAGCACATGTCACCCCATAAACTCAATCAAGCCTAGAAAAAACCCAGTCAAACACCCCTTTATCATATGGATCCTCAACGGGAGCTTACGCAGCTCCCAGCGAGAGTGTGTAATACCATTTTAGAGACTAGAGAACCATCTACAAGACACACTTATGGCCTCAAATGTGCAGTCTTTCGTGACTGGTGATCTGCATAAAGTGTCTGGACCCAGTATCTTGTGACGTGTCCCAAGGGCTATCCTTTCTACAAGAGTTGTTGGACAACGGGCACACTCCTTTCAAACTCAAAGTTTACGTGGCTGCTATCTCAGCGAATCATTACCTCGAAGCTGGCCATTCAATTGACAGAAACTATCTAATCGTTAAGTTCTTGAAGGGCACCCGGAGATTAAACCCTCCTCATTTTCAGACCGTACCGATCTGGGACTTGTCAACAGTCCTTAGGACTTTATTAAGTGCCCTTTCAAGCCACTACATTCAGCTGAACTACGCCCTTTGTTGCTGAAAACTGCTCTGCTACTGGCACTAGCATTGGTCAAGTGAGGGGGTGACTTACAAGCACTGTCAGTCAGTGCTTTCTGTCTGGAGTTTGGGCCTAGCAACTTTAAAGTCACCTTCAAGCCTAGACATGGATATGTTCTGAAGGTACTCTCAACTCCGTTCAGAGCCCAGGTAATTACCCTTCTGGTGCTCCCTGCTGCAGATGGTGACCAGGGTCCCAATGTTCTATGTCCGATCTGGGCCATGAGACAGTTCAGACAGTCATAGCAGCTTTTTTTTTTGCTTTGGAGGCTGCTCTAAGGGGATGCCGGTTACAAAGCAAAGACTGTCCCACTGGATAATTGATGCTATAGCTTTGGCTTATGCCTCAGAGGGTTTGCAATGCACATAGGTGTGTGGGCCCACTCCACAAGAGAAATGGCTTCCTCATGGGCTTGGTCCAGCAGAATCCCTATGGTGAGATATGTGCAGCTGCCGGCTGGACGTCGCCATCCACGTTTGCCAGATTTTACTGCCTAAATGTCCCTGCTCTCAAGGCACGGATTTTATTTAAATTTATTTATTTATTTTAACTGCTTATTTCTCCCTATTGCGGAAATAGCTATGTCCAAAGTCCTCTGCTACGCTCGGGACTCGGTTGGCTCTTGTTCTGTAGGGGCCCTTAATATAAGTGCTCCAGAACTGGGCTCACAGAGTGGCTTAGTCTGCTTCTACTCATAGCATGGCAAGATTGGATTCGTTCCCCATACACAACGTTAAGTAAACATTTGAAAGGGAATGCTCAGTTACTGACATAACCTCAGTTCCCTGAGATAAGGTAATGATGAGTGTTGTGTCATTTGCCATGCAGTCGATGACTGTCGCTTCAGTCTAATTATTCTGATCAAATGGTGCTGCAAGCCAATTTACAAATTGGTTCTGCCCTTTCTGTTGGGTGTAAGTGCCATTGGTTTGTGTATGGAGCTAGATTTGTGTCTTTATTACATGCGAGAAAATTAATGATCTGAGAGAAAAAAAAGTTATCACACTGATAGCAAAAAAGCATTTCATGAGAGAAAAAAGAATATTTGAGAGAAAAAGTTTTCATACCAATAGCAAAAAATTATAATATTTGAGACTAAAAAAAGTTTTGAGAGAAAGTATTTTCTCATAGAACATAAAAAAATAAATTTGAAATTTGTCAAATTATTTCTGAGAAAAAAACTCTCAAATATATATTTTTTGCTATCAGTGTGAAAACATTTTCTAAAAAAAAAAAAAGTGATTCTCTCGAAACGCTATTCTTTGCTCTCGTGTCAGGATTTTGCTTTCACTG